>NW_020664584.1:11857038-11883554 GCF_002925995.2 Terrapene triunguis
CTAAGAGAGCAAATGTGATCCTGTCATGTATACAAAGGGGACTGTTGAGTAGTAGGGTGGGGCCTAATGCGGATTGCCCCAACTGACGATGAGCTGAGTGAGGCTAGGCTACATTGGTAGCGACATGTCCAGTGGGGACCTGAGAGCTATACTGCTGAAATGATTACAGACGGAAGGTTACCAAGGGTGAGACCAAAGATGCAGTATGTGCACTGGATATCAGACGACGCTAGAGAGACCAATTCACATGACAGCCTGGAGTACAATCATGAATTATGGAAGAAGGCTATAAAAGTTGCCAACCCCAAATAGGGAAGTGGCAATAAAGAAGCAGCATAGGGAGGTGTTACAACCACCATGTATGGCATTAGGGTATCCAGTATGGTGACTGCTTAGGGACCAATAATCATGAATGCATTCAATTGGCCCAGACAAAAGACCATCCCAATCAGCCCCTTGGGGCTTTGAAAGGGCAAACTTCCTAAAGCTGAGTGAAATTGACTGGGAGGAAGAATTTAGAGGCAAATGTGAGTGAAAAACCAGAAGTTCTTTAAGAGGAGTTCTCAGATGGTCAAAAAGCCATGATTCCACAATTTAAAAAAAAAAAAAAAAAAAAAAAAAAAAAAAAAAAAAAAAAAAAAAAAGAAAAAAAAAAAAAAAAAAAAAAAAAAAAAAAAAAAAAAAAAAAAAAAAGGGACAACTTTGGCTAAAACCAATCCTGGGTCAATGGCAAAGTGAAGGTAGCAATTAGAAATTAAGAAGCAACATACGAGGGGAGGGGAAATAAATCAATCAACATAAATAAGCTATGAAGTTTAGAAAATTGATAAGGGAAGCTAAAGACATCAGGGGAAAATCTATATATGTCAGGGGCTAAACACAATACAAAGGAGTTTTTAAAGTAAATTAGAAACAAAAGAAATCCTAGCAATGGAATAGGCCCATTAGTAGATGGAGATGGTAAAACTGTTAATGATGCAGAAAAGGCAGACATGTTCAATAATTCATGTTTTGTATTTGGAAAGAAGCAGTATAATTCCAGAAGACTGTAAAATTGCTAATGTGCTGACACTAGACAAATTCAGACTAATTTTTTTTTTTTTTTAAACAGTGAGGGTTATTGTCTATTAGAACAACTTACCAAAGAAGTGGTGGATTCTTTGTACCTTGCAATCTTTAAATCCGGATTGGATGTCTTTCTAAATGAGATGCTCTACTTCAACCACAAGCCGTGGGGCTTGATGCAGGAACCACTGGTAAACTCTACCCTGTGCTATATAGGAGATCAGGCTAGATGCTCAGAATTGGCCCTTCTGGCCTTAAAATTTATGAGAAGTGTTTCTTGTGCATTACCTACTTTCTTTCTAGATCAGTGGCTCTCAAACATTTTTTACTGGTCACTCCTTTCACATAGCAAGTCTCTGAGTGCGACCCCCTCCTTATAAATTAAAAACACTTTTTAATATATTAAACACCATTATAAATGCTGGAGGCAAAGCAAGGTTTGGGGTGGAGGTTGACAGCTCACGACCCCTCATGTAATAACCTTGCGACCCCTAGTTTGAGAACCCCTGTTCTAGATACTTAATTTGCCATTCCTCAAAATATTGAGGAACTAGAATGCATTTTAATATGCCTTGTCTATGAAAATATCTAGGTTTTAATTTTTCCTCAGTGGCTGGGTAAAATTACAACCTTGGTTATCTCCTGTTTTTTTAAATAAATTTACATTTTTTTAACCCATCTGACATAAGACACTTAATAATTATTGTAAAAATGTCATTGTTGGAGCTCACTAATGTTCTGAGCACTGTCCAGAGCATATAGCTTTTGGCAAATTGTCTATAATGCCAACATGAAAAACTATAAAAATTTGATCCAAAAGAGGTTAACTTATCAATGGAATTATTGTTTCACAGAAATATGAGATATATCTGAACCTTGGGGACTGGTTTTTTTTGCCCTTCATATCCAGAACGAGAAGTTATGGTCACAATCCTGAAGACACATATGCATGCATAACTTCTCTTTTCAGTGAAACTACTCATGCACTGAAATTTAAAACATATGTTATTTGTAGGATCTGTAGTTAATGTTCTTACAATGTCGTAGATTACAAACTCTGATTTGGCTCAGAATGTTTGTACTACAGTGATCCTGGCTTTCTGATCAAGTGTGTGTGTGTGTGTGTGTGTGTGTGTGTGTGTGTGTGTACACACACACATACACACCCCTCTACTTCGATATAACGCAGTCCTCGGGAGCCAAAAAATCTTACCGCGTTATAGGTGAAACTGCGTTATATCGAACTTGCTTTGATCCTCCGGAGTGCGCAGCCCCGCCCCCCCAGAGCACTGCTTTACCGCGTTATATCCGAATTCGTGTTATATCGGGGTAGAGGTATTATATATATATATATATATATATATATAAAATGTGTGTGTGTGATTAAGTGCCAGTTTAACAGAAGATATGCCAAACACTTCACATAGTATCCTGGGTCAGGTAAAACTAGCTACTTTGTCCTGGTCTACTCTTGAAAGCTTGGGCAGCAAAATTTTAATTCGGTCAGCACAGCTTACATGCATCCACGCTCAAAACTGAGTCCTGCTGACAAAACTCTGAACATTTACTGGCAAAATTAAACCAGTTCCCTGAGTGATGTAAGTCCTCTAGTAGGATAGTGTTGCTGACAAAATGCCTGTATGGAACACAGAAGTACCTGTACCAGCAAACACAGTCTTCCAGCAACAAGCGCACAGTGCAACTGTCACTGCAGCAGGGACCTCTGGTTAAATTTTTGAACCCTGCAGATAAGAAGTCTCACATCTGGAAATCCACTCCTTACTTAAAATCCCCAGTGTGTCCTAGAAACACCTGTCTCCTCATGAAGTGTATCTGTACAAGCACCGTTCCAGCTAAGAGGTCCTGGATTTCCTTGGCTGGGGTGGGGTGGAGGGGTGGGGTGAGCAGTGCCGGCATAGCTGTGGAATTCCTGCAGAAACAAAGATGTATACACTGATATTGCAAAGAAGATGCAGAAGCCTGGATCAGCAAGGATGAGGGCCAAACCCAGGCAAAGGGAAGGAACTGTGGCAGGTTTAGCAGAAGACAAACAAAGAGGGCAACAATAAGTCTGGTGCTTCCCCCAAGAGCTGCTGTTATGTGCAGTGTGATGCCAAACTGAGCAGGGATCCCCTCACCAACTGGCCAGTGACAGTGGCCAGACTTGCAAGCTCTGGAGGAGGGCACCCGGGGACCTGTGGACTGAGGTGAGGGACATGGATGATGTCAGGCTGCTCAAGAGCCAGGACTTCTGCAAGGCTCAGCTGAACTTGGAGAGTGAACGGATTAGCGATTAGGGACTAAGGTACGTTGTAACTTCATGCCATTAATGCATGCCTTTATTTTACATTCTCCAGGGCCCTTTCCCCTTTCAAAATGACAGCTGACTGTGAATGGACAATGAACAAAGAAATTCTGTTTTAAAGTAGCCAATTTATTTTAAGAGCACGAACTGGCAGCACTAGCCAAAATCAACAGAAAGAAAATAGGAAAAAGCAGCCAACAAGTATTCCCAAATGCATATGTTTGCCAATACTTTGCAAACAAGCATTCAAAGTACATATTTTTGCAGGCAATGACTACCCTGTAACCAAACAAAATTCAATATTCTGCAAACAGAAAAAAGCACTTGCACTAACTGTAAGCTACACATAGACCAGTGAGTATTCAAACAACATGCATTTGCAGAAAATGCAATGTAAACTGATTGGATGCAGGCTTTCAAGTCCAAAACACATTACTTGCATGCTGTGGTTAGATTCAGGAAAGAGGCAGAAACAATGAGTAGTTAGCTTGCACAGGCAGTCACTGAGGCCCTCTGCCAATAGTGCAGAAGAGCGTTTATCTTGGCCCACACAGCTTTCCAGTCCTCTGCGATTTCACTGAACTTTTCAAGCAAATACTGTTTGATCTTTGCCTGGACATTTCTAGGCAGACCAGCCTTGTTTCTCCCACCAGGGTAGGGTACCGTCTTATTCCATTCTACAAGGACCTCTCAGGGGATCGTTGCTGCGAAGAGGCCAGTACCATACAGCCCTGGCTGAACACAGGCTCTCTTAAGCAGCTGCAGTCTGTGGGCCTTCGATACCATCATAAATGATAACTGCTAAGATCACTATTGCCTGTAATAAGTTTTGCAGTCTTTATTACACTATCCTTGAAGTTCCCCTGCCACTCACTGGGTTTGAAGAAGTGCCCCCTGTGACGGGTTTGGTCACAGAGACTCCCTCAAGACTGTCACTAGATGTGCTGGGATACCACTGAGAACAAACCCCCCTGCCAGAGAAGGCTTCCCTCCCCTTTCATCTTGCTGAGTTAGACACTCCAGTCAGCTACAGCACAGACCAAGAGGTTGGGCCATGCTCCCCTGTAGTTCACAGAAACTAAATTTCACTTAGCCCAGGGGCTTCTCAGTTAACAGGGACTTTCCCAGCACCCAGTATTCAGTCTTTCTGGGAGCCTAAACCCCAAATAAGGAATAGCCCCCCCCCCCCCAGTTTTACTCTGTATAAAGCTTATACAGGTAAACTCATAAATTGTCCGCCCTCTATAACACTGATAGAGAGATATGCACAGCTGTTTGCTCCCCCAGGTATTAATTACTTACTCTGGGTTAATTAATAAGCAAAAGTGATTTTATTAAGTATAAAAAGTAGGATTTAAGTGGTTCCAAGTAATAAAAGACAGAACAAAGTAAATTACCAAGCAAAATAAAACGAAACATGCAAGTCTAAGCCTAATACAGTAGGAAACTGAATACAGGTAAATCTCACCATCAAAGATGTTTCAATAAGCTTCTTTCTCCGACTAGACTCCTTCCTAGTCTAGGCCCAATCATTTTCAGACGAATGTTGTGGTTTATGGCCTGGGTCCAGCAATCACTCACACCCCCATAGTTAAAGTCCTTTGTTCCAGTTTCTTTCAGGCATCTCTTTGGGGTGGAGAGGCCATCTCGAGCCAGCTGAAGACAAAATGGAGAGGCTTCCAGGGTCTTTTATATTCTCTCTCTTGTGGACGGAAACCCCTTTGTTCTTCTGTGCAAAATCACAGCAACAAGATGGAGTTTGTAGCTACCTGGGCAAGTCACACGTCCATGAATGATTCAGCTTTTTGCAGGCCGACACCATTGTTTACATGTTAGTTTGAATGTTCCCAGGAAAGCTCAGATGTGGATTGGCGTCTCCCAAAGTCCATTGTCAGTTAAGTGTTTCTTGATTGGGCACTTACTCAGAATAGTCCTTTCTCAAGAAGCTGACCAAATGCTTCACTGATGCTACTTAGAATCAAACACTTTGAGATACAAGTACATAGCCAATATTCATAACTTCAAACACAAAACTGATACACATATACAGACAGCATAATCATAACCAGCAAATTACAACCTTTCCATAGACACCTTACCTGACCTCCTTTGTACAAGATTTGGTGCAACTATAGGACCTTGGTTGCAACAATGATCTATACGGTCACAGTTCATGTCAATAATGTCACACACCCCTACATACTTACCATGATACTAAATGGTTGTGAAACTGTAGCGATTGTGGACCTGTTCTTACATGTGAAAATGTTTAGAGAGTTGTATTGCTTATCTTCTGATGTTTGCTAACCCTACAACAACAGAAGGGGCTCTTATGTTACTATAGTAAATCCACCTCTTCAAGAGACAATATTCTTCCGTTGACAAGCAGTGTCTACAATGGAACTCAGGTTGGCTTAATTATGTTGTACAGGGTGCAAAATTTTTCACAGCCCTGAGCAATGTAGTTAAGCCAACCTAACTCGGTAATATAGACCAGCCCTTAAAAATCTAGCAATGGCACTCTGTCTGGTGGTATTCATCAGTGGCCTTGGCTGCAATATCCTTGGGGACCATCCCTTCCACACATGCTGAGAAACTCGCCACAATGAGGAGGAAAAAGAAACAAGCAAGAGAAGACACCTTTCAGAACTGGTCAAGACTGATGAATCTAGAACCTGAGACCCAGGAATGGCAAAACCACATACTGGAAGAGAGACAGAAGGATTAAGAGGTGCAACAAGCCATCATACATCTCCTTACACAACAAACACATATGCTCAAACACATTATGAAGCAAAGCACCCAGCAGCCACTACTCTCAGTAAACAATTCCTTCTTTCTGCCCCCTCTCCTTTTTTCCAGACAGCAGCACTCCCTGCAACTGTATTCCTTTCACTCAACTCTGTAATGAGAACTGCTTTGATTATACCTACCCTGAGCTGTGATGTAGCACAGAGGAGTCAGCACTGTGCATTTTCTTTTTTAGTAGTGTGTCTTGTGCACTAATAACACAAAGTTCTAGTTTGTGGGAAAACAATTTATTTTCTTTGTCTTACAGAGATACAGCCTCTGAAGCAACAGCCTCCCTTGCAGCAAACAAACAATTCATAAACCAGCTCATTACATTACGTACAATCACACAACATAACACACTGGCTATGGCAAACTATCAGTGTGTGCTCTAGAAAACTTCCCTGAGCTGCACAGCACCTTGAGGGGCTCTAGTAACAATTGGGCTTTGTAAAATCAGCCAGCTGTCCACATCCCTCACCCTGGCAGTAGCATGTCCTCCTTGACCTCACAGATATTATGCAAAACACAACATGCAGCAATACCAGGAATATGTGGCTCACTGAGATGAAGCCCAGTTATAAGACATCTTCATCTATCCTTCAGTCTTCCAGCGGCATGCTCATCCGGCATCTGCACAGGTGATATTTAAATTTTTCCTTGCTGTTGTCCAGGTGTATGGCTTCCTGAGCCAAAAAAAGTAAAGGGTTGGCTGGGTCCCAGTGAATCACAATTGGCATCGCAACCACAATAGGGGAATATGTCCCTGCTTCCAGCTTGTCAAAAAATTCCTGAAGTCCTAAAGATGCATCATGGACCTTCCCTGACCAGCCAATGTTAATGTCATAAAACAGCCACACTGATGCACCAACACTTACATAACCATGGAGAACTACCCCTTTCTGTTTAGGTACTCAAAGGCAAAGGGGGGGGGGGATAGGTGTCCTTTCTCTCTCCCTTCTGCCCCAACCCTCAAGGAAGTCCAATTCATTGCTTTGTCCTTAAAATAGATAGGACAGCTCTGAGGGATGCTGCATAGATCCTGTCTCTGGTATCCCCCAAGAGGTAGCGAGGTAGAGGCTCCCCTATCCAAACTCCCTGCCTGCACCCCATACCCCCACCCGAAAACCCTGCCCCAGCCCTGAGCCCCCTCCTGTGCCCCAAACCCCTCATTTCCAGCCCCACAACACAAGCTGGAGCCCTCACCCCCACCCCAACCTCCTAGCCCTCTCCTGCACCCTGAACCCCTCATTTCTGGCCCCATCTGGAGCCCACACCCCCAGCGCATTACCCCCTCCCCTGCACCCTAACCCCTCCCCCAGCCCGGTGAAAGTGAGTGATGGTGGGGGAGAGCAGGCAATGGAGCGAGCGGGGGGGGGAGGGGGCAGGGCCTCAGAGAACAGGGGTGTTTGGGTTTTGTGCTATTAAGAAAGTTGGCAATTCTATACACCAGTGCCAAAGCAGAAAATGTTCCAGTGTAAACAACGCCTTTATTAGAGCTGGGCAGAGAGAGGTGGGCATGACTGAGCAACAGTCACAGCACTGGGGTGGGGACCCCCCGGCCCTGCACTCCAGGAGGGAATGGGCATCCCTCTAGCCAGTGCTGATTCCCCCCTCGCCCAGCACTCTCAGGGGTGCGGGGACCCCTCTGCCCCAGCATTGACACCCCCCCCCAAGTCCAGTGTTGAAAACCCCTCTTCCCCCCAACCTAGGGCTACTGGGGAGAAGAGGAGGGTAAGACCTTTTACTTCTAGTTTAAATATCCAAATTTAACCTTTGACCTCTATTGCGGTTGCTGCTGACCCGAATCTCGCGAGACTTTGAGCCTACGGGAGGGGAGCGTACTTCGGCGGGGCCTATTCCTTATTCTCGCGATTGTTCTAGTCTGCTTCCGGGTGTGGTGTCTCGCGAGATTCATGTGTCAAGGACGCGCTCAGCCTTGTTTGTTTGGTCTCAGTCTCGCGAGAGCCCGTGCAGCGGGCTCTGGGCGACCCCGTGTGTGAGTGCGCGGAGCTCCCGAGCAGCCAGACGCGGCAGGCGCCATTTCAGGGAGCAGTCGCCGCCGCCACCAGAGCTGGCCCGAAGCGGCCTTTAGTATCCGAGCCGCCCCCCCACCTTTCGAGCCCCCCTTTCTGAGGGACTCGCCGCCGCTGGGCCTATCCCCGTCCTTAGCGCCGCCGGATCCCGGGCACCTGAGCCAGAAGCGCAACCCACAGCAGCGCAGGTAATCGCGCGGCCCCCGCCCGCTCATGGCCGTCCAGTTCCGCGGCCGTGTTCGGCCCGGGGGCCTTTCCCGCCGCCGCATGTGGGGGGCCGCGGGAAGAGCCTCCCCTCCTGGCCGGGCCCTTTTACCCAGTCTTCTCCGGGAGGCCCCTGGGCCGTCTTCCCAGCCGGGCCCGCCTTCCCGGGGAGGCCCCTGGCCCGAAATCCCGGGGGCGGTGGGGGCTCAGCGGTTGTTACCCCCGCATTGGCGGTGGTGCTGGGGAGGCCGCAGCTGTTGGTCTGGCTGGGACCCTGGCTGTTCCCATAGCCACGTAGTTGGCGAGCTGGGCCTCGGCCCAGACTGTCCCTTGCGTAGTTGCTGCCGCCAAGGCCGGGAGCGCACGGGGCACCGCCTGAGCGCCCCGCGTCTGTCTGCGGGGAGAAGCTGCGCGAAGGACTCTTCTGCTCGATTGGGATTTTAAATCCGGGTCTGGGCTGGCGGCGGGAGGGCGAGTGCCATGGGCGCCAAACCTGGGCTAAGCTAGTGGACGCTGGACAGTTTAAAATTAAATTGTATTTTGTTACCACCTGTTGAACTTAAGTAGCAACATGTTGGGGAAAGGCAGGTTTGGCCTGGCCTTTTCCGGGAACACAACGTGTGTTTGTATCCATTGTTAATTAATATTGCTAACACAAGGTAGGCAGGCCGGCCGGCCAAGTGGAGCTTTGTTCCCTTGAGGTAAACCCTGCACTCAACCCTAGTGCCTTTCTTGACATAGTAACACGTGTGAAAACTAAAACTGTTTTGTTTTGACTAGTGTCTTACCATGTTAACTAAACATATTGTAAGAAAATACATTTATTTCTTGGGGAATTCGGTGAAGATATTACAGCTCACAGTAAACACCCCAGAGACCTCACACAGGACTTCTAGCAAAACTAGAAAAGACTAGAATTACTATTTCTGAAATGGCTAAGGTGAAAAGTGAAGGTGGGGAACAACATCTAGGCCTCCATTGTACATCATGAAGAAGCAAAAAAAGGGCAGGAGCACAATACAAAAATTACTTTGCAGTTTATAATTAAAGATTATACTGACAGTATGGGCAGGGTTTGCACCCATTGCAGCATTGTGATTGGGTGCCCTGAAAAGGCTTTAGGGTTTTTTCAGTATAGAAATATCAGCGGTTACAAGTCTTTGTTTCCCTGTTCCCCTGTTTGGATGACTTACTAGGGCCATTTTGATTTTCTGCAATTGAAGAGTGTGGGAATGTTGAGTCCTTACTATTCTTATCCCAGCATTAAATTAATAGGTGTCATTCAACATGGTTTATGGAAAATAGGTACTGTGAAATAAATAATGTTATTTTTCATGAGATTACAAATTTGGTAAAGGTAATTTTATAATTTCTGTAATGTTTGACTTGGTACTGTATGTTGTATGCAGTGTTGTTGTAGCCATGTTGGTCCCAGGATATCAGAGATACAAGATGGGTTAAGTAATATCTTTTATTGGACCAACTCCTGTTGGTGAGAGAGACAAGCTTTTGAGCTTACTCAGAGCTCTTCCTCAGGTCTCTGAAACTGTTCCCCACCAATGGTCCATCTAGCCTAGTATCCTGTCTTCTGGCATTCGGGAATGAACAGAACAGGCAATCATCAAGTGATCCATCCCGTTGTCCACATCCAGCTTCTTGCGAACAGAGGCTAGAGACACTCAGATCATGGTGTTGCATCCCTGCCCATCCTGGCTAATAGCCATTGATGGACCTATCCTCTAGGAACTTACCTAGTTATTTTTTGAACTGTGTTATAGTTTTGGCCTTCACAACATCCCATGGCAATGAGTGCCACAGGTTGACGATGTGTTGTGAAGTACTTCTTTTTATTTGTTTTAAACCTGCTGTCTATTAATTTCATTGGGTGACCCCTAGTTCTTGTGATATGAGAGGGAGTAAATAACATTTCCTTATTCACTTTCTCCACACCAGTCCAGATTTTATAGACCTTTATCATATCCTCCCTTAATAGTCTCTCTTCCATGCTGAACAGCCCCAGTCTCTTAATCTCTCCTCATATGGAAGCTATTCCACACCCGTCATCATTTGTTGTTGCCCTTCTCTGTACCTTTTCCAATTCCAATAGATCTTCTTTGAGGTGGGGTGACCAGATCTGCACGCAGTATTCAAGATGTGGGCGAACCATGAATTTATGTACAGGCATTATAATATTTTCTGTTCTATCTATCCCTTTTCTGTTACCCTTTTTGACTGCCGCTGCACATTGCGCAGACCTTCTCAGAGAACTATTCACAATGACTCCAAGATCTCTTTCTTGAGTGGTAACTACTAATTTAGATCCCATCACTTTGTATGTATAGCTGGAATTATGTTTTCTAATGTGCATTACTTCGCATTTATCACCACTGAATTTCATCTGTTATTTTGTTTCCCAGTCATCCAGTTCGGTGAGCTCCCTTTGTAACTCTTCGCAGTCTGCTTTGGACTTACCTATCTTGAGTAATTGCAAATTTTCCATGACTGTTTTTCCAGATCATTTATGAATATGTTGAACAGCACTGGTCTCCTGGGGGACACCACTATTTACCTCTCTCCATTCTGAAAGATGACCATTTATTCCTACCCTTTGCTTTCTGTCTTTTAACCAATTCAGCCAACCATGGAAGGACCTTCTTTCTGAAAATCCAAATACACTATCAACTGAATCACCCTTGTCCACATTTCAATGGGACTCATCATTGAAAGGAAGTGTTTCTAATGGGGTCCCACAATAATCTGTTCTTGGCCCAGTGCTAGTTAATTTCTGTGTCAATGATCTGGTTGAAAATATGAAATCATTGCTGATAAACTTTGCAGATAATACCAAAGATTGGTGAAGTGGAAATAAGGATAGGTCACATTGATGGATTTGAATCTGTTGGGAAGTTGTATTTAAACAAATTTCTCTTAATACTCGTAAATGCAAAAGCATATACGTTTAGAAAAAACATATAGGCCATATTTACAGGATGGGGGACTGAAAAAGATAGACGGAATCATGGTGGATAACCAACTGAACATGAGCTGTTAATGAAATGCTGTGGATAGGAGCTAATGCTATCCTTGGATGTACAAACAGGAGAATATGGCATAGGAATAGGGCGGTAACTTTACTTCTGTATACGATGAGACTGCGATTGGTATACTTCTGTCCAGTTCTGATATCCTCACTTCAAAAAGGATATTGGAAAAATTGAGGAGGCTTCAGGGAAGACAAGAAGTATGAGGACTGGAACCCTTGCCTTGCAGTGAGTAATTTAAGGAATTCAATTTATTGTAGCTTGTAGAAGAGCAAGTTTTAAGAGACTTGGTCAGTCTAAAAGTATCGGGTGCTAAGGGCTCTTCAATCTAACAAAAGCATAACAAGACCCAAGGGCTGGAAGTTGAAAATCTAGATGACATTCAAACTGGAAATAAGGCACATGTTTTTTTTAACAGTGAGGGTAATTATCATTGAACAGCTTCCCAAGGGATGAAGTGAATTCTTCATCACTTGAAATCTTTAAATCAAGATTGGATGTCTTTCAAAGAGAAGCTGTAGTTCATCTGCAAATTATTGGGCTTGATTCAGGAAACACATGGACAAATTCTCTGGCCTGTGCTATGCATAATGGCACTTTCTGACCCTGGAATCTATGAAACTTGGACATTTGCAAAAATGTCCCTTCTCTGTTGCTTAGGTCTTGCTTCTTTTGGTAACTGGTGTCAAACCCTTCTTCAGTTTGGTGTAAGACCTGAATTTCTAATAAATAAGCATATTTCGGTGTAGGGAGAACCTTTCTGACGTTCGTTGTCATAAAGAAGCAGGTGGCACACAGTTCTTTTCTTTGAACTTCATCTTCCATTCATAGCCATGACTTAGCTGGTGCTTATATTGCATTCTGTACTGTCAGCGTGCAGGTTACATTCCCACTGCAAGCTCCTTCCTGATTCTTCTCCATACGATGTTTCTCACTCAAAATCATTTTAACAAGGTCCTTATTAGTATGTAGAGTTGGTCAATTGACTGGTCCAAAAATAATTGGTCAAATATTTTAAAAAGTGCTAACTTATTAGAACAGTAGTGAGTAAGACTATGGTTTCCAGTAGGCTTAGCCTTCGATACATATGCCTATTTACAAGAAACAGGTTATTTAATTAATATTTTAACTTGGAAAATGTGAAACAATGAAATGAAGTTCTTAAAAAATGAAATAATCATTGCTAAAAAAAAGTAGCAATGTTAACTTCATATTTAAATGTGAACAAGACTGAACAATTACAAAAGAAAAGAAAATGAAATTAAACGGGAAACACATCTAGCAACGGTGAATTGGATTTAAATCATGATTTAAATCACTAGTTAGGAAGACTTGATTTAATCATGGATTTCTACATAAAAGTGCATTCTTGTTCGTTGTTATAACCTTAATACATATTCTTCACAACTCAGAGATAGATGTAGGTTCCATTTTTAGAAGGTACACACTATACATTTTTAAAGTGATTTATTTTGAAAACATTTCAGATTAGTTTTACAGCTATATCAGAAAATGAATGATTATTTGGTTATTTCATTTTTACCAAAGGTAATTGAAGCAGATATTTAGGAAGTCTTTGGGAGGTGAACTCCAATTCAACAGGTTAATCATTAATATTTGGAGGATTTTATTGCCATGCTGTATTAGGAGGAGAACATCATCAGACAGACATTTAAATTGCTTTATTTAACTAAAACAACAACGTTATGTATTCTGGATTTTTTTTCTTCAACAGCAAACACATAATTTAACAAAACAAGTATAAGACTTTTTGAATATAGTTAGCATTCAAGTTTTTTTAAAATCAGGTTTGTTTTTGTTAAAATTGGTTTTAACTAAAATAGTAAAATGAAATATATATTTAAAAAAAATTAAATTGACCATGTCAGCCAGGTCAACATGAGAAACTTAGTCGTCTTTACCTTCATTTTCCTGTTTGTTCATAATCTGGAACAGAAAAACAAGCTTTCCTGCTTTTTCAGGTTCCAAACAATTTCTCAATTTCTAATGAATTAGTCCAAAGGAAGAAAATATTTTTTCTACACCAGCAGAAGATGATACTGGTGTTAAAAGTGAGATTATCGCTTCAGCAGTCTTTTAATCCAAGTGTTTAAGTGACTTCCACCAGTTCACTGGTGTGACTTTCTTTAAAACTTCGTCAGCAAACACCCTTAGCTTTAAAGTTTGTTTATAGTTGGCATTGTGGCGGGATGATTGATGGATTTCCATGTCATAGCCAACTCCTCTTCAGCAGTTAAGGTCTGACCCTGGTACTGAGTATTGAGAATATTTGCAAGAAAATGAGCTGCAGATAGTGCTTCTCCAATTTGTTTTTTTTTTAATGCTTGTAATTTAACTTTGCATATTTCTCTTTTTAAAATCTCACTCAGTTCCTTCCAAATTTCAACAGCATCAGCAATAAAACAGCTATTCCCCTGCATTTTGTTCAAGGGTACAGAAATAGGCTTCAGGGTACTCAGCATGCGTTCAACATTTATCTTAAGCCGAATGTTGAGAACTTTGGCTGTGACAGTGCAATCTATTTTTTCACGATTTTGTTCACAAACTGTCATCAGATTAGGCCAGTTCTTGATATAGTGCTCAAAACAGTCCACAACTGAGTTCCATCGCACGTCCTGTAGGAAAGTTAGATTGGTTCCTCCCACTTTTTTCAGAGCAGGTGCATCAAATAGCACTGCAACCGTATGTTATTAGCTCTGGACTCTCTTCTAAATACTTTCTTCTCATCTTGGATACGTTTGCAGCATTGTCTGTGACCAAGCTGCGTACTAGACATGTGAAATTTTTTTCACCGTTTATTATAGCTTTTACTGCTACTTCTTGTAAGTATTCTGCTGTGTGTGCATTTCCTGGTGTATCAATTGTTTCTGTAAGGAAGACATTCCCTTCTTCTGTTGTTACACAAGCACATACAACATGATCATTGTGGACATTGCTCTACCCATCAAGATTCAGGATAACAGTTTCACCCTCTAGACCTTATGCACACTGCTCAGTTTCTCTTTCATACAATTTATCCAGCAATTTGCCTGCGACATCTGCTCTGTTGGGTGGACTGTATCCTGGTCTTAATGACTGAACCATGTTAATGAAGTGTGGGTTCTCAATCATACGGAAAGGAGAGTTTGTTGCATAAATAAACGGGGCATTTTTTTCATCAGTTACCAGTTTTTCTAATTTGCTGGTTTTTATCACAAACTTATCTGTGGTTGTTTCTGGGTGATGGAGGTTTTTTTTTTCTTTTTGCTACAGGTGATATACTGTGGCTATGTGACATACATGATGTGACTGAAACACTATCATTGGCAGATAACTCTGAAACTATAGAAAATGATGGTGATCTTGAAGGTGGATAGTCTTCAGAATCCTGTATGTTGAGGATGGATTCTCCTAAACAAAATAAGTCAATGCAGTTATTTAATTATTATTACCATACTGCTCAGTTAGTATTACTCATTGCATTCACTGACACTCAGTACTACTTTAAAGGTGAAATTGCAAAAGGAAGATCTGCCTATTTCAGCTATTTGTTTTTTATCACAACTGCATCTAAAATGAAAATACCATAGAGTAACAACTATATTTTTTGCTCAAACATGAGAATTCAAGAATAGTCCAGAAGGAAGACAGGCAGTCCTTAACAAAGAAGTATGAAATAAAAAAGTTAACCAACCTGAAGATCCTGCATGTTCAGAGACGTTCCTTTCATCATCTTCAAGGCAGCTTCCTCCTGAGAAGGAACACTTCTCATGATGTTGTTTCATTCGGGCAACCAGGCCTTGCATTTCTTTGTTGCACTGTTTGCATTTTGCATGCATGCCTGTCTTACCCACAGGTAGAGGAATTTCATTTAAAATATTCTCAAACTGGGTCTCTCTTACGGCTTGCTGCCATTATAGGTTTTTCCTTCTAGTGAGAGAATATGATAGATCTCAAATCAATGAAGGCTACACTCAGAAAGACCTCCAGACTTCTTGAATATTCTGCTCAAAAAGTTTCACATTTGTTTCTGCTGCCTGTCCCTGCCTTCTCACATTTATCTCCAGATGACCTCTCCTTGTCCAGATCTATTCCGCCCCAACAATCTTCTATTAATTGAACTTTTTGAAACTTTGCACTTTTAGAGAGAGGTAAGGGATTGATTGGGTACACAAATTTGCAGAGGGACAATAGGGTTGAGGTCTGTTATTTCTCACCTCTATATATTTATTTAAAAACACTTTTGCTGTTAAGAAGCATGTTATCTCTGGAGACACAAATCCACAGTTTGAGAACTGCAAACCTAAGCATCTCTGATGGTATCTTCTAGACTGAGCACTGAGTCCCATTGGGTAGATAGAAAGATTAACCTAAATCAGTGGTTCCCAAACTTTAACAATCTGTGAACCCATTTCACTAAAATGTCAAGTCTCGCAAACCCCCTCCTAAAAATGAATATTTCCAGGGATTTTCTCCTTTACCTGAGTATAAATTATAAAAGCAATGATCTTGGAAATATAAAATTTGTTTTTATGACGTGCTTATTGCACACTATTATCATTACAGTATTTTTATTACATTATGAAAATGGCAACACTCTTCCAAAATCTCACTTTCATAGCTTGTATCACTTTGAATAAGCCTGTTATAAGACAAGGTTTCATCGCGTATCGGATGTGAAACAGCATGAAGGTATTTAAGAAGCCAACTCAAAGAGTTTCTCCTTCACAAGCATTCAAGGTCTTGAGCAGTCCAGGCAATCAATGCACGTTACAACAAAGCTTAAACTTGTTCTTCATAATAATTTTACAAACAATACTAGCTGCCTATTTAATTTTAAAAACAGCAAAAAATATCCATCTACCTTTCCATTTCTTATAAGGAGTCTTGAAGTTTAAATCTCCTTAGTGTGATAGATAGGCTTGCTTTGATCTGCTTAATTCTTGGAAGTCCAGGGGCTCCGGTTGCTGCCCAGGGTCCCCAGGGACAGCTCTGTCCACCATTAGGGAATTTTTCCCTGAGAATTCCCCTGTAACATTTCGCAAACCCCAGTTTGGGAACCACTGACCTAAATAATTTAGTTCCAGAAGCCCCTGGAACTGCATAAGATTGGGTCCCTAATCAATGAACTATTGGAACTCATTTACAAAGCTTTTCTTAAACATTACATGAATATATTATCTCATACTATAGAATTAAAATTTATAATCCCTATTCCATGATGAGATATCTTTGAGCTATAATGTATCTTAATTAAAACTATCTTAGGTTTTTTCTCAAAGCATTTTATCAGAAAAATCCAATTTAAATCAAAAACCGATTTTTTTGATTTATAAAAAAAAAGCATTGGTTTTTATCCACTCAGTATAGCAATTATAAAAGAAAAAATTTAAATGCACTTACGTTAGGTAGGCAGCTTAATGGCAGTACGCCTTTTTTCTTTGCGTTTGGAGAGGAAGTTTAATTATTGTGAACACTTCTCCCCCTTTTTTCCTTTTGATTAATTTCTGTATTTGTCTAGTCAGTTTAGCTTGTATGCTCTTGAGGACAGGGAAGGTATCTCTTAACTTGTTTAATGTGCTTTGTAAACTGCCATATGCCGTGATGTCCGTGCATACAAATAAAGATATACATTCATACATATGCACAATGTTTGTTCTAGAAGATTCCAGCCAATCAAGATACTCAGCTTTCAGTTAGTTCACCTTTTTCCCCAATACGTGGCATTAGCATGTAGTAAAGTGATCAAAGACATGTATATAGGTTTGCTAATAGATAACAAACATCATGATGCAGTCAAAACGGTAGGCCTCAGGGCATTCTTGATGGAATATTTAACAGTATTTGACAGCGGTCAGTTGACCAGCTTGCCAAGTCTAATAGTATGCATTGTGACTAAAAATCATTTTGTGAATTTGGGGTCTTCCCAACATTGGCTTTGTCACCAACAGTACAAGTGCCTTGGAAGCTGTTAGAGATTGATATAGTTTATGGGCTTTTTTCCTGTCTGATGGATTTTGCTCTTCCTTTCAGGTGTCCTGAAAAATGGCTGACGATATTGATATTGAAGCAATGCTTGAGGCTCCTTACAAGAAGGTGAGAAAAATGTGCCAGTGAGGTGTTGTACTTACCTTAATTTAGCCTTATTCATGAAACTACTGCTGAACTGTAAACTAACATCCCTGGAGCCCTCATGATTTATCTTATTGGAGATGCATTACATGTAACTTGCAAATAAATATATACTGTTAATGTAATTATATTGTGCAGTAGTTTCACTTCAGCGTGATGAATAAATGCCCATCTATCTCTCTTTGTAGACTTGCCTAACGATATCTCACCTCTACTCCCATGAATTCACCTTTGATTCCAGTGTGAACTGTCAATCATAAGGTAGTAATTGAGTGACGTATCGCTGTACCGTGGTCCCCTAGGTAAAAAAACAAACAAACAAAAAACAATTACTCGCCTAAAATTGCCAGCTCCAGTTTGGTATAGCAACAAGGTGAATGCAGTGTTTGGGAAAATAGCAGGGTTCCAAGAATAACCTTTTCACCAGTCCGTGGCAAGTAAATCTTTAAATAGTCTGCTCAGTGCAAGAGGCGTGTGACCATTATTTTTAACATAGAAGACTGGTGATGGTTAATCTTTTAACAGGGCAGATGGAAATGAATTGCTGAGTGGAAGAACTTTCCAAAATTCTTGGATCCCTGAATAGATACATTCTTAGCAAGTAAAAGACAGTATCACAGTCTGCAGTGTCATTCTAAAAATAGCCGTTGTACTCTTCTGTTTTAGTTGTTCAATTAGGAACTACCAATTTTGACACAAAATTCTGTTAACTTCTGAATGACTAGAATAGTGATGTACTTAGTCTCCTTAACAGGCAGCAAATGTATACTGTCTTTTTTTCGTTTTTTTCACCAATTGGTGGTGAAAGTGTTAACATTATGCATGCATTAGCACTGGTTTCACAAGAAATGTGTATAAACTTGAAATAATTTAGTAGTTGTACTCATGGTGTAGCTGGAGTGATTAAACTATAGAATAAATATGACAGCTACTGTTAGTTTATTTTGGAGTGTTTAGCACAACCATGTGGTATCAGTTTTGGATGAGCATTTGTAAGCTTTAAACACTGTATATTTAATTTTATGTAATATTTAGCAGTTACGTAAAATCTTGAAGAGATAGTCATAATTTGTAATGTTAAGATTCTTGTGTCCTAGTTTAACATGGATATTTTCCATGTAAACAGGTATGGAAATAGGGAATGTTTAGGCTGGACTGGTGGATTTTTGATGACTTTCTTGGGAGTCGACGTTACTAAAGCAGTGTGAATCCCTGTTTGCTTCAGGGCGAGATGTGTGACAGAGGTGGCATCAAGCTCTTACAACCCTCCAACGAAAATGAGCGAAGATCTCAGGAATGGCATCGGTCACAAGAAATCGATAGTGGCTGGCTGCTAGCATGGCCACTTGGGGCTTAGGCAGAGATATAGCCTTGGTACTGATCAAAGGGATCATAGCACATGAAAAATGCTTAAACCTGAAACTTCCTCTTACATTTTATAGAAATAACATTTAACCACTTGAGTGCTGAAATCTACAGGATAATTTACTATCTAAATCATGTAAGGAAGTATCTACAATTTAATATATTTTTAAAAACTGTAATTTCTTGTATTTTATAATTGTATGTCTTAAATGTAAACAGCAAAGTGGTTAAACATGCCTACTTAAATTTTTATAGCTTTCCATATTAAACTATAAACACGTAATTTAGTATTAAAATTTTTGTTTTGTATTTTCTTATTCCTATTCCCATTACCCTTTGACCACTTGAAATGTTACCACTTCGTCCTCACGATGTTCTTCTATCAACCCTGCTTAGGATGAGAACAAATTGAGCAGTGCCAATGGCCATGAAGAGCGCAGCAAGAAGTAAGTGTTTATCTGTATATTGACACTTCTAGGGAACTCTGTCAAGTATTCTTTGTTTTTACTTTTTAGTGTATGTAGTACTGTCCAAGAAAATAAAATGGAAATCCTTCCGTGTTTGTCTTTTGCTGTTTATGGCATTCCAAACAAATATGACTACCTCTTACACAGTTAATATCCGTGGTATAAATTTTCAATTAATAGTGTCCTTTTAAAAAAAAAAAAAAAAAAAAAGGGTAAACTAGAACAGTTTTGAGGGCTTAAAGATAATGACACTGTCCCTCTAAGATATTATGCTATCAGTGAGTTTTATATATTTTGGGTTAATTTTTGAGATAATTGTAATTACATTTGTGCACTAATTATATGAATTTGAAGGACTTGTGGTTCAGAGAAATTCAGTGGCCTCAAGTTCTAACTGGGAAATCTCATAGAAATGTGGTCACGTGTGTTGGCCAGTATCAAGCTAATACAGTTTTAGCTCCTTTCAAGCTATTGTTTGAATGAATTTTCTCTCTCTTCTCCTTAATCCAAAATAACTAACAAAATTGTATAAAGTAGAACAAATCTGGAGATAATTAATTGTATTTATCTCCTCGAGGAGAGACTTATCAATGTGTTTTGTTTTATAATGTCCGCCTGGTCAGTATCCTGATTGATACTGTGATTTTTTTTTTTTTTAAACCAGTTACTGTTGACCTGTATAGGCAAGGACCATGCACTCTTCAATGAGAGAAACCCAAGGAAAGCTTCCCCTACAAAACAGTCAAGCGTTTGGAGTTAAACAGAAAACACTTAAAAATTCAAATATGTAAAATAAGATTACTTAAATTGCAAACACATATTTTGATTAAAATATTTGATATTTGCTGTAGGTCATAGGAGAAAACTGAAGTTTGGCTCTGTTCTGAAGAGAAATTTGGACACACATTTAAATATTGCTTTTTAAAAAAGGCTTCATTGGGTTCCAGGTTTGTGTGTCAGACTCTAAGGTCAAATGTGCATCGGTCACAAGTAAAAAGATGGATTTTCTAACTTCCAGCTTAGCCTGGGATCTGAAAGTTAAGCTATATTTTTTTTGTATTGCATATCTTTATTGCTAAAATATACATTGGGTTAAATTCAGCTACCTGTGTAACAGCAGAAATTGGCCTTGCATTAGAAATTTAATTGTGTGAGCTAGAACAGTCTCCAGCTTGCTGTCCCATAACTGCTGTGGCTTAGTCAAGGTGCCATTTTTACATAGATTCTCTTCTGACTAAACCGCACTTTAAGGGGTTCCAGTATATCCCATGTTGACTGTGAATAGTATTTTGGGGCTTTGTACAGCCAGACCTGAATCCCCAAGTGGTATGGGCATTTCTCAATTAGATATTTCTGGTTTGAGTCCAAGTCCCTTGGTGCTGAAGACCGAGATAAGGTAGAGAAATAAGAGGGGACTCTTAAGAGCCTGCCTCAGTACAACACACTGTGCAATCAGAAGGATGCTGATAACTGAGGAGTCTTGTTATTCTGACTTGTGACCAGGCTAGAGCAAGTTTAGGCCAATAGTCCTTTACAGTGGTTGAATGTCCAACTTCCAGATGAACAAGCCTTCACTATCTCTATCTGGAGCTTGGGCCAACACTACGGTAATGATTTCCTTGTAAGCTAGGTGCCATTCTGTGGACAAAATACTTGTTATACTTATTGAAGACTAGCTGCAAATATTGCTCAATATTGCTCAGTGGTTCACATGTTTGGTGTGGACAAGTGTAACAGTCCTTTGGAAACATAACAGTATTAATATACCATGGAGCTAAGGATTTGTCATGAATGGAGCTTTGCCAACTGATGGAGCCGTAGGTGGAACATGTTTGTCTGATCTACCCACCATCTGCTGCCACTAATTGTTAAAATCACAGGCGTGAGTGAACTTCTGTGATCTGAGGCCACAGTTTGTTTGTTGATCAGTGTTGCCTCACTGGACAGAGTAAGAGACTTCTCAAAGTTCATTTTGTGCATAAGATAGCACAACAGCAATTTGTCCATCCCTCTTTCACACTAGAGAAATAAAGGGACACTCAACTCAATCTAATCAATTTTTAAACAACTTCAGGTACAAAACTTGTCCCTGAGGCCCTCTGTCTATGTTGTGAGTATTGCTGTCAGGTTTTTCTGTCTTAGAATGTTTCTGTTTCTTGTTGCAGTATGAAAGACTCACCTGGACAAAAGAATAAAATCACTGATGGGATAGACTAATTTTCTCAGAACTGAAATCATGCCTTCTCTATCTGGAAAGTGCCTTATGGGTATAGGCACTACTGCAAAAAACAAACCCAACTATTAGAGCCTGGCAAATCTGCGGATATCCACTTGATATCCGCATCCATGGGCCATGTTTGCCGATAACGGATCTGGTGCGGTTACGAATTTTGTATCTGCGCATGGCTCTACCAGCTATCACTCCACAACAGTGTTTATACCACAGTATTGTTAAATGCACAAAGTATATGGAAACATTTTTTTAGTCTGTTCTTGGTTGTAACAATTTTGGGTATTAGTTTAAATAAGTTTAAAAAAAAAATTGGAAAATAGTGTTAAGTTTTTCTGCTCCTGATGAGATTCTGAATGAGCAAGCTGTGGTCTCTTGTTTTTTGGATTAATGAAACCAATTCCTCACTTTTTTAACAGAGGTATTGCTTTAATTATTGCCTCAGCAGTAGCTGGGTGGTGATGGAATGTGCTGCTTCTTTGTATTATGGTAGTGCCAAGAGATCCTTACTTAGAGCGGGGCCTCATTGCATTGTGTCTTAGCCTAATTCATAGTAAGACTTCCCTGCCCAATAAGAGCTTACAGTCATTCTAAATAGATAAGACTGTCAAAAGATGGGATGGGAAACATCTTTACAGAGAAGTAAAGTGACTAATACTAAATGGAAGGGATTTTCTGAAGTGCAGTAACGTATACTTCCCCAATGTTCTTGCTGTGTGCCATGTTCTACACACTTGTGAAGGACAGTGGGGAGTTTCCCTACTGAGAGCATTGGAAATAACTAGACTTGTTAACAGTCTAGTACTAGTTAACAGTCAAAAGCTGCTGTTGAGAGTGAAACACTGCAGTAGCTACTAGGAATGATAGCCATATTTTGTTAGTTGCAGAAAGATGAAGATGCTGCTTGATCATATGTACTGAAAACAATGCCTAATGTGAGGCAGTGTATTTGAGAGGGAGGGAAAGAGAGGGTAGAAGTGATGGATGGATGACCACTCAGTGTTCGGTACTATTCCTTGAGTAGTAGCATTTTCATTTAGGGGGAGGAAGGAGGGAGATTTGTTGCATAGCTTCCTTATTGTATTATTCTTAGCTTGAAAATTAAACAGGGAAATTTATTACTGTTTCATAGGGATTCTGACTGAGTCAGAGTAATATGTTGAGGAGCCAGAAAAAGTAGGTAAAGAAGATGATGGAGGAGAGGATGAAAGAGTTGAGACAGTTTGTCATTTCATACATTCGGATGTGTTGCTAGTGGTCAGCAGTTCTGTTGCAGTGGTTGGTGACTGCTTCTGACGGTTGCAGCCTCTCATTTCTTCTTCATGCTTCATGTTTGCACTTTTGATCCTGCTGCTATATACTATTTGAGAAAATTCCTCTTTTGCCACCAACAACTTCTGTCGGTTTTGCTCTTCTGAGGTTTTCTTCTTGGTCCCTTTAACAAAGTACTTTTGAGTAAAGTTTTTACAATTTTTCACGCGATTTGATTAATTTAAAATAGACCATTATGGTTGATGTACTCTTCTGTTGAGCCTGCAGCATTTCTGTTAAAATAAAAAGAAACAGCTAGTTTCACCTAATTACATGAAAGAATGGAATGAGCAGTCAAGTTTCGTGATTAAATCCAAGATAGTGTCCTTTTAGTACAAATAACTATCAGCTTAAAAAAAAATCACACTTCTCTCTGATTTTATTTATAACACCTAAGATTACTGTAAATTAAAGATTAAAGCTGCTCTTTCATTTTTCTTTGTGCATTTGGCAGTGTTTTGCATATAGCTAGTTTCACTGTTTCCTGGGGGTGTGAGAGTGCGTAGGTTGGTTTGTGTTTGAGTTTTTTTTGGGAGGGGTTAGTTAGAAGTTAATTCACTGACCTTGTTGATAAAGTGTTTTGAGATCTACTGATGAAAAGCGATAATTGAGAGCTGGGTATTATTATTCTAATCCACCTTTGTCTCTTTCTATGCAAAATCATTTTATAGATAATTAGATATGTCTGGTTGGCATTATTGAGAGATTCCTTCTGTTTCGGGGTAGATTCGTTGCTGGGGAAGTGAAGGGAGGAAAAGGAAAGTAGACGGGGAGGGGAGTTTTAGTAAAGAGCGGTGTCATGGTATAAATGTTTGTAAAAACAATCTGGCCTTTTTCTGAATCCTGTGCTGTGGTGGGTTCTCAGGGTGCGGGGCCGGGGAGAGGACAGTGGTGAGAAACAAGTCCAGGAAGTATTAGAGATAATCTAGATATAATAGGCATTGCAGAAACTTGGTGGAATGAGGATAATCAATGAGATAGTAATACCAGGGTACAAAATATTTCGGAAGGACAGAATAGGTCTTGCTGGTTGGGAGAGTGGCACTATATGTTAAAGAAAGCGTAGAATCAAATCTTAAATGAACCCAAACTGTAGCACGGAATCTCTATGGGTAGGAATTCCATGCTCTAATAATGAGCATATAGCAGTAGGGAGATATTACTGACCACCTGACCAGGATGGTGTTAGTTGCAGCAGTCATGACTGTGGATCACAGTAGTTGAATCTTTGTGCGAATGGGGTCAATTTTCTGGATGTAAATAGATCGAAGTGACTGTTGTCAGAATGATGGCTACTTACTTCCAGTTCTAATGAATGGCTAAGACACCCAAGCTCAGGTAAGTATCAGAGGATGTATGACAGTGATAGAGGGGGATGTTATAAGAGTGGAGTTCTTCAAAGTGCTTCCCTCTGACTACCATCCTCACCTCAGTGTTGCCTGGGTTCAGTTTTTGCCAATTGGTCTTCATCCAGTTGCTGATTTTGGCAAAGTGTGGAAAAAGATGGGAGACTGATGTAAAGGAGATGTAGAGCTGGCCATTGTTGTCATTTCAGCTGTGTTTTCTCACTAGCTGTCAGTGGTTTCATGAAGATATTGGAGAGTGTGGGTTGCAGGAGCGTGTGATGACTGAGGTATAACTTAAGAGTAGTTTTAAAAGGACACAAATGAACTTAAAAAATCTAGACATTTCTAAAAAATGTTCGTTTTGGATCTTCCTGTGAAATCCGTCGTCTTGGTTTTATAATTGTCCTGTCTCCCAATGACTTTTCTCTTTGTTGCTGCATGAAAGGTCCACAAAAGAGGAAAGAGTGAAACAGACTACATTGTTTTGAAATGCTCAAACAGAAAGTAGGGCTGTCAAGCGATTAAAAAATTAATCGTGATTAATCGCAGTTAATAGAATACCATTTATTTAAATATTTTTAGTTTTCTACATTTTCAAATATATGGATTTCAATTACAACACAGAATACAAAGTGTACCGTGCTCACTTTATATTTATTTTTGATTACAAGTATTTGCTCTGTAAAAAAAAAAAAAAGTATTTTTTAATTCACCTAATATAGGTACTGTAGTGCAATCTCTTCATCATGAAAGTTGAACTTACAAATATAGAATTATGTACAAAAAAAAACTTCATTCAAAAATAAAACAATGTAAAACTTTAGAGCCTACAAGTCCACTCAGTCCTACTTCTTGTTCAGCCAGTCGCTCCGACAGACAAGTTTGCAGGATATAATGCTGCCCGCTTCTTGTTTACAGTGTCACGTGAAAGTGAGAACAGGGGTTCTCATGGCACTCTTGTAGCATGCATCGCAAGATATTTATGTGCCAGATGCGCTAAAGATTCATATGTCCCTTCATGCTTCAACCACCATTCCAGGGGACATGCGTCCATACTGATGATGGGTTCTGCTCAATAGCAATCCAAAGCAGTGCAGACTGACGCATGTTCATTTTCATTATATGAGTCAGATGCCACCAGCAGAGGGTTGATTTTCTTTTTTGGTGGTTCGGGTTTTGTAGTTTCCACATCGGAGTGTTGCTCTTTTAAGACTTCTGAAAGCATGCTCCATGCCTTATTCCCCTCAGATTTTGAAAGGCACTTCAGATTCTTAAACATTGGGTCAAGTGCTATAGCTATCTTTAGAAATCTCACATTGATACCTTCGTTGCATTTTGTGAAATCTGCAGTGAAAGTGTTCTTAAAATGAACAACATGTGCTGGGTTATCAGCCAAGACTGCTATAACATGAAATATATGGCAGAATGCAGGTAAAACAGCAGCGGACATACAATTCTTCCCCCAAGGAGTTCAGTCACAAAATTAATTAATGCATTATTTTTTTAACAAACATCATCTGCATGGAAGCATGTCCTCTGGAATGATGGCAAAAGCATGAAGGAGCATACGAATGGTCAGCATATCGGGCACGTAAATACCTTGCAATGCCGGCTATAAAGTGCCATTCAAATGCCTGTTCTCACTTTCTGTAAATGTAAACAAACTTGTTTGGCAGAACAAGAAGTAGGACTGAGTGGACTTGTAGACTCCTGAAGTTTTACATTGTTTTGTTTTTGAGTGCAGTTAATCTACATTTGTAAATTTTAAAATTGTAAATTTTACTTTCACGACAGAGATTGCACTACAGTACTTATATGAGGTGAATTGAAAAATACTATTTTTGATTTTTACAGTGCAAATATTTATAATAAAAAATGACATACAGTTTGATTTCAGTTACAACACAGAATACAATATATATGAAAAGGTAGAAAAACATCCAAAATATTTACAATATATACATGTTCATAAGATGAATTTTTTTAGTAAAAAAGGGAAGCACCAGAGAAGGGGGTCAGCTTATGAACGGGTATAGAGAGGGAGAGGTGGAACACAGCCCCTCCCCCCAACAGAGGCAGCAGAGCCAGAAGGGAAGAGGCGGGGCCAGAGTCTCCCCTCTTCTGGCCATGCTGCTCTCCCCCCAGCCTCCGAAGCAGCAGCTGCAGCTCCGGGGCTGGCAGGCTGCGGCCGTGCCGCCCGGTCTGGCCCGCCGGAGCAGGCTGC
>NW_020664584.1:11883564-11916626 GCF_002925995.2 Terrapene triunguis
GCTGCGGCCGTGCCGCCCGGTCTGGCCCGCCGGAGCAGGCTGCGGCCAGGCCAGAGACATCCTTCCCAGATAAGGTGGGATGGGATGGGGAGAATGTGGGGGTCCCGGGCTAGGGGTGGGGTCACGGAGGTGGTCATAGGGGTTACTCCCCTGAGCCCCAGCTTGTCTCCCCCCACAAAAATTTCCCCACCAGTTGCTGTCCTGCCCCGTCAGGGTAAGCAGCTGGTGCGCTGGGACGCTTTGATTACGCGAGGTAAACAAACTATCTTGACCTGCCAGCGGCTTATCCTGATGGCCCGGGAGCCAAAGTTTGCTGACCCCTGAATTATAGGGTCAGTTTATGAACGGGTTGTAAAAAATTTCCATTTTTACTTATCCATCTTGGGGGTTTGGCTTATGAACAAACCGGCTTATGATCGAGTATATACAATACATTTCAATTGGTATTCTATTGTTAAGCTGTGTGATTAAAACTGCGATTAATCGCAATTAACTTTTTTGAGTTAATCGCTTGAGTTAACTGTGATTAATCAACAGCCCTAACAGAAAGCTCTTCCGTAACAAAGAATATTTTTGAAGTCTGATGTTACTTTTACTTTTACAAGTTTAAAAAAAAAATCAGACCAAAGTTTGAGAGGTGTTTTTTTTGTTTTAGTTGATTGGTGTCCCTTAAAAATGCCACATCTTTTATTTACAGTGTTGTAGCTGTGTCGATCCCAGGTTATTAGAGAGACAGGGTAGGTGAGGTAATATATTTTATTGGACCAACTTCTGTTGGCGAGAGAGAGAAGTTTACATAGAGCTCTTTTTCATGCCAGGGAAACATAATCATAGTGTCACAGCTAAACGTAAGGTGGGACAGATTGGTTTAGCATCAGTAGTTAACACATTTCAAGGGACCATTCAATGTGAAGCGGCCCATTAATCCCCCTTCAGTCTTAAGGGGAGAATATGAAGGGGAGGTTGTTAGTGGGTTATAGATTGTTGTAATAAGCCATAAATCCAGTGTGTCTATTCAGTCTGATTTTTATTGTCTAGGAAAGTTATGAGTTTAACCTCCCAGGCTCATCTCTGCAGGTTTCCTCTGAAGATGACTGATAGGTCAGATATAGTGTGATCACTTTGTGAAGTGTTCTGTTTGTTGTGGAGACAGTAGGACAGTCTTCAGCTCCTGATGCCTCTTAAGTTTTTGCTTTTTTGGGGGGAGTGGAGAGGGGTAGCCAAACACATGGAAAGGATCAAATTGTGTGGCAGACTTACTGTTCCGCTCCTTTCGGTCCAGCTATATTTGTTTGGGGCTCTGTGTACAATGATTGTCTTTTAGAAAAGTAACTACTATTTTAGTATATAAGCAATGAACAGTTTCATCCTTGTGAAATTTAAACAGCTCTTCTGGAATTCTGTAGTTAATAGGAACTGAAGACAGTTTGCATGTTATTGCTGTTACAGTAATGCTGCAAAATTCCAAGATGTCTATCTGTCAGGGATAAAAAAAAAAAAAGGTAATTGTCCTTTGTCTTATTTTTACTATGAAAAGTCAGCCCCACTTGACTCTCTTCATCTTAGCAGATGTTGAAAGCTTGGATGCTCATTGTAAATACTTTTACAACATAGTAATTGATGTGTTGAATTTAATATGTACTATTTTACATTCAGCCCCACTACCTAGTATTTTTTAATATTTACAAAGCCAAAAGATGAGAGCTTGAAACCAGGGAGCATTCATGCTCAAATTTTAAGAGTTCTAAATTGATCTCTTTTGGTAATGGCTGATCAAGCATATAAAAACTGATTTAAGCACTGTTCGTATGTTAGTGTCTGGCATTACAGATTGTGGAAATAAAATTAGTACATTGTTAGAGAGAAGACTGACTAATTAGATGAGGAAAGTTAATGCATAATGGCAGAAGCCAACATTGAAGTTTCTTTACATCTGTAACATAAGTTGTATTTTCTTAGGAGAAAAAAAAGCAAGAGCAGAAGTCGCAGTCATGAGAGGAAGAGGAGCAAAAGTAAAGAGCGCAAACGAAGCCGTGATCGCGAGAGGAAAAAGAGCAAAAGTCGGGAAAGGAAACGCAGCAGAAGCAAAGAACGCAGACGTAGCCGCTCTAGAAGTAGAGAACGTAGATTCAGAGGCCGCTATAGAAGCCCATAGTAGGTTATTTTAATGTACAATTGAGCATGGTTCACATCAATATGGTAAAGGCTTAAACTGAACTATGTACTTTCTAAACTAGTCCGTTTACTTTTTACTTTGAACACTTGTTCAAAGTAATGTTGCAGTTTTACAAGGCAGTAAGGAGAACAATGGAAATAATGTAATATGTTTCAGTTACTACTTTAGTAATTTTGTTTTTATCCTAAACTACAAGCAAATAACCTATACTTTGATTAAATTGAACTAAAAATTGATAGAAAAACAAGTAGCATAAAGTCAGAATATAACTTTAGTTAGGATTAGGATGAAAGGAAATTATCTATTCAAGTCCTAGTAAAAGACACTTAGTAGTAGTTAAACCAGGTCAAGTTGAAGGTTTAACACTTAAAAAACTGGATGATAGTTTCCAGTAGGGTGCAGGTTCTTAGGTCTATTGCTTCTAAAGAATAAACTTTTATGGGATCCACAAAAAATATGAACTACCCTCTTCCTGCTGGGCTTGCATCAGGCGTTAACTAACAAACTTGCATCAGGCGTTAACTAACAAACTGTATTCCCAGAGCTTTGCTGACATCGCTGATGCTGGTGCACAAAGCAGGAAGTAAACAGAGGTATGTAGAAAAAAATGGACAAAACTATTCCAGAAGGAAGATACCTAGTTGGTAGCTAAGGACTACTTGTTACATGAAAAAGCTGTTTGCAAGCAATGGAGCATATTTTTTTCAAAGTTTATTTCTAATCAGTTTTTGAGTTTAGCTGTGATCTTTGTGAATGATGGCATTCTGCCTGAGCTGCATCATTGCCACTTGGTGGCAAGGTGTAGCTAATGGTAGATGACAATACCTTTAGTTAACAAGAGACGTTTATTTAAGAGGTTGGCTCACAGTTGCGCTTAATGTGTTTTAAAGCCTCTGATTACATATATGTATATGAGAAATAGTATTAAAATAAGTATAGGAAAATAGAGGATCCCTGGAATGAACAAATAACCTTTTCTTATAATTTGTGTCAAACTAATATTCTTGAGGTAACACTACTTGTCTTGGACTGTATTTTTGCCCATATAGCAGTTAAAAAACAGGGATGTCAGTAAGCATTAGTTTGGCAGGATACTATATTTTCTCGTCATGTACTGGATTTATAACAAGCTCTTCTTTGTTTTTACCTTAGTTCTGGTCCAAAATTCAACAGTGCTATCAGAGGGAAGATTGGTCTGCCTCACAGCATCAAATTAAGGTTTCTGAATTTTCTATTTTTGTGGCTAGTTAAGTGTCAGTGCTAAAAATTAAGCTACTTTGTACTTTTTTTGATGATCTAGTAAATATTTTTTAATGTTTACAGCAGACGGCGCTCCAGAAGCAAAAGTCCATTCAGAAAAGACAAGAGCCCTGTTAGGTAGCTATTTTCACATTCCTATTTCTTAACTTGTAATTAGTCTTGTTATGCTGAATGCCATGTGAGATGCTGCTGCATCTTGAACTGCACAATTACTTTCTGTGCTACTGCATCTTGAACTGCACAATTACTTTCTGTGCAAGCTAGTTTTAGGATTGCCAGTTTCCAAATCTGTCTGATCAGTATAGGTATCCATGCCGCTTGGGATGGAAGGGAGGGCTTGGGGGCGCAGGGGGAATCTGTATTGTTTTTCTGGTGAAGGAATATCCATGACATTTAATAAATTCACAGCTACTGTAAACACCTTGTTCACTGTTGCAAAATTGTTATGCATGAATCTTGCCTTGCTTTTCATATTTAAAATTATTTGAATTAGGTTATAGTTTACCCAGTTGAAATTGGCTCATTTTTTCTCATGAGTCTCATTTATAGAATCATAAAAGCTGAGATGGAAAAATACTACTTTGGTCATCCAGTCCATCACTTGCAAGTGTGTGATTTTTCTCTACAGTATGTTACATTGCATGTAACACAATGAAACTGAGTGACTGTTTCCCAGTCTAACATATCTCACTGTCGGGAAGGTTTTCCTCATACTTAGCCTAAATATTTCTTTTCTTACACCCTGTGGTGTCAAATCCTAAATTCCACACCCCTTAGTTTCACTGGATGTGTTACTGATAGTTCAACTCCAGTGTGGAAAGTCAGATTAATACATGGGTGTCAAACACCCATGATCTGGGCTGGATCTGCCCCATATAATGTATATGAGGCCTATATGGCATAGTCATATTCTTCAAAATCCAAGTTTTTATTTTTAAATAAAAGAAGTGGTGCAGCCCTAACTCACACTGCACTTTGACACATTCCCTGCTACTAGAACAGTACTGCTAGGGCAAGAAACTACAGTAATTATTCAATTATATGGTAATTATTCAGTTAGCAGTTTACTTGATTGTTTTGTTAGAACTTCTACTCTTTGTATCTTTTGGATTTTTAAAATTGTTGGTAGTAACAAATGCTGAAACTAAAATGTCAATTGACCAAGTTTAAGCATTGGGGACTTTCTGCATATGGACATGTTGGCATTACTGACTGATACAACGTTGGGCTGGTCCACACTAACCCCCCACTTCGAACTAAGATACGCAACTTCAGCTATGTGAATAACGTAGCTGAAGTCAAAGTATGTTAGTTCGAACTTACCGTGGGTCCACACGCCGCAGGCAGGCTCCCCCGTCGACTCCGCGTACTCCTCTCGCGGAGCAGGAGTACCGGCGTCGACGGCAAGCACTTCCGGGATCGATTTATCGCATCTAGACAAGACGCGATAAATCGATCCCAGAAGATCGATTGCTTACCGCGGACCCGGAGGTAAGTATAGACGTACCCACTGATAGTCAGTGTACTTGTGTAAAATGGCCACACAGCCAGCTAGGACTCTTATTCTCTGGGATCTTGGCTGTAGTCACTTGCATGTGTTTAAAAATAATTGCATAAAATTAGGTCCCTAGATGTTGTGATTATTGCTTCTACCTGTCTTAAGAAATGAACAGTCTGTGATGAAATATCCTATTTTGTTACCTATTTCTTCACTCCCCACACTTATCTTCTGTCTTTTGCATATTGTGTTTTATATAGTAAAATGACAGACCCTGCCCCAAAGAGTTTACAGTGTTTATGCAGTACCTATCACAATGGGGCCTTGATGTGGTTGAGTCCTCTAGGCAGTTCTGCAATATAAACTTAAAAAAAAAAAAAAAGGCCACTTGTTTATTAACAAAGTGCTAAGCACCTCCCTTTAAAGTTAGTGGGGATACTTGTGTGCTACTACTTGTGAATATCAATTTAAAGGACTACCTTTAGGTTCTCTTTTTAAATTTTGCACATATCTTTAAAAAAAGTTATGTAGATGTTTTGACTTTTTGTCAGGCATAAATGACAAATTCTGCATTTGCTCAAACTGTCAGTTGCCTTAAATCAGAACCGAGTTTCTCCTTGTTTTGCAGAGAGCCAATTGATAATTTGACCCCTGAAGAGAGAGATGCTCGAACAGTGTTCTGTATGCAGTTGGCTGCAAGAATTCGGCCAAGAGACTTGGAAGAATTTTTCTCTACTGTAGGAAAGGTAATTGAGGGTGGGTTAAATGAACATATAAATATTGTTTGTGTGCAGTATCAGTGGCTTTTCCAATATCGAAGCCCTCTGCAAAATTGTAAGTAGATAGCTCCTTGCAGCCTCCTATTGCAGGCCCTCTACACATGGAATTCATATTTAGTCAGGAGTTTTATGTCCGGACTGGTTTGCAAAATCAAAGCTTCAACTCATGGGACTTACCTTTGTCATACATTTGTCCAGTGACCAATGCAATGGAAGTAATTCTGATTAGGTCCTCCGTGTATTGTTGCAATAAAAAGTAAGATGTTATCTTTGCATGTGGGTCTGCAGCATAAGATGGAATTCTAAGTTTAGGTCCCTTTTTAATATGGTAGCTGTTCTGGTGAGCTGTTAGAAAATTTTGTAGTGATGCAACAATTTTGACAAACTGGAATCTACAACCCTTTTCCCCTACTACCTTCAGTTTTATGTCAAAATTGTCAGTCAAAAAATCACTTTAATGAAGCTAATTTTTCAGGATGTGTTGGTTTAGAAGGTAGTGTGACTGTGTATCTAGTCTATAGAGTTATTACACCGTTAAGAAATCGTTAAGCATCTTGTATTGAGTCAAACAATAGCTAACTTCATGTACATATTCATGAAGTCCCTTAGTAACTATATAAACGTTAATTGCACTAAATAGAGATTAATGATAAACCTGAAATTTTCATTCTTGTAGGTTCGTGATGTGCGGATGATCTCTGATAGAAATTCAAGACGTTCCAAGGGAATTGCTTATGTAGAATTTGTTGATGTTAGTTCAGTGCCGCTGGCAATAGGACTAACTGGACAGCGTGTTCTGGGAGTACCAATCATAGTACAAGCATCGCAAGTAAGTTGTGGTTGGTTGTATACTAGTCATAGAATTATGTAACATTTATACTGCAGCATATGCTGCTTGACCAAGAGGTAATATACACATCCTTGAAGCACCATTGATTTCAGTGAGACTTACTTAATTTGCATAGATGCACATATTCCATTTCAAAATTGATTTCTCCATATTTACGCAGAAGTTGTACTAATATTGTTACGGGATGGCTGAACGCCATTCTTGTTTCATTCATGATTGAGTAGCTGAAAATTGAGTTACAATTGAAACATTTCTGTAACCTTAACTGAAGTGGTTGCTTCAGTTTTAATAAATATTGCCAGGCACAGAAAACTGAGTCTAAATAAAACTAGACAAATCAATACAGAATGAAATGTAGATGGTAGATGAGGGAATTAAGGCTAAGAAGGGGAATGTTAACTGACTTCTACATATAGGATATGTACTATTGTATAAGTCATGCATATTTAACAAGCAAACTGCATTCTATTCACTAGAGAAACCAGTAATCTACATCAATTCATTCATTCCATTTGAAGCATATTTCTAATTGCATAATTCTAATCAAGAGCATGAACTTTTCATAGCATTTAAGTTATTAAATGCTGCATTCAAGCCATTTTTACTGGGAGTTATAGAGCTTGTACTTTTTAGTGCGTTTACTAGGTTTAGTAGATTTTTTTACTTAGGCTCTTACAGACAATGGAAATTTTGTTTTCCCTAGGCAGAGAAAAACAGAGCAGCAGCAATGGCCAATAACCTACAGAAAGGCAGTGCTGGGCCCATGAGACTGTATGTAGGGTCATTACACTTCAATATAACTGAAGATATGCTTCGTGGAATCTTTGAACCATTTGGTCGGGTGAGTTCTTATTGATGGCAGAGGTGTTATGAAGTGCACCTTGCAATTACTCTTATTTTAGATCCTGTTTCCTATAATAAATGCAAAGGACTGAAAGAGCATCCTGATTGAATATAAATTCCACAAATCTACAAAAATTTTCTCTTCCTGTTCTCGTATGTATGTGGGTGTTTATGAATCCAGTAGGGGTTAAATATTCTGATTACATCTGAAAACAAATAAGGGATTTTGTATTAAAATTAAGATATTTTCAATAATACTCAACCATTTTTATTGAACAGGTAGGTGTGATGTGGAGAGCTGAGAATTCAGGGACTAACCTGTCAAGCTAAGATTAGGTGACACATTTTAATGTTTAAGGAATTCTGTGTGCTTAAAAACTAGCTATGGTTTATCAGATCTTATGATTGCCTCCCCTTTTGAGGCAAATGTTTTCCTTTGTGACCCTTTGGATCATGAGGTTGAGGAGGTAGTCAGGAAGATCCTTTGAGCTGTGGAATCTCAAATTGTTGCAACAATCTATCTCCTGCACATACCAAACAAGCCATTCAGTAGCTCACGAATATCCAGTCAGCCACCTACTCCAGAGTTTCTAAAAGCTGTATACATAAACTTCTTCTGATGCTTTCTGTGTTGCAGCTAACAGCTTGAATGATGTAGTCTTGGGCTCCATTTGTATCCTTCATCCTGGCCCCAAGAGTCGTGTGCTCTCCCCTAAAAGGAAAAGATACAACTTTTCACTACGTAAACCTCCAGTAAGATACATGTCCAACAAAATCAAATACCAGCAGAAGTCATACTAAGCCCAAGCTTTATCTCAACCAGAGAATCTTATTTGTGACCAACAGTCTATGATCCTCTCTCTTTCTCTCTCTCCCCCCCCAAATCAGGTATCTGTCCGGGTAACCCTGGATGGCTTTTTGCCACTTTCCTCTCCCTCCTTAAACCCTCTTCTCCACTTCCTGCTCCTTTCTACCTCTACCTCTCTGCTCTGGATCTTGCTGACTTCTTCCAAAAGAAAATCTTAGAAATCTAATGGGACCTCCTCTCACTTCCATTTACTTCTCCTGCCTTTTCTGAGATCTCCTCCTGTTACCGCTTCCAGCTCTCGTCCTGTCTCCTGATCTTCCTTGCCACCATTTTCATCCCTACTCTCACCTTTCTCCTCTGATCCTTCCTCTTGTAGTACAAACATGCTTTAGTCTCTCCCACCATAAACTCACCTTTGATCACGTGTGTCTCGCCAGCTATCAGCCAGGCTTCCTTTTATGTGATCCTAAAACAGACCATGGCAGAAATTCCAAGGGAGGTGTAATAAATGAGACTTCACGCTCTTTTGAATTGACTATTTCAAATTGAACATATCTCTTCAGAGTAGTTTTTGTAATAGCAACCCTTATAACAAAATAACCCTTTCTAGGAAAGGTTCTTGCTAATGCTGAGTAAATGAAATGTAAACAAATTATTGAAATTAACAAGTAAAATATAGAATTTGAAATACAGAATTTGAAATTATGGGTACTCTGGGCAAAAAAAGTCTTATTTTCATTGCATACTAGTTCATAACCATACCTTTATAGTTAAACTCCTTGTAATGTACAAATATGGACTAAATCTTTGGTTAACACTAAGCTAACTATGCATGGAATATATAATGAAACTGTTAAAATGTGTCCCTTTGTACACACAAATTAAAGTTACAGATGGGCATGTGTATAAGGATTCTTAGAGATGTCTGCAATAATCTAGTACAGTCTGAGTGCTGTATTTTTTAAAAAAAAGACCAAATGAATGTAATTTGCAACCTACTTCCATTTCTGTGTATCTGGCTTCTCAAAAATCATTTTTGTGTACTGCCTGTATTTACTACTTGGTGGGACACTTTACCCCTTAACTTCTGTCATATCTGGTCAGATGCCTATTAAATAAAATCTGAGTACATATATTCCTTTAAGTTACAGCCATGCTAAAAGAATATCCTTAGAGAACTGCAAGAAATTGTTAATTGTGTTTGAATCCATGCTGTTTTATCCCGATCAAGCTTTGGTAAGAGGAATAGTATAGGCCAGGAGGGGATAGGGTTGAAGTCTTCAAGAAAGCCTTAAGAAAATGGAATGTAGATTTAGATATGGTTTTTAAAATCATCTCCTTTATACTTTCTCCCCCCCCCCCCCTCCCCCAACGTATGCATAACCATCTAATACTTTATGGTTGCAGCTTTTTTTCCCCAAAAAAATTCAGTAACTTGTGAAATTCTGTTCACTGCCCAAAATAGCAGCAGGCAAAGATATAAGACTTCCAATGTTTATACTTCTTTTTTTAGTTGGCTCTGACTAGACTCTCACGTGATTTTATAATTTGATACATTGTACAAAATTGCAATTGCTTGTATCTGAGTTGATTTAACAATCAGCAATTGATGATGGATGTGCTATCATAGTATGTGCTAAGACAGTGGTTCTCAAACTTTTGTAGTGGTGATCCCTTTCACACAGCAAACCTCAGAGGGAGACCCTCCCCCCCTTATAAATTAAAAACACTTTTTAAAATATTTAACACTATTATAAATGCTGGAGGTGAAGCGGGGTTTCGGATGGAGGCTGACAGCTTGCGACCGCCTGAGGGGTCACGACCCCCAGTTTGAGAACCCCTGTGCTAAGAGGTCACATCTGAGTGGAAGTCATTGGCTGGCTGAGGAGCCTAAAATAATCCATAAAGAATAAATTGAACATACCTGAGGCTGTTTGGTGCACTCAACAGAGGACCCTGCATGTCTCACTTTTAGTAAATTGCAAGTTACCTTTATGCTAATGTAGACACTTTTTTACTGAAAAAGGCAGAGCTGGTAAAACTTCCAGCAACAGTTTTTAAGCTCCATTATGGACCATGTGTTTATTCCAGCTGTTTTATGTTCTTGTATTGTTGGATATCTTGCGATGTATTCAAAAAACTTGCGTGGGAGAAGGCTAAATTGAACTGCTCATTTGTCTTTATGGGATGTAATGTGTGATAGTCTGTTTTTTTTTTTGTTTTGTTTTTTTTTATTTTTTAGATTGAAAGCATTCAGCTGATGATGGATAGTGAAACTGGACGCTCCAAAGGATATGGATTTATTACGGTAAGATTTTGACTTGTAATAAGTTAGCAGAGTTGTGGGTTAGGTCGGTAACCCAAAATCCAACTGATTGAACATGGGCATTTCAGAGCCCGGGCAGAAACAAACTGCTCAGAGTCAGGGATTTAAACTGAGATTAGAAGACTTCTTCAAATGGCTTCTATGTGATTTAAACAAAAAAGAGCTTTGTGTAACCAGATTGCTTTTCTCCAAGGATGAGCTAGCTCTTTGTGTTGCAGCTCCTTAAAGCACTCTTACAGCAACACAGATGACTCTGTATATTAGAAATACTTTATTCACTTTAGACCATCCCAACATTTGGGGCATGCAGCTATGTCTCTTTAGTCTGCCTGCCAATCCTGGATTGGTGGTCTCTGTGGCGATCACAGATGAATAATTAAAACAAAAAAACCTCACACATGACCAGTATTACCAAATACCCCAGTAAGCTATATTACCACCCCTTCAAGGAAAAGCTTGAGTGGAAATAGGCCATGCGCAAAGTCCTGAAGGTCATCAGACTTGGGTTTTGTCAGAAGAATCAAATGGCAGAGGCTAGGGCTTTTGGAGGAGAGCAGCTTCTAGCCAGGCCCAGATGTTCAAAACTGGGAACTAAGATCCAGCGTTTAAAATGACACACTAATATATAGTGGAAGGAAGAACTCTCAGCTGTTAGCCAAGTTTATGGATTTTATTGTTCATGGAAACAAATGGTGGGAATCACCACAATTGTGTAACTGTTATATGTGCATGCTGTGGCTAACACCTGACTAAGTAGACATGCAGCTGCATGCTGCACTGCCTGAAGCTTTGATTGGCCCATAACTACATGTAAAGCATGCTACAGTAATTGAGATCACAAGACAAGGGCAAGACCCAAGAAAAATGACTTCATCATAGTCCTGAAACAGCTCACTGGAGGAAAGCTGAAGCTATGGCCTTGATTTATGTTGGAATTTTTAATTCGTGGAATAGATGCCTAGAACACAAGATGAGCATTAAAAATTGAATAGATATACAGAAGTAAATATTCAGAGCTGAATATTATACTGTTTAGTAATTAACAGGGTTTGCTGTGCTTCCTGACCTCTGTCCAACAAAAAACTCATAAGTTGCTTCTTTAAAGTTAAAGGCATCTCAGATATATATTCTTACAAATAATACATTTGATAGAAAGTACCTTGTGAACTTTGCTAGACACTGACCATATATAATTCTACAGTTCTCAGATTCAGAGTGTGCCAAAAAAGCCTTGGAACAACTAAATGGATTTGAGCTAGCTGGCAGACCAATGAAAGTAGGTCATGTAACAGAACGCACTGATGCTTCCAGTGCTAGTTCATTTTTGGACAGTGATGAACTGGAAAGGACTGGAATTGACTTGGGAACAACTGGTCGTCTACAGTTGATGGCAAGACTTGCAGAGGGTAAGTGTGGTAATATAGATTACGTGCAAAAATATTGGAGTTAACTTAGTAGGAAGTATTTCACTTCCTTTAATGTTTGAGAACGCTAAGATTTCTTAAGCTTTCTATTCCTAGACCACTTACCAAGTGAAGAACTCAGACTAGTACTTTCTGTTACAGGTACTGGTTTGCAGATTCCCCCAGCTGCACAACAGGCTCTGCAGATGAGTGGATCTTTAGCATTTGGTGCTGTGGCAGGTAAGAATTTGATAATCCATTTATTTTGGCATGTTATTTTTAGCATGTTTATAGCTTCAGGGGAGGTGAAAATATTTTATATCTTGTGACTTAACATTTGAACTGTAGTAGTTCACAGCAGGGCTCCCAGTCATGGTGAATGATTGAACTCTGTAAATCTACAAGCAAACAAACATAAATAAGGATGACGTATCACGAAGTATTCTTCATTTATTTTGACGTGGTTCAATTTGCGCTGTGTTTTGCAAATATACTGTAATACGTTTACTATTGCATTGTACAGATTAGATCAGTGGTTCTCAAAGCCGGTCCGCTTGTTCAGGGAAAGCCACTGGCAGGCCGGGCTGGTTTGTTTACCTGCCGCGTCCGCAGGTTTGGCCGATCGCGGCTCCCACTGGCCGCAGTTCGCTGCTCCAGGCCAATGGCTGCGGGAAAGGTAGCCAGCACATCCCTCGGCCCGTGACGCTTCCTGCAGCCCCCATTGGCCTGGAGTGGCAAACCGCGGCCAGTGGGAGCCACGATCGGCCGAACCTGCGGACATGGCAGGTAAACAAACCGGCCCGCCCCGCCAGGGGCTTTCCCTGAACAAGTGGCGGCCCTAGTTTGAGAACCAATGGATTAGATAATTCTTAACAATCTGAGTCCTCATTGCTTCTCTCCAATACAAAATTCCTGAGAGGAGTGGAGAAACAACTTTTTTTGTGCTATTAGGCACTGATCAGTAGTATCCTATTAATGTGGAATTACCATAGTCATGCTTTGACATTTCCTGTTTATGGATGTCAGTTGCAGGGTTTAAAGTCAGCAAGTCCCAAACTGAGCTGTTGATCTCTCTCATGGTGTACAATCATACCATCGTGCCACCTTCTCAAGTCTGTAACCTGAATGTCTTCGACTGACCTCTGGGTTTGCACATGCAAGTCGTGATTAAATCTAGTTTCTTGTGTATTACGCGTCAAAGATCCAACCGTCTTCTCCATTTGTGCATGTAAATCTCTCAACCACATGCTTCTTTCTTATATCTTGACATTTGCAACCTCCTCTTGTCTAGCATTGACTACTACAACTTTACCCTTGAAAAATCCATGCAAAACGTTGCTGAGGTCATCTTTCTGACTCATTAATCTGGCCACATCAGCTTTCTTCAGGACCCTCCACTGTCTTCCCCTTTCAACTCCACATTATACATGCACTTTTCTTTATCTTTAAGATTCTTCACAACTTCGTTTTGCCCTACCTAACTGATCTAGCAACTTACAGCAGTGGTGACATCTGCCTTTATTTCATCTACATTCCTGCCTTTTACCATCCAGTGAGTTTTTCCATCAAACATCTGTGTGCTTTTTCCCAAATAGCTCCTTGTGCATGGGGAAGACTCCCAGATAAGAGCTACTACTATATCACCCTTCAACTCTCTCCTCCTCAAGACGCACTTTGGCTGTGATACCTAGAAAACCCTGGCTGCTGATCGTGGCTAAGCAGATGAGGAACTGTGACTGTCCATTTCCCTTACTTTTTCTATTCCCTTACTCTTATCTCCATTCCAGTTTTTTCCCCACCCAATCTGTCACCATTAAAATAGTTATATTAAAAAAGCAAAAAACATAACAAAACTGCCAATTGCCATGTTCACTTACTTGCATAATACTCTATCCCTCAATCCTTTGTCTGTTTGTGTCCTTTGGATGGTCTCCTAAGTGGGGTGTGTACAGCTTCCAGCACCAACGAGGACCTAATCTTCATTGGGGCTTTGGGCAAGTAACTTGTTTGTGATGCAGGGGACATTGTGAAGGGATGCCAGTGCAGTGAGAAGCTGTGCGAGGGATCACAAAGGGATTGGGACTTTGCAGTGGACACTAGGACATGGGAAGGAATAGTACAGATCAATCCTGATAGTTGTCATGTGAAGATCTTCACTGATCTATATTTATTTAGAAACCTGGGAATTTCTTGGGGTTTTTTTACTTAAAAAAAAAAAAAAAAAGTTGTTCCATTGCATTTCCAATGAATGAAATCGCTAAAACTCAGGTAAAGCAGCCTTCATTCACACAAGTGTCATAACTACACACTTGGATGCCTCACCTCTTAAAACCTCTTTGCACTTTCAACATAAAGCCAGCTACAATACACACGCATCCTTAAAACTACTCAGTCTAACTCTAATACATTTTTTGTACATAAAAGTGAGACTAATCCGTATATGGGCCTATAGTGAATATCTGTATCGATGAGGGCAGAGTATAGAGGAAATGAGTGCACTGTCTGGTTATAGGTTGGAAGAGCAAATTAATCCAGAAAATGCTGGTCATAAATCGCTCTCCTAGACCACTTTGAGTTCTGATCACCTATTCCCAAACACCTATCGCAATAGACCAGTTTCAGATACTGGACATAAATAATTAGAGGTGTACAAAAACTGTCCCATGAGGAAATAGTCAAGTGTCTGACTAGTCAACAAAATAAAACAAAATCTGAGATTTCATGCACCCTTCTCTGAAATGTGCGTTCTCATGCATTTAAAGTATGACAATTCCCCGTGTGTGCTTTGTGTGAATTAATGGAAGATCTGGGCACGAGGAAGAAAGCTGGAAGTTATATTTACGTCACTTGCAGCCCACAGTTTACCATTCCTACTGATTTAAAGAGGCGAACATTTAACATCAAATTTAATCCTGGCAATGACATTGTGCTCCTTAGTGATGCTTAAAGTCACGTTGTCTCTGCCTCATTTCCCCCATTTGTAAAATGGATAACTACGCCTTGATGCTTACTTAGATATTTTCAAACTATTTTGAACTTGGAAAGCACTAAAGTAATATTTCAGCATTGACTTCTGTTACAGGAAAAGGTTGCTAGCTGAAACTTCTGTTTGTATTTTTTTAAATGAAAATCGATAACCTCTATTGTTAAATTACATTGAAGATTTCAGCTAATGAAGATAAAACTATTAGTACAGAAATAGTTTGTATTTAATGCTTGTTAAAACTGCTCTCTCTATTACTTTGGTGTCCAAATTGTACTTTATCAAGAGGCTAAGTAGAACAGATTATGGTAAAGCAAGAGTGTGGACCAAAGAGAGAAGTTTCATGTTCGTCTTCCTCTCCATTAATTGAATACTACTACTTTGGAGAATATTTATCTAGGTAGCTATAGGCCCTCACAATCATTAATATCTGAGCACCTCCCATGTGATAAATTAGAAGGAACGAAGCTATCTTTATTCTCCTATCTGAAGAAGTATAAAGAAGGAGAGTGGGTGTGTTGTGTATCTGCATAAAGATCTTGTCCAACCTAGATTTAGGTGGGCAGTTAAGATCTAGTGTTTAGTGTTCTTTTATTTAATTTTCTATACATTCTTTTCTTTAGATTTGCAAACCAGACTTACCCAGCAGAATGAAGGTATGGTTGGATTTAACATGAACTGTTGGCAAATGAGTTTGCAAGTGTGGGTTCTTTGCACCAGAAGCACTTTACATCTGTGTAGAAAGTTCTTCCAGCACCCCAGAAATGCTGTTTTATTGGTATCTATAGGGCCTTTAGAAAGCTAACACTTAACCCTAGTATTCCTGACACCCCCTAAATCTTGCACTATTAAGAGAGAGAACTCTTGTCAAACTGTATTTAATTATTTTTTTTTCTAGCTATTTATCTTAGAGGGAGTGGTTAAATAAGGGAACTGGGAGTTAGGAATCCTGGGTTCTATTCCCAGATTAGTCTTGAATGTATTATGACTTTGGGCAAGTCACAAAACCCCACTATTTATCTGAAAACTTCTACAGACCTAGAAAGGGAGTTGTGCCTCAGCGTGATAACCTGAACTCTTTATTCCTTTTTACGTTGAATAAAATGTAAATTTCAATTAACTTAAAATAGCAACTTATAATGGGGCAATTATTTAATTGGCTGTTATAAGTCAGCCACACTGAAAGTCTACTGATCGCTCAGTTTTATTCAAGCTGTGACATAACCATTCCTAGCACAGTACTGTAACATTCAGTAACTTACAGGTAAAATGTTAATATCCTCCCTTTTCATTATTCAGAAAAGCTTTCTAAACTGCTATTTAACCCTGTCTATCCTACTGCAAATTTTGTATTTTTGCTACAGTATAACTAGTTAAATATATTAATGAATTTTCAGAGTATGTTATTGCCTGTCCATGGTTCCATTATCACCATAAGTGTGACTGATGCTGTTGTCTCCATATGGAGCTGCCATTTGGTTTAGACATTAGACTGTCTCTTCTACTTAAAATTGAGCTGCAGGGTGTGCAGTTCCCTGTTGGAATGCTTGGGACAGGCAAAGCTTTTCAAAGATACACGGTTACTTCTGTTTTTGTTTAAATTGGTTAATATAATCATGAATAACTGAATTTAGGCGTAGATTTTAATAGTTCTAAACTGCACTGGTTTTTAAGTGGGACAGTTCTGAGATTCTGTCTTTCGCATGCATTCCAGTGGCACGCTGCATTTTCTGTGTTCTAACATACATCAAATGTCAGTGAATTCCAATCAGGTTAAAAAAAAAAATCTTATTGCTGTCTAAGCTTTTTACTTGCTGTTTCCTATAATACCTCAGAGGGGGAGATTCATTAAATATAGGAAAATGCTTGATTGAAACAAGAAATTATCTGGGAAGGCTTGAAAGTATAGTACAAGAATCTACTTTTAACTCAGGTTTTGAAATTGATTGGTTTCAAGTTAACTGCATCTCCTTCAGACACTTTGTTTTGATTTCTTGTAAGTCGGTGTAGTAATTACAATTATATTCAGAAGTGTTGGTCTTTTAGTTAAAGCACAAGGCTGGGAGTAGGTATGTCTGGGTTCCAAGTTTGTCTAGGTACGTTAATCAGAGTGGCTCCCAAGAATGATTTTAACAAATCTCTTACCATCAGGTAAGAGTAAGTTGTTTTTGGTTTTGTGGGGGCAGTTTATCAAGAACTATGGTTCTGAACATAGTGAATTCTATTTCCAGTTCTGCCATAGATTTCTTGTCTAATCTTAGGCATGTAACTTCACTTCTCTATGCCTTTGATTTCTGCATCTGATTAAAAATATTAATGTTGTAACTGAATATGATAAAAACAGGTTGGACAAACATCTGTCAGGGATGTTCTATGTTTAGTTGGTCCTGCCAAAGTGCAGGGGACTGGACTGGACTTGGTGACTTTTTGAGGTCCCTTCCAGTCTTGTGGTTCTATGACTTTGAAGTACAGACAGAAAAAGCCTTACTTATAAATTTAATTTTATGTAAAAGACTTTTTTCTTCCATGACAGAAAAACTTGTCGCTTTCTCTTTAAATAGTTCTGGCTGCAGCTGCTTCTGTACAACCACTTGCAACACAGTGCTTCCAGCTTTCCAATATGTTTAACCCTCAAACGTAAGTTACCTGCTGTCTATTTCCATTTATTACACATTTGTTTCTGACTTCAGTGGGGTTAGTGTGAACATTAGTTTTTTATAGGTGTGGTCTTGTTTTTGTTCCAAGTTCTCACTTTTGAATTTTTCCTTTTGCAGTGAAGAAGAAGCTGGCTGGGATACAGAAATTAAGGATGATGTTATTGAGGAATGTAACAAACATGGAGGAGTTATCCACATTTATGTAGACAAAAATTCAGCTCAGGTACGTCTTGAGAGGTACTAAAGAAATTTTAGAACCTCTTTTCAAGTTGTCACTGTCAGCTGTTTTGCAAGTGTTAGAATTGTGTTGACGTGAATAGAAATGTCTTAATTTAAAAAAAATCTTCTGAATTGCTGAATGCAGTTGAGCAAGAGTCACTCCAGCAATTATTTTAATTATCTACTTTTATAAGTCGATGGACAATTTTCTGTAGCTACAAGACTTCTCACTCAGAGTTTACCATGTTCTTGTGGATCTACAAAACAGTCAAATTAAAATATTGCAGAAATGCATATTTGGGCTGTAATGAGAACCCTTCTACCGGGTAGCTTTAGTTTGTTTCAGACTGGTGATATTTATTGAGAGTTCATTGAATAGCATACTCCAGTCTGTAATCTACCTGAAAAATACACTAACACCACGGTGTAAAATTCTTTAGCAATACAGAAACTGTTGTCTCCTTTGTGGACTGTGGGATGGCCCAGTGTGTCCCTGGCTGGTAAACCATTGGGGATGATGTGCCTTCTATATGGAAACAGTGGGCTAATGCCTTCTCCCTAGGGCAGGATGTTCTCTCTACATAAGTGCTATGGGGTTCATTTGTTGCTTGAAAAACCCTTCCCTTGATATGGGGATGTTGGCTGACTATTCAACCAATCTCTGCTCCTTTTTGGAGGAGGAGAAACGTTATTGAAGATAGTGACTGGACAGCTCCAAGCATAACCTAAAATCTAGTTGGATTCTAACAACGTAATTTAAAGCTGAACTGAATTATGTCAGTGAAACAGCCTGGGTTAATGTAGCTGATATTAGTGCAGGACACTCCATAATTTTTGTACCCTTATATGCCAGTGAGGCTGCTGTCAGGTAGGGTGAGGGGAAGTCTACTCAGATGTTACTGAATAACTTTGGAGGAGGGGGTTTAAAAGGCAGTAGTGTGCACTTTATCCCCAAACACAACAACTTTGTTATCAGTGATTGTTTCAGTAGAGTCAAGGAAAAGCTTTTGGCAGGTAAGGGGAAACAAAATTCTGCAGCCTCAAAAAAAAAAAAAATAGTTTGGAGATATAAAGCAGGAAAATTAGATCCTGCAACCAATTTGTTGTTAATTACTCTCACCTCACCAGATTTATACTTCCTACCAAATCTTACTATTTCCTGTTCATGGGATCTATTTCATATGTGTTGCTACCATGAACTCCAGAATGCCTTGGAATTTGGGATGGAACCTCACCCTTACCATGGAATTGCATTCCAGAATTCAAACTATCACCTTCAAAAAAAACCTGCCCTTACCACTGTGAAGAAGAATATTCCAAAGTGAACAGAATGTGAACTGATGCAGTGGGGTCTGCCTGACTTTGCAGACAGCTTAAAACAAAGACTTCTAGGGAAATGTGAACTGAGTATTCATCACAGGTTGCTGTTCTTGCGGATATTACTGCACAGATCACAAGCTAGAACCCTCTGAGAAAGGCCACCCTTAGGAGGACCCTCCTCCCCCATTGCCTCAAGCTATGTGAGACTATGTAAAGGGATGTGGACGCCTGCATCTTACTTCCAGTTGCTGAAACTGGAAGTGGCAATAAAAAATAAAATTCCTTTGCTTTTTGACATCTTAATTTGAAAAGCTTTTACCATTTAGTTTAGTCACTAATTTAGCTTACTTAATGGTGTGGGATTCAAAGATTGTCCTGTTTCAGATCCTCCATGGCCCATGCTTGAATTGTTTGGGTGAAGGTCATCAGCTGGGCTTCTTTTTTCTCCCCGTTTGGGATTCAAGCTCTGAGAAAAAAGCATGAGTTTAGATTCCATTCCGTCCTGATGGCGGAAGCCCTGTAATCTTCCAAAATGGGTCTGGAGTCTGGCCCAATTCCGTAGCCTCACTTTCAAACTTTCAGATGTAAGGAAGATGGAATACAGTGTTGAGAAGGCCTTGATAGCTTGGGCCAAATACAGTCTCGGATTTGATTCTGAGGCACTCTATACTGAGAGGGGAAAAAAGAAAACAGCACCATAGTTCCCCAGGACCTCTTGCCTCCCAGACCAGAGATAGCAACATTACATCCTCAGGTTCCAAGATTGCAAACTCCGCAATGCCAAGAAGAAAGCATTGTGGCCAGCACTGAGGGAAATCAGCACATAGGTAATTATCCCACATGCTGAAGCCCAAGTTGATATGTAGCTCACGCTCCCCAGCACATGGGATAACCACCTATGTGCTCACTTGTCTTGGTTCTGGCACATGAGGGTATCGAATTGAGGCTGTTCTATTTTTGTGCGAGCCTATATGCAACACCCCAGGGTCAAGACTCAATCCAATCCCCTCATGCTCCACAGCAGGCACTAAGTAGTCCCATTCCCAAACTACTGGTCTTTGATGGCAGTGTTGCAAATGAGTCCTCTGTCTTGCCACGGGTAATCTACATATGCCCAAAGTCATAGCCCTTCCCGTCTCAGTCAGTAACAGAACTAAAACATGTGGTTCCACTGGTACCGTAGGTTAACATTTGGCATTCTTTGTGCTGACTTTCCGCGTAGTTGGAGTGAGTCATTCTGAAGTGTTTGGGATCCCATCTGCTATAATTAAGGCTGCGAGTCTGTCACGGAAGTCATGGATTTCATTACTTTCTGGGACCTCCGTGACTTCTGCAGTGGCCGTTGCGGCTGGCCTGGGGGCTGCCTGAGCAGCTTGGGCGGCCCTCAGGCCAGCTGCACCGACCGCTGCTGTGGCAGTCTCGGGCCACCGCACCCCTCCCCTACCACCAGCAGCAGGAGTTTGGGTGCGGGAGGGGGCTCAGTGCTGAGGCAGCGGGTTGGTATGTGGGAGGGGTGAGGACTCTGGGCGGTGCTTAGCTAGATGGAGGCCTGGCCTGGTGGCTCTGCATGTTCCTTTCGCATGCAGGCACCGCCCCCACAACTCCCACTGGCTGCAGTTCCCGGCCAATGGGAGCTGCAGAGCAGGCGTTTGGGACGGGGGCAGTGCGCAGAGCCCCTCTGCCTGCACCTCCGCCTAGGGCCCGCAGGGACATAGCGGCTGCTTCCGAGAGCCGGGTAGGGAGCCTGCAAGCCCTGCCTGCCCCCCAGCAGCAGTACGGGTGCTGGGCCACACGCTGCTCTCACCCATGGGGCCCCCCAGAGCACCCTTCACCCCACAAGTTTTAGTAAGGGGTATATAGTACAAGTCATGGACAGGTCAAGGGCTGTGAATTTTTGTTTACGGCCTGTGACCTGTCCATGTCTTTTACTAAAAATACCTGGGATTAAAATGTAGACTTAGTTATAATCCAAACCCGACAATCAAGTCAGAATCTCCGTGAAGTTTCACGTGGCCTGGCAACTTCCTTGGCAAGACTAAAATGCCTTCCTATGTGTGCTAGGAAAGGTAGTTCAAATACAGAGACAGGCTACACTACAGCCATACAGTAATTTCACCTCACTGACCAGGTCACATAGTGTTCATGAAATTATTACATCTCTCTATTGTTGGATTATTACGTGGCATTTCTGTATCCATCATGTTCCTTTTCTTGTTCTCTGCAGCACAACAGGACCAAATTCTATTATAGTGCTAATTTATTCTGTCACCGTGAAATACCCTTCATAACCATGCTCGCTCAGCTATGGCACATAGATGAAAATACTCCAATGTAAAATCCATTGCTTATTTTTGAGGATGAGTTTTCCTTAGGTTCTCAAGATGGCCCAGCTCTTCTTCCCAGGTTTTGGCTCCTGTCATTGTCTAGCCCCACTCAGAATATTCTTTCCTGGTTTCTGGCCTTGGACTGCTGCATTGTTCTCCAGGCAGCCTAGTTTACCAGACTCTGTCTCTGATTCCTGTGGCTTGGCTCCAGTGCATTGTAATCAAATTAACTCCCTCATGTGGGGAAAGCTGGAAAGCAAGAAGCAGCTATAGGCAGATCATTAACCATTGGAACAAACTACCCAGGAAGATGGTGGATTCTCTGTCCTTTGAAATCTCCCTGCGAAATATGCTGTAGTTCCACATGTGGTGGTTAGAGTTGAATTAGATGAGATTCTCTGGCTTGTGTTATGCAGGTGGTCAGATTATCATAATAATCTCTTCTGGTGTTTAATATATGCATTATGCAGTCAAGGAATAAACACGGCCTTGATTAGTCACTCAGATACTGTGGTGAGGAGCATGGTATAAACATATGTAGTAGGAATGGGCAGCTTTAAATCCACTAAACCCTTTGACAGGCCATACGTCTTTTTAAGAGGCTAATATTGCATAACAAATATTGCATTTGGTACAATACAGCATGTTAACCTACAATAAACCACGTATTAAGAGTGTAAAACTGAAATGTTCTTAAATGTAACAGCCCCTTATAGCACTCTTAAATCCAAAAAGTTTAAACATAAATATTTCACTAACCTTTCTTCCAGTGTACAGAAGAGTTGGGGTTTAATAAATAAAAATAATAGAAAATAAAAAACTCTTAACATTTTTTTTTTCTCTGCTGCTCCCAGACTTTGCCTCCACTCTGTAGTAGTCACGGGCTCCACCGTGAGAGGCAGAGCCCACATGCTGTGTCGCATGTGGGGAGGGATAGCTTAGTGGTTTGAGCATTGGCCTGCTAAACCCAGGGTTGTGAGTTCAATCCTTAAGGGGGCCATTTAGGGATCTGGGGCAAAAAAATCTGTCTGGGGATTGGTCCTGCTTGAGCAGGGGGTTGGACTAGATGACCTCCTGAGGTCCCTTTCAACCCTGATATTCTATGATTCTCAAATTTGGCCCATCCATTCATCCATCATGTCAGCAGTGAAGGCACTCTGCCATTAAGCCACCCAGCTCTGGTTAACTCTCTACTGGCAGAGCTGTGCCCTGCCCAAGGCTGAGGGTGGAGGGAGATCGTCCACAATTTGGCTGTGAGAGCTGGGAGCCAATGGCAAGGCAGTAACCAGAGCTGGGTGTCGTAGAGTGGTGACCTTCCCCTATGTGAATGACCGAGGTGGTTATGCCAATGAGTGTCATTGCATCTGAGCTTATGGGCTCCTGCTCTGTTCCCCATTGACACAGGCTCTGGTTTTGTCTCATGCCACCCAGCTCTGGTTTCTTCCTCCCGTTGGCGGAGGTGTGCCCTGCTACTGCTGGGGTGGAGGTTTGGCCAGAAGCTGATTGGCTGTCAGCTCCCAAATAATCAGCTGATGGGAATGCAGTAACTGGAGCTGGGTGGGGTGGGGTGGAGTTGGAGTCTGTGTTAGGAAAGTGGAGCCAAGTAGAACAGTCTGAGGCATGAGCAGCTTCACTAAAACAGTGTCCTCAGTAACCAGCTCTTAAAACAAAATAATAATTCTGGGACTGCGACCCTGCCTGTGGACAGGCCAAATAAAATGTTTTGGCAAGCTGGCTCCGGGCCCCAGGCCACAAGTTGATGACCTCAGCTATGTAGAATAGATTATATGGCAGCAGAGAACTGACTGGGATCCCTTATCTGTTTGTTTCCAGACTTTCCAGCACTGGGTTTTTTACGTTTTTTTTTTTTTTTTTTTTTTTAAGTATTGTACTTTTTTGGATATTAGCTGGACTAGTGTGTAATTTTATACGTAGAAAACTTCATCCATGGTTAATGCAAATAAGACTCTAGTCTACCCTATTCACCCCACCTCCAAAGCCTTCCTAGGACCCTTGCACTTCTCCCTAGTCTTTCATCCCCATTTTTTGCCAGTCTAAAATTAGGCACCTACATCTGTGAGGAAGTACTTGTATTAGCAGCCTCACTTTTCGAGGCACTGAGCTCCCATGAAGCTCTGATGTGATTAGGAGCTGTGGGTGAAAATTCAACCATGTACTTATATAAGAACACAGTGGCCATACTGGGTCAGAGTAGTGGTCCATCTAGCCCAGTATCCTGTCTTCTGACTGCAGCTGGTGCCAGATTTTTCAGAGGGAATGAATAGAACAGGGCAATTACTGAGTGATCCATCCCCTGTTGTCCACACCCAGCTTCTGGGAATCAGAGGTTTAGGGACACCCAGATCGTAGGATTGTGTCCCTGAAAATCTTAGGTCCATCAATGGCTATTAGCTAATCCTCCGTGAACTTATTATTGTTTTAAACCAACAGAACATCCCCACAGGTTAACTTAAAGCATTATCCTTGAAAGTAATTTGTAGAACTTAGTGATTATCCTGAAGCAGGGGTTGTCTGGCTCTTAAACGGTGTACTCCGAGAAGTACCTGAAAAGGGTTAGGCAACTTTTTAAAAAATTGAAGTAAAAAGCTTTATGCAAAGGCCACAGCTAGTGTATTGTTATATGCTACTTCCTGTTGCTTTGAGTACTGCCTGGTCTCGATCCTTCTTTGGGAGTTACTGTATCTTCATGCTGAAGAGGTGTTATAGTCTGGTAGTGCATGTCTACAATGAACAGCATCAATTATTTTAGCTTTTATTTTGTGCTAGTTCTGAATTAGCAATTAACATTCTTCTTCGAGTGCTTACTCATGTCAATTCCATTTTAGGTGTATGCGCACCCACATGCACAGGTGTCAGAGACTTTTGCCTTAGTAGTATCCATAGGGTCGGCTGTGGCACTCTCTGGAGTGCATTGGTATATCAGGCGCCGCCGGCCCTATGCCCTCTCCGTTCCTTCTTACCGCTCATGCAGTTTTTCTCCTACTTGATCTCTGCACTATAGTTGTAAATAGTTTGTTTATAATAGTTTAGTAAGTAAAGGGTTGTAGTTAGTTAGGAGCCCAGCGGGGACTTTGCCCCAGGCGGGGCATGCTCAGGTCTCTGAATTTTAAGCCCTGCTCTGACCTGCACGGCAGCTGTTTGAAGTGCCATGGGGAATCCCACTTAAAAGAGAAGTGTCGCATCTGTAAGAACTTTTGTCCCAGGACACAGAAAGAACGCAACATTCGCTTGAGGGTCCTCTTCATAGAGGCCGAACTTGCACAGCCTTGAAGCCGCCATGGCCGGACGCAGCACCCAGTGCTTTGGCTTCGGCATGTAGCGCACCTCCATCACCTGGCTCTTCCAGGCACTCTTCGCCTTCGCCAGTGCCCAAGAAGAGGGACTTGACACTGAACAAGCCAGATCAAGAGGCGTTGGGCAAAGGACCCTGCTTGGCCCGCCCGCCCACCCGCATTGGAGCCTCCAGGGGGCTTTGCCCTGGCGAGTACTACCCCCCTAAGGGACCTGCCACCGACTCCAGGGAGCAGTAGGGGACCCAGGCTGATGGCGCAGTCAATGCCCTCTCAGCTCCCGGTGCCCGGAGAATAACAAGCGCTCTCGCTGTTGCCACGTGTGATGATGGACCCGGCTAAGGCTCCCTACAAGGGCAGGCTTGCCATGAGGGCCTCCCAGAAGGCGAGTGAGCGCCGCTGGTCTCTGGAGCTAAGGCAGAGCCCTGTGTTGCAACGCCATTGGTCTCCACATAGGCCCAAGTCATCAGTTCGCTTCTACAGGTCACTGGCACTGCGTTCCTGGTCTCCGCCCTCATACTGGGACTCACCTAGAGAGAGAGACCGGTTATCTTAGAGTTGACCCTCACCAAGACCTCGGGGATGCTCCCCAACTTGGTGCTGCTCCCCTTACTCCCAACACTGGTTGGACCATTCCAGGCACCAGTCACCCATGGTGGTAGTTAGCCGCCAGACCCTAGCCTTGACGGCCCCACCCTGGTCTCTGGAGGAAGAGGACTTCTCTGGCACGGAGAGGGAGTTCAGCCCCTCGCCTACACAGCATTGCGACTGGGCTCCGGAAGGTGCATCTGCTGTGGTGATGCAGACCAGGCAGCAAGGCCAGTGGCCGACACAATGGCCCTATTGGAACCCCTTGGGCATATCTATTATGCCGATGCCCCAGTCCCGCCAGTCCTCTGTCGCCGCATCGGACAAACCACAGTCAGCACAAGGCTTGGTGCAGGAACAGATGCCCACCCCAAGACCTCTTTTCCCAGCGGGGAAAGACGCCCCGGGCCCTCCTCCGGTAGTCCAGTCATCCTCCTCTCCAGATGTGGCGGGGCCTTCCTGGGCTAGCCCTCCGGATGACTTCAGAGAGCATCAAGTGCTGCTCTGCAAACTTGGGCCTTAAGGCGGAGGAAATGGTGGAGCAGTTATACGTGTTATTCAGTGTGCTCTCTGCGTCCACCCCTGCTCATGTTGCACTCCTGGTGCATGAAGGGGTCCTGAATATTGCCAAGACCATCTGGCAAATCCCATCCTCCATCCCGCCCACTTCCAAGAGGGCGGAAAAGAAGTATTTTGTCCCCGCAAAGGGATTTCGAATACTTAAACACCCACCTGTGGTCATTGGTTGTGTCAGCAACCAACGAAAAGGACAACCAGAGGCCGGCCAGTTCCACCCCCAAAAATAAGGAGGCCAAGAAACTGGACCTTTTTGGACTCAAAATTTATTCCATGGCCAGTCTCCAGTTCCAGGTGGCAAACTACCAGCCCTTTTGAGGCGTTACAATTTTAACTTGTGGAACTCCCTCCTCAAGTTTAAGGACTTCATGTCCCAGGAGGCAGCCCAAGAGTTAGAGGCTCTGGTGGACTGTCCCAGGAGATGCAAGCCTCTATTCAGGACCTACCGTTTCATGGAGTTGGGCTGTTCTCTGACCAAACGGACACAAGGCTGCGCGGTCTAAAGGACATTCGGGCCACTCCCGTCGCCAGGGCAGTGGTAGCCTCAGCAGGGACCTGCAAGGAGAAGGGACACTGGTTTTAGTTGCTGCCACCCTTCATCCTCCCACTCACCGGCACAGCCTGGCCCAGCAAGACACCACAGGGGCCAGAAGCGGTCATTTTGAGGGAGCGCCCAAGAGCGTTGCACCAGTCAGCTCCCCAGATCTGCTGCCTTTACCTCAACCATCTCCGGCATTTCCGTTCAGCCTAGTCGAGGGTCACCTCGGACTGTTGGGTGTTAGACTTCGTATCATCACTCTACACCCTCCAATTTTTGGCCACCCTTCCCTCTCCCCCCCCCCCCCTTTCCCTGTCCCTCTTTAGGGACACTTCTCATGAGCAGCAACTCATTCAGGAGGTAAACAACCTACTGCAACTGGGGGCGGTGTAGGAGGTCCCTTAGGAACTGAGGGGGAAAGGGTTCTACTCCCATTATTTCCTGATCCAGAAGGCAAAAGTGGGGGCTATGTCCCATTCTGGATCTGCGATAGCTTAATACCTCAAGAAGTTGAAATTTCACATGGTATCCCTGGCCTCCATCATTTACTCCCTAGATTTGGGAGACTGGTACGCCACTCTTGATTTGAGGGACGCTTATTTCCATATCTCTATCTTCCCAGGACACAGGCAGTTCCTTCGCTTCGTGGTGGGCCAGCACCATTTCCAGTTTGCGGTGCTCCCCTTTGGCCTATCCTTGGCCTTGCGGGTCTTTACAAAATGCCTGGTCCCAGTAGCCGCTTACCTGAGGTGCCAGGAGGTCCAGGTCTATACTTATGTTGATGATTGGCTCATCAAGGGCAGATCACGGGATCACATGCAGAGCAGCCTCGGTCTGGTGCGAGCCACATGCCGCAACTTGGGCCTGTTAGTGAATTAAAGAAGTCAATCCTTGTACCAGTGCAACGGATAGAGTTCATCTGGGCGGTTCTCGACTCCACACGGGCAAGGGCATTCCTTCCGGAGTCCCACTTCCAAGCCATGTCAGATGTAATCTCCCATGTGACGGGATAATATGTTCACCACTGCCCGTACCTGCCTAAGGTTGTTAGATCATATGGCAGCCTGTACTTATGTGGTGTCCTGCCTGGCTCTATCTGTGCCTGCTGCAGGCGTGGTTGGTGTCGGTCTACATCCCCAACAGGCACGACCTGGACCTGGTAATCAAGGTGCTGGACCACGTTCGGGCATCTCTGGCGTGGAGGCTGGACCCCGCATCAGTCTTGTAGGGAGTTCCCTTCACGGTCCCATCCCCATCATTGACTCTGGTGTCCAATGCCTTGGACCTAGGATGGGGAGCCCACCTGGGAGGGTTCAGTACACAAGGCTACTGGTCGGGGGGGCCTACCGTTCCATCCACATGTCAGGGAACTCAGGGTGGTTTGCCAGGCTTTTCGGTCCCAGTTGCAAGGCAAGGTGGTTCAAGTTCTGACTGACAATGTTTTATATCAACAAACAAGGCAGAGCCAGGTCGTCAGCCCTTTGCCAGGAAGCCCTCTGTGTGTAGCATGCCATTCATCTTATGAAGTGCACCTGAGCCAGGAACTTTCGGGCAGATTGCCTCTGCAGAATCTTCTCATCTCGCTACGAGTGGTCTCTCCACCCCAGTTTGGTCAATCAGATCTTCCAGAAGTGGAGGTCTCCCCAGGTGTGGACCTGTTTGCGACTTGCCAGAACAGGAAGTGCCAACTGTTCTGCTTGTTCCGGGGGATCAACAGGGACTCCCTGTCAGATGCCTTTCTACTCCTGTGGTCTGGGGCTCTGATGTATGCTTTCTCACCGGTGCTGCTACTCCACAAGGTCCTCATGAAGGTCCAGCAGGACAAGACCAAGGTCATCCTGATTGCCCCGGCTTGGTGTCACCAATACTGGTTCAGCACACTTATGGACCTGTCGGTGTCATCCCCGATGACGCTGGCCGGATCTCATAAGTCTGAGGAGGAGCGTAGGTTGCACTCCCTGGACATCAGGAGTACACTAGCCTTCTACGTTGAAAGGACCAAACTGTCAGAACATAAGAATGGCCATACTAGGTCAGACCAAAGATCCATCTAGCTCAGTATCCTGTCTTCTGACAGTGGCCAATGCCAGGTGCCCCAGAGTGAATGAACAAGTAATCATCAAGTGATCCATTCCCTGTTGCTCATTCCCAGCTTCTGGCAAACAGAGGCTAGGGACACCATTCCTGCCCATCCTGGCAAATAGCCATTAATAGACCTATCCTCCATGAATGTATCTAGTTATTTTAACTCTGTTATAGTTTTGGCCTTCACAACATCCTCTGGCAAAGAGTTCCATAGGTTGACTGTGTGTTGTGTGAAGAAATACTTCCTTTTATTTGTTTCTGTTTTGCAAGTCGACTCAGCTTGTCATGGTGGCAGATAGGATGAGAGGTCGTCCGGTGTCCACCCCGAGAATTTCATCTTGGATCACTGCCTGCATCCATTTCTGCTATGATCAGGCGAAGGCGCCTCTGCCGGCGATTCACTGCTCACTCAACTAGAGCGCAAGCCTAGTCAGCGGCCTTCCTGGCCCAAGTGCCCATTTAAGATATCTGCAGAGCTGCTACCTAGTCATCCATTCACACGTTCACATCTCACTACACGCTTACCCAACAAGCTCGAGAGGATGCTGGCTTCAGTAGAGCAGTGCTGCTGCAAGCCGCAAGACTGTGAACTCCAAGCCCACTTCCATGTATACTGCTTGAGTCACCTAGAATGGAATCGACATGAGCAAGCACTTGAAGAAGAAGAAATGGTTACCCACCTTTTTCGTAACTGTTGTTCTTCGAGATGTTGCTCATGTCCGTTCCATTCCCTGCCCTCCTGCCCTGCCCCTCTGTCAGAGTTGCCTGCAAGAAGGAATTGAGAGGGCGTACGGCTGCCAGCGCCTGATATACCAACGCGTGAACGCAGCACAGCCGAACCTATGGATAACTGCTAAGGCAAAAGTGTCTGACAACTGTGCATGTGGGCGCACACCCACCTAGAATGGAATGCACATGAGCAATTCATCTCAAAGAACAGTTACAAAAACGGTGGGTAACTGTTTTTCCCAAGAATTAAGAATATCCCTGCTGACATGGATGTTGCTAGTTCTCCAATAGGTGTATAGGAGGTTCCTTCAAACATACATGGTGAAAAACCAATGTAATTGGGAGGGGGGGGAAGTTGTCATGCACCTCACAGACTAACACTGTTTTTTTTTATTTTAGGGCAATGTGTACGTCAAATGCCCTTCAATCGCTGCTGCCATTGCAGCTGTCAATGCATTGCATGGAAGGTGGTTTGCAGGTGAGTAAAGGCTGCTTAAAGACCTGAGTTCTCATTATAGACTCAAGACATTAAAAACATCTTTTTATCTTTTTATTAGGTAAAATGATTACAGCAGCATATGTACCTCTTCCAACATACCACAATCTTTTCCCTGATTCCATGACTGCAACCCAGCTACTGGTTCCTGTTCGACGATGAAGATGGATTTCGTCAGTTTTGTATATAACTATTTTTTGGAGGAAGATTGAGTTATCTTTTATTTAGATAAAACTAAAGGAAAGGGTTTAATGTCATTTTGTGTACACTTCCCGTTACCTTTAAAAAATAAAAACCGAGTAAGCAGGAATGCAGTGTGCTCATTCTCCCTAACTAGCATTCCCACTGTGTACAAAGCTGTTGACTTCTTGTTCTGCCTTGTAATTCTTGTACATTTACTAAGGTGTTCAGTAGGAACTGAGAAATAGCTCATAGAAACGAATTTTCTGTAAAAGGCAGATGGGACATAATGACATTTTTAATGTTTCACAAGCCTTTCTTTTAATGCAGTAATTACATTTTACATTTCACTAAATATAGGTGCTCTGTTAAAGGTCAATATCTGATAGAATTTATGAAGGGATATATTTAGTGTTTTGTATAAATGGAAAATTCAAAAGGCTACTGAAGGATCTGGTTTTGGTCAGCTACTCAGCTTGTTTTATGCTGAACAGTTGATGAGACTGGGAGGATTCAAGCGTTTTATTTCTTGATGGCAACTTTTGATTGATGTATCTGTAAAAGTTTCTTTGTAAATACTGTGTGAGGTGTGTCTAGGGTTCCAAACAAAACACTCTCTGCATTTCCAGAGACAAGTTGAATTGAATACAGGTAGTGTGCACAGTTTAATGATACTCAGCAAAGCCTAAGAATAAGTAGAAAATGCAGAAATATGTTTTGTCTGGTTGCATATAATCTTTGCTCTTTTTAAGCTCTGTGAGCTCTGAAATATATTTTTGGGTTACTTCAGTGTGTTTGACAAGACAGCTTGATATTTCTATCAAACAAATGACTTTCATATTGCAACAATCTTTGTAAGAACCACTCAAAAATAAAATTCTCTTAAAAAGGCCTCCAGAAGCTTTATTTTCCAGCTCAGTCTGATTTAGAGCTACAAGCAGCATAAATTGAAAAACTGGAGTGAGGATGGTGACGTTCTCTTTCAAATGCTAGGAAATTAGCATTACTCTAATAATATTTTCTCCCTGGGTGTAAGTTGGCATGTCAACAACTGGTGTGTGTTAATTACGCAACCACCGTGAAGTTGAGGAGGCGTCAAAGTTTCATAGACTTGAGCAAGGTCTGGGAGTCAAGCTCTCTTGCGCTCCTATCAGCTCTGCCACTGACACGGTGTGTGGATTTAGGCAAGTCGCTAACATCTCTCTTCTCCAGGAGTAACTAGTTGTCGGGGTGCTGAGGATTGTTTATCAAGTACAGTGAAGAGCATGCTGTAAGTGTAGGGATGAATACAGTTGACCTTGGTAACCAAACATGCCTTTCATGTGCTGAGTTGAAGACACCATGGGTGTCTAACAACATGGTAGGTTTTTCTTGTTTTTGACCCCTACTTTAATAATTTTATTAATATGCTGCAGTACTGCATAGGGAGATGAAGTAGCATTTCAAATCTCCAAAAGTAGCAGTGTCACTGGACTTTTTTGTAACTTGGGTACCTATTACATGCAGTAAAAGTAAATTTGGGCCCTGGTCTGCTGGAACACGTGGAGAGTTGGGTTATGTAGTAGCGGTGCTCCTCATTTCCAGCTAAGGGCTCATCTGTGCAAGGAAGTCATGTCAGTTTAACTGAAGTGACCTCAAAGTGGTGCAAAAGGCTGTGTGGATGCTATTTTTAGTTTACAGCAGGCTTGCTTCAGTTGATGAGGAATCTGTTTAAGCTGTACCACAGTAAGCCGCTGTTAACCTGTGTTGACACTCATTCTCGTTTTGGAATGATTTAACCAAAACAGTTTTAAAAGAAACCACAGCTTTAAGTTAAATTGATGCAAACTCACTTGGATAAAACCAAAGAGAAACTGAACTGATGGGAGGGAAAGATGAGGAAGAGCAAGGGGGACAGTTTTTTTTCTTTGAGTGATGGTCCCTATTGTACTCCATTGTGGTTTACGCATGCGCACCGTGCACCCGGGGTTAGAGAATTTGAAAGTGTCGGTTGATCCGCGCATGCACCCTGACTTGCCTCGTGCTTCAATCAAGGGGAGGGGGGAGACCCACATCTCCAGTCCCTTACCACCACAGGGTCTCGGTCAGAATCTTCAGTGTCCTTATCTCTGATTACAGTTATAAATGGTTTTAACTGTAGCTTTGGTAGCTTTATTCTCCCCCCCCCCCCCTCGTTTTAGTAGTTACTAGTTTTTAACAGGTTTCAGAGTGGTAGCCGTGTTAGTCTGTATTGGCAAAAAGAACAGGAGTACTTGTGGCACCTTAAAAACTAACAGATTTATTTGGGCATAAGCTTTCGTGGGCTAAAACCCACTTCATCGGATGCATGCAGTGGAAAATACAGTAGGAAGATATACACAGAGAACATGAAAAAATGGGTGTTGCCATACCAATTCTAACGAGACTAATCAATTAAGGTGGGCTATTAGCAGCAGGAGAAAAAAACTTTTGTAGTGATAATCAGGATGGCCCATTTCCAACAGTTGACAAGAAGGTGTGAGTAACAGTAAGGGGGAAAAAGTTGTAATTCTCCAACAAAAAAACTTCAAAAACAGACTCCACTGAGAAACTGCAGAATTGAAATTAATTTGCAAACTGGACACCATTAAATTAGACTTGAATAAAGACTGGGAGTGGATGGGTCATTACACAAAGCAAAAACTATTTCCCCACCCTACTGTTACTCACACCTTAAATATAGAATATCAGGGTTGGAAGGGACCTCAGGAGGTCATCTAGTCCAACCCCCTGCTCAAAGCAGGACCAATCCCCAGACAGATTTTTTTTGCCCCAGATCCCTAAATAGCCCCCTCAAGGATTGAGCTCACAACCCTGGGTTTAGCAGGCCAATGCTCAAACCACTGAGCAATCTCTTCTCTCTCTCTCATGTCTCTTCTCTTCTCTCCCCTCCCCCCTTTTGTCAACTTGGAAATGGGCCATTCTGATTATCACTACAAAAGTTTTTTTTTCTCCTGCTGATAATAGCCCACCTTAATTGATATACTGTATTTTCCACTGCATGCATCCGATGAAGTGGGTTTTAGCCCACGAAAGCTTATGCCCAAATAAATTTTGTTAGTCTCTAAGGGTATGTCTACACTACAGGATTAATC
>NW_020664584.1:11921626-11989794 GCF_002925995.2 Terrapene triunguis
GAAAGCTTATGCTCTAATAAATTTGTTAGTCTCTAAGGTGCCACAAGTACTCCTGTTCTTTTTGTTTACAATGTCACCTGAAAGAGAGAACAGGTGTTTGCACTTTTGTAGCTGGCCTTGCAAGATATGCCAAACATTCATATACCCCCCTTCATCTGGCATGCAATGCTGGCCACAAAAGTGTGAACACCTGTTCTCACTTTCAGGTGATGTAAATAATCAAGCAGCATTATGTCCCTGTGATACAGGAGGGCCAGGGAGCAGTGGGAGAGTAGTAAAGGGGAAATATATAAGCCCTAGGCTAACTAAGGCATGTCTCCCTGTAGACTAGGGAGAGTGGCTATGGCTAATTGGAGCATGTGCAGTCAATTAAGGCCCTGTCAGGAACCTAATAAAACCCCCCTGCTTCAGGCAGTCAGGGAGGAGGACTGCAGGTGTGCTGAGAGATTTGAAAGACCAGAGAACTGAAGTAAGAGAGACCCTGCCCCAGCAGGGGAGGGAGACTCCCCCAGTGTCTAAGGACCGAAGATATCCCATCCAAGGGGGAAGAAGATAAGAAACTGCAGGGGTTGAGAGGGGCTGGGGCTCAGAGGGAGGAGCAGACCCCTCCCCTCCCCTCCCCTACTTCCCTCCTTTACCACCTTCCTAGGCTACTAGCGGGGCCCTCGGGGCCCCAAGAGCAGGGGCAAGGGGTGGTATCTTAGCCCCCACCAAGAAAAGCGCAGGATCCACCATACTATCATCGGCCATCTTGTTACAGTCCCATAAATGTAAACAAACTTGTTTGTCTTAGCAATTGGCTGAACAAGAAGTAGGACTGAGTAGACTTGTAGGTGCTAAAGTTTTACATTGGTTTGAGTGCAGGTATGTAACAAAACAAATCTACATTTGTAAGCTGCACTTTCATAATAATGAGATTGCACTACAGTACTTGTATGAGGTGAATTGAAAGACTATCTTTTATCATTTTGAGTGCAAATATTAGTAATAAAAAAATATAAAGTGAGCACTGTACACTCTATTGTGTTGTAATTGAAATAAATATATTTGAAAATGTAGAAAAACATCCAAAAATATTTAATACATTTCACTTAGTGTTCTATTGCTTAATAGTGTGATTAAAAGTGCAATTAATCATGATTAAATTTTTTAATTTTGATTTTTTTAGTTAATCGTGTGCGATAACTGCCATTAATTGACAGCCCCATTCTATATAAATCCATGGTACACTCACATCGTGTATACTGCGTGAAGATCTGGTCACCACATCTCAAAAAAGATATATTGGAAAAGGTACACAGAAGAGCAACAAAAATGAGGGTATGGAACAGCTTCTGTTGGAGGAGAGATTAAAAAGACTGGGACTATTCAGCTTGGAAAAGAGATGACTGGGGAGGGGATGTGATAGAGGTCTATTAAAATCTTGACTGGTGTGGAGAAAGTGAATAAGGAAATGTTATTTACTCTCATGTAACACAAGAACTAGGGGTCCCCCAATGAAATTAACAGGCAGAAAGTTTAAAACAAAAGAAGTACTACTTCACACCTGTGGAACTTTTTGCCAGGGGCTGTTGTGAAGGCCAAATTTATAACAGGTTCCAAAAAAGAATTAAATAAGTTCCTGGAGGATAGGTCTATTAGCCAGGATAGGCAGGGATGCAACACCATGATCTGAGTATCCCTAGACTCTGACAGAAGCTGGGACCAGATGACAGGGGATGGATCATTTGATGACTGACTGTTCTGTTCATTCCTTCTGAAGAACCTGTCATTGGCCACTGTCGAAAGTCAGGATACTGGGCTGGATGGACCATTAGTCTGACCCAGTATGGCCGTTCTTATGTAAGACTTTGATACTGTATTCCCCATGAGCCTGGGGAGAACCTATGTCATACATCATCATCTGGAGAGTACACCAGGACAACAGGTTAGAGAAAATTCTCAGCCCTTGCCCAACAGGATGTGTGACATGGTCTAAGCAGAGGTGCAGGCAATACTGAGAATGGGGGTCATCGAGGAGTCCAAGAGTGACTGGAGGAGCCCTATAGTCCTGGTCCCCAAAGCAGATGGCACATTCCAATTCTCTATCAACTTTCTTAAGGTCAGTTGACCACAGAGCTTGATGCTTACGTAATGCCACAAGTGGTTGAGCTGTTAAGAGAGGCTGGGCCTGGCTTGATAGATCTTACAAAAGGCTATTGGCAGATCCCTGTCTTCATCCCCCTCTACCTCCTTTGGCTATTTCCAACTTTAAAATCATTTGGCCTGCAAGGGGTTGAAGCAACTTTCCAGCACCTGATTAATTGAATGCTTCGACCCTAACAGCAATACACTGCAGCTTACCTTGATTACATTGTAATTTATAACCACCCAGAACAGAATATTGGGAATCATTAAGAAAGGGATATATAATGAGAAAGAAAATATATTGTCTCTATATAAATCCATGGTATGCCAACATCTTGAATACTGCGTGCGGATGTGGTCACCCCATCTCAAAAATATATATTGGAATTAGAAAAGGTTCAGAAAAGGGCAACAAAAATGATGAGGGGTATGGAACAGCTTCCATATGAGGGGAGATTAATAAGACTGGGACTTTTCAGCTTGGAAAAGAGATGACTAAGGGGGGGATATCATCGAGGTCTATAAAATCATGAGTGGTGTGGAGAAAGTAAATAAGGAAGTTTTATTTACTCATAACACATGAACTAGGGGTCACCAAATGAAATTAATAAGCAGCAAGTTTAAAACAAAGGGAAGTATTTTTTTTCACACAACACAGTCAACCTGTGGAACTCCTTGCCAGAGGATGTTGTGAAAGTCAAGACTAACAGTGTTCACAAAAGAACTAGATAAGTTCATCAATGGCTATTAGCCAGGATGGGCAGGGATGGTGGCCCTAGCCCAGGGGTCGGCAACGTTTGGCACGCGGCTCGCCAGGGTAAGCACCCTGGCGGGCCGGGCCAGTTTTATTTACCTGCTGACGCGGCAGGTTCGGCCGATCGCGGCCCCACTGGCCGCGGTTCGCCGTCCCGGGCCAATGGGGGCGGCGGAAAGCGGCGCGGGCGAGCGATGTGCTGGCCACGGCTTCCCGCCGCCCCCATTGGCCCGGGACGGCGAACCGCGGCCAGTGGGGGCCGCGATCGGCCGAACCTGCCGCGTCAGCAGGTAAATAAAACTGGCCCGGCCCGCCAGGGTGCTTACCCTGGCGAGCCGCGTGCCAAACGTTGCCGACCCCTGCCCTAGCCTCTGTTTGCCAGAAGCTGGGAATGGGCAACAGGAGATGGATCACTTGATGATTACCTGTTCTGTTCATTCTCTCTGGGGCAACTGGCATAGGCCACTGTTGGAAGACAGGATACTGGGCTAGATGGACCTTTGGTATGACCTAGTATGGCCGTTCTTACGTTCACACATGGAAAGACCACCTCAGTCACCTAAGAGTAGTATTCACTTCCCTGCCAAGGGTAAGTAGACCATGATAGAAGTGACTTATTTAGGATATTGGGTAGGAGGAAGCCTTATGAAACCACTGATAAAGTCCATATGGTAAACTCGTGCCCTACACCACAGACCAGAAGAGAGAGAGAGAGAGAGAGAGACTACTTCCTTGGCCTGGAGGGACACTATCACAGGTTCATCCCCTACTTTGCATCGACTGAACTGCTGCTAAAGGGCAAAGTCACCAAAAAGATTGGCTGGGATGACTATTGCAATGGAGCTTTAACACCCTGGAGGTGCAGCTGAGCTGGGAGCCTGTCCTTGCCAACCCAGACTTCCAAGGGGTTCATTCTCTATACAGGTGCAGCCAACGTTGGCACGGGCAGTGGTGCTCTCCCAGGACTTTGAAGGCAAAGAGCACCCCCTCCTACATTTGAGCTAAAAGTTGTGAACCCAGGGAGAAATCATATTCTATGACTGAGGAGGCGGTTCAGGCAACAAAATGTACTATGGAAGCCCTCAGGTATTATCTGTTGGGTAGTCCCTTCTCCCTAGTCACAAACCATGTACCTTACGGTGGCTACACTCTCTGAAGGACTCACACCTCCAGGTTATGTGCTGGTATCTGGCACTCCGGCCCTACAGCTTCCAGGTGCAGCACTGTGCTGGGAAGGAACATGCAAATACAGATTCTTTTCACTAGAAGACTGGGAGCTGCTTGAACAAGAAAGCTTTCTGGACTTGAGGGGGCAAGTGTGTGATGGGACGCACCCCCATTCCACTGACAGCAACCCTAAGCAGCATCCCACACTCCAGCCATGCCATTAAGCGTATGTGCAGAGCATGCTCTTTCTGGAGAAGGGAAGCTTACAAAGGTGAAGCTGGCCACGGAGCAGGGGGGAAAGCTTGCCCAAGAAGAGAGGCTACTAGAGACCGCTAGGGAGCCCAGAAGCCGGGGAACCCAGCCCTAGGCAGTGACTAGCTTTCCCTTTCCCACCCCTTGTTTAGGGCAGACACCCTGCAGCCCTGAGAAAGGCTCTAGACACCTCTCCTATCAGCGCTGGACCTGAGGAGCAGGGCCAAGGACTGGAGATAATTAGACTCAGGAAGGATCTTGGAAATAAGCCCTACTCCTGCTGGGAACAGTGAGCTTGCCCAGGAGTGGGGGTTCCAGAGGGGACCCGGAGGCAAGAGACCTAAGGATACAATGGCCAAGCCCAGGCTGAGAGCCAGCTGACTTTGGGAAAGTAACTATTCCTATAGAATTCCCTCTTCTCCACATGTGGAAAGGGGCACTGAGTTTTGTCTCTGCTGTGGGCTGTTGTTTCTTCATAAACACAGGCAGTGTGGAGTTCAGTAGAAAACACTGCAGTTCAATTTGTTGAGAGCACACTAGCAGAGTCTTATACCGCACTTTATGATCTCAGTAGGATTGAGCACTCAACATTTTAGATACCCAAAAATTTTATTATATTACATAGGTGGAATGATTGAACAGGGGCATTAGTCTTCAGGTTAAAAAAATCCCATGCTCCAGGTTAGCAGCGGATTCCCATGCCAATGGCCATGAATGTCCCAAACGTGCCACCACTTTGCATCATGGTTTTGCCAACTCCACCCATCAGTTCTCGTCCTCTCATGCCAATCCTGAAAGAGAGAAAACAGTGCAAGATTCCACACAGGCTGACCAAGGCCATTCTACTGCTGAAGAGACAATCCATCCCTGACAGATTGGAAAGCATATTGGATTTTATCATCGGACATTCTGTATCAGGTGCCTGGCAGGAGAGTTGGCTTAATTCACTTCTAGACTGTACAGACAATGTGCTTTTTAGGTTTTGGAGCAAGTGACTTCAGGGTGCATAGGATGAGTGGGAGGGGAGAATGGATGCACTCCCTTGTGTCTGTGATCCATTGGAAGGACGGGGAGGGGCAGCTTGCTTCTTTGTGTTTGTGACATGTCAGTTATACAGGCTAAGGAGGAGAATTCACCACTCTATGTATGGAGTGCCAGAGGGGAGAGACTCTGGACGCTTGCATCTGAGCCCTGTCTAGCTGCATGTGCTTGAGGCAGTGAGATTTACTACATTTAAAGGGACACTCAACTAAAAATGAAGTGGGAACTTTTGAAGCCCAACTGAATCTTTGCTACAGCTGCATTTTTTTTTTTTTCTGTTTGCAGGAGGTTGGACAATAAAAATAAGCAAAGTGATTTTCTCCCTCAGGTTCCTCCTGCTGCAATATTTGCATGGAAACACTGCATGGAAAGTTTAATTGTTTATAACCACTTGTGTGCATTTGGACTTTTAAAATGTGCTGGTTTATTTGCCATGAGTTTTATAAACATTTCGTTTTACATGAGTTAAATTTTGGGGCAAATTGAAGCAGCTAATATCCCTTTTACCAAGTCAGATAAAAAGCAATCTCTTACTGCTCCTTCAGATCATCCAGGATTGCATTTCCTGCCAATATTGTGGTGCCTATGAACAACATTCACCAGGATTTGAAGAGGATCAATGGGAGGGATATGGGGGGTTGTGTTTGTTTTTTTTTAAACACAACTTTTAGAACAACTCATGGTTCTTGTTTCTCCCATTCAGTGTAGCCATGGCCATATATCAGTGATGTTAGCTGAAGAGAATTCAAATAAGCGCATATATATTTTTGGTGTAAGATACTAAAGAGCCCATCGGTCTACCAGTTATTTATAATTTATAATATTTCATGTACAGAGAAACACTGAACACCTCAGGATAACTGCTCTCAACGAATGAGTCATTGATATGCAATGAAAACAGCACGTAAAGACAACAGAAGACCCTGCCAGATGCCACATACAACCTCCAGTGCTAAGAGAAGAGCTCTTTGTACGTTTGTACATGGCAAGCAAAGGCAGCGTGTCCAATTTCTAATTCTACACCTTGGATGCTCCAAATCTTCAGCCTGGTTTAGAGCCACAGGTAGCATTCCATCTATGTTACAAAATGGAACAAAGTCTTTAGATCCCCTCCCTCTGTCCCAGTTTCTCCTAGGACTGACATTTACAATTAACTGCGTCCAACATACCTGAGGCAGGAAAATGTGCCAAACAGTGCCCCTGCCGCCATGCCAACAGCAAAGCCCATCATGAAGCCCATTTTCACTCTGTCAAAGCAGTTGGGCTGGGACTGTCCATATGGCCCCACAGTCACAGGCATCTGGAAAAGAAGCAAGACACTTAAAACAAAAAAGAACCACCCCCCTTTTCTCCCCCCCCCCCCCCCCCCCGACCTACCACCTCCTCCTGTGGATGACAAGCTTCCTGCTGGATTGGACAGCAGCAGCTGTGAAGACACTACGTGCCTGAGGCCATGTCTACACTAGAGAGTCCACAGCGGCGCTTCTGTCGGTGTAACTTGTGTCACTCAGAGGTGGGTTTTTTTCACATCCCTGAGCGACAGAAGTTACACCGACTAAAGTGGTAGGGTAGACTTAGGCTATGTCTACACTGCACTTTCATTGAGTGACAAAAGTTTTAACGGGTGTGAAAAAAACCACACCCCTAAATGACAAAAGTTTTAATGATGAAAAGAATGGAGTGGACAGCGCTTCGTCGGTGGAGAAGCTATCGCCCCTTGTTGGGTATGGTTTTATTTTGTCATCAGGAGAGCTCTCTCCTGGCAACAAAGGGCAGCTACGCTGCGCGCCTTACAATGGCAAGGCTTTGGCGGCCTGGCTGTGCTGCTGGAAGCTGTGCAATGTAGACATAGCCATGGCCTGAGTCTCATACAATTTAGGAGAGGGCATGTGCAAACTGAGTATTTGCATGCCAATGTGACTAGCTAGTTCTCTGTGCAGTCACAGTACCTGCTCATTCAGCTACCACTTATTAGCACCTAAAAAGACTTTTCTATAGGAATTTACTAGCAAAACACTGAACAACCTGATTCCAGAGCCTCAGCTTTACTTTGTCTCTCCACCTTACAGTTCCCATTCCTAAATAGAGGACACGCTGTCAGGGAACAGAGAAGGTTTTCACACGCTTGCATCTTGGCCCAATACTGGGAACAGACAGGAGCAAAAGGAGGACTGTCCTGATGATAGACTTGTTTTGCTCCCACACAAACCTTCACACCTCCATTAACAGTCACTATGGATATGTCTACACTGGAAACTTCAAAGCGCTGCTGTGGGAACGCTCCCGTGGCAACACTTTGAAGTGCGAGTGTGGTTGCGTGCGAGTGCTGGGAGAGAGCTTTCCCAGCGCTCCTGGTAATCCACCTCCACGAGAGGATTAGCTCCGAGCGCTGGGAGCCTGTCTTCACTATCGCTTTAAAGTGCTCAGACTTGCTGCGCTCAGGTGGGTGATTTTTCAACCCCCTAGCCAGCAAGTTAGAGCGTTACAAAAAGGAAGTGTAGACAAGCCCTATATTTCTGACAAAGGACTTGAGGGGACTCCATTCAGTCTGAGAGAGAGCCTCTCCTTGATAAGCATTGCCTGGAGGGGTTGTTGAAAGCAAAAATCCTTCCCTCCCTGAACACACTGCATCCAAGGCACTCCCACACACCCTACTGGCTGATGCATGAAACAGCCGACTCCCAAATTCCTAGCCCCTAGGCTATTTGTATTATGTCGATTTCCCCCCCCCCATTCAGAGCAGGGGGAAAAAATCTGTCAGGACTTCACTTTCTGTAACAAAGATTCACATTCAAATTCCCCTGTGCTCAACGCTGTATGTGAATTTCAGTACTTGCAAAAGGTGCTGGTTGACAGCTGTGGAGATTGTGGTTCTTTTTATCCCCAGAACACACAGTTTGGGCAATTGCAGTCAGGGTGGATAAAAATCAATGCTTTTTTTTTTTAATTTAAATTGGATTTTTTTGATAAAATGCTTTTTGAGGGAAAAAACCTATCTAAAGATAATTTTAATTAAGATACATTATAGCTCAAAGATATCTCATCATAGAATAGGGATTATAAATTCTAATTTTATAGTATGAGAACATATTCATGTAATGTTTAAGAAAAGTTTTGTAAATGAGTTTCAATAGTTCATGGATTAGGGACCCAATTTTACGGGGTTCCAGGGGCTTCTGTATAGATTACTTAGGTTAATCTTTCTATCTACCCAATGAAACTCAGTGCTCAGTCTAGAAGATACCATCAGAGATGCTTAGGTTTGCAGTTCTCAAACTGGATTTGTGTCTCCAGAGATAACATGCTTCTAACAGCAAAAATGTTTTAGATAATATATAGAGGTGAGAAATAACAGACTTCAACTCTATTGTCCCTCTGCAAATTTGTATACCCAATCAATCCCTTACCTCTCTCTAAAAGTGCAAAGTTTCAAAAAGTTCAATGAATAGAAGATAGTTGGGGGCGGAATAGATCTGAAGAAGAAGAAGTCTGGAGATAAATGTGAGAAGGGAGGGACAGGCAGTAGAAACAAAAGTGAAACTGTTTGAGCAGCATATTCCATAAGTCTTGAGGACTTTCTGAGTGTAGCCTTCATTGATTTGAGATCTACCATACCATTCTCTCACTAAAAGTGAAAACCTATAATGGCAGCAGGCTGTAAGAGAGACCCAGCTTGGGAATATTTTAACGAAGTTCCTCTACCTGTGGGTAAGACAGGCATGCATGCAAAACGCAAACAGTGCAACAAAGAAATGCAAGGCCTGGTTGCCCGAACGAAACATCATCATGAGAAGTGTTCCTTCTCAGGAGGAAGGTGCCTTGAAGATGATGAAAGGAACGTCTCTGAACATGCAGGATCTTCAGGTTGGTAAACTTTTTTATTTCCTACTTCTTTCTTAAGGACTGCCTGTCTTCCTTCTGGACTATTCTTGAATTCTCATGTTTGAGCAAAAAATATAGTTGTTACTCTATGGTACTATCATTTTAGATGCAGTTGATATAAAAAAATAAATAGCTGAAATAGGCAGATCTTCCTCTTACAATTTTACCTTTAAAGTAGCACTGAGTGTCAGTGAATGCAATGAGTAATACTAAATGAGCAGTATGGTAATAATAATTAAATAACTGCATTGACTTATTTTGTTTACGAGAATCCATCCTCAACATACAGGATTCTGAAGACTATCCACCTTCAAGATCACCATCATTTTCTATAGTTTCAGAGTTATCTGTCAACGATAGTGTTTCAGTCATATCATGTATGTCACATAGCCACAGTATATCACCTGTAGCAAAAAGAAAAAAAAATCTCCATCATCCAGAAACCACCACAGATAAGTTTGTGATAAGAACCAGATTAGAAAAAGAGGTAATTGATGAAAAAATTTCCCGGTTTGTTTATGCAACAAACTCTCCTTTCCTTATGATTGAGAACCCACACATCGTTAACATGGTTCAGTCATTAAGACCAGGATACAGTCCACCCAACAGAGCAGATGTCCCAGGCAAATTGCTGGATAAAGTGTATGAAAGAAATTGAGCAGTGTGCAAAAGATCTAGAGAGTGAAGTTGTTAACCTGAGTCTTGATGGGAAGAGCAATCTCCACAATGATCATGTTGTATGTGCTTGTGTGACAACAGAAGAAGGGAATGTCTTCCTTACAGAAACAATTGATACACCAGGAAATGCACACACAGCAGAATACTTACAAGAAGTAGCAGTAAAAGCTATAACAAACGGTGAAAAAAAATTCAAATGTCTAGTATGCAGCTTGGTCACAGACAATGCTGCAAATGTATCCAAGATGAGAAGAAAGTATTTAGAAGAGAGTCCAGAGCTAATAACATACGGTTGCAGTGCTCATTTGATGCACCTCCTAGCCAAAGACTTCAGTGTACCAGAAATAAAGGCTAATGTTGAAATTGCAAAATACTTGCGTAACAACCACTTTGCAGCAGCTGCTCTGAAAAAAGTGGGAGGAACCAAGCTAACTCTCCTACAAGACGTGCGATGGAACTCAGTAGTGGACTGTTTTTAGCACTATATCAAGAACTGGCCTAATCTGATGACAGTTTGTGAACAAAATCGTGAAAAAATAGAGGGCACTGTCACAGCCAAAGTTCTCAGCATTGGGCTTAAGAGAAATGTTGAACACATGCTGAGTACCCTGAAGCCTATTTCTGTAGCCTTGAACAAAATGCAGGGCAATAGCTGTTTTATTGCTGACGCTGTTGAAATTTGGAAGGAACTGAGTAAGATCTTAAAAGAGAAATATGCAAAGTTAAATTACAAGCATTAAAAAACAAATTGGAGAAGCACTATCTGCAGCTCATTTTCTTGCAAATATTCTCAATACTCGCTACCAGGGTCAAACCTTAACTGCTGAAGAAGAGGAGTTGGCTATGACATGGAAATCCAGCAATCATCCCGCCATAATGCCAACTATAAACAAACTTCAGAGCTAAGGGTGAATCATTCAAGAAATATATGTTTGCTGATGATGTTTTAAAGAAAGTCACACCAGTGAACTGGTGGAAGTCACTTAAGCACTTGGATTCAAAGACGGTTGAAGTGATAATCTCACTTTTAACAGCAGTAGCTTCTTCTGCCAGTGTAGAAAGAATATTTTCTTCCTTTGGACTAATTCATTAGAAATTGAGAAATTCTTTGGAACCTGAAAAAGCAGGAAAGCTTGTTTTTCTGTTCCAGATTATGAACAAACAGGAAAATGAAGGTAAAGACGACTAAGTTTCTCATGTTGACCTGGCTGACATGGTCAATTTAATTTTTTTTAAATATATATTTCATTTTACTATTTTAGTTAAAACCAATTTTAACAAAAACAAACCTGATTTTAAAAAAACTTGAATGTTTAACTAAATTCAAAAAGTCTTATACTTGTTTTGTTAAATTATATGTTTGCTGTTGAAGAAAAAAATCCAGAATACATAACGTTGTTGTTTTAGTTAAATAAAGCAATTTAAATGTCTGTCTGATGATGTTCTCCTCCTAATACAGCATGGCAATAAAATCCTCCAAATACTAATGATTAACCTGTTGAATTGGAGTTCACCTCCCAAAGACTTCCTAAATATCTGCTTCAATTACCTTTGGTAAAAATGAAATAACCAAATAATCATTCATTTTCTGATATAGCTGTAAAACTAATCTGAAATGTTTTCAAAATAAATCACTTTAAAAATGTATAGTGTGTACCTTCTAAAAATGGAACCTACATCTATCTCTGAGTTGTGAAGAATATGTATTAAGGTTATAACAACCAACAAGAATGCACTTTTATGTAGAAATCCATGATTAAATCACGTCTTCCTAACTAGTGATTTAAATCATGATTTAAATCCAATTCACCGTTGCTAGATGTGTTTCCTGTTTAATTTCATTTTCTTTTCTTTTGTACTTGTTCAGTCTTGTTCACATTTAAATATGAAGTTAACATTGCTACTTTTTTTTAGCAATGATTATTTCATTTTTTAAGAACTTCATTTCATTGTTTCACATTTTCCAAGTTAAAATATTAATTAAATAACCTGTTTCTTGTAACCTGAAAAAGCAGGAAAGCTTGTTTTTCTTTTCCAGATTATGAACAAACAGGAAAATGAAGGTGAAAACGACCGAGTTAACTGCAGAAGCCAATATTTTAAGTTTCTCATGTTGACCTGGCTGACATAGTCGATTTAATTTTTTTTTTTTTTTTAATATTTCATTTAACTATTTTAGTTAAAAACAATTTTAACAGAAACAAACCTGATTTTAAAAAAATTGAATGTTTAACTAAATTCAAAAATTCAAATGCTTGTTTTGTTAAAATATTATGTTTGCTGCTGAAGAAAAAAAATCCAGTATACATAACGTTGTTGTTTTAGTTAATAAAACAATTTAAATGTCTGTCTGGTGATGTTCTCCTCCTAATACAGCATGGCAAGAAAATCCTCCAAATATTAATGATTAACCTGTTGAATTGGAGATCGTTCACCTCCCAGTGACTTCATAAATATCTGCTTCAATTACCTTTGGTAAATGAAATAACCAATCAATCATTCATTTTCTGATATAGCTGTAAAACTAATCTGAAAAGTTTTCAAAATGAATCACTTTAAAAATGTATAGTGTGTACCTTCTAAAAATGAAACCTGCATCTATCTCTGAGTTGTGAAGAATACGTATTAAGGTTATAACAACCAACAAGAACGCACTTTCATGTAGAAATCCATGATTATATAGAGTCTTCCTGACTAGGATTTAAATCAAATCCATCCTGATTGCAGTGCACCATTCTCCACACTGCCCCACTGATATGCCGCTGCCTGCTGGAGAGACCACTTTTAGGAATTAGAGCTGAGTTCAGTTGCCATGCCTGTTCAATCTGTGGTGGTGGTGCATGTCCAGTACAAACTGGACTAAGACTAATAACTCATTTCACATATGGCACTGGTCAGTCATCTGATGGTAATAACTTTCAGTTACTACCAACCTGAGGTGAAAATGAATGATGACCTTGTTATTGAAAGCCTCTGTATCCCTTTTCTAATCTGCCAGTGAGCCATACAGTCTCTCTAATACCTACATTTAATAGATACTCAATTAGACATGCATTTATTGGATTAGAGAGAATTTCTAATAGCTTGGAATTCCCCTGTCCAATACGGTGCAGACAAATGGCATTTTGAAACAATGAGCAAAGGTAAGGGAGAGATAGGAAGGATTAGATAAAAGGCAGACTTTACAATGGGTTAGGGTGTGCCAATGCACTGGAATGGTCCAACATGCCAGATGCAAAAACAAACACCTATTGCATAATTTTGGACTATTAATGATAAATAATAGTATTACTTAGTTCATATATTTAACAGGATGGTGAACAGCATAACAGATGTCTGGCATTAAAGACCTGTCCAGACAACAAATTATAGTGTTTTAAAACTCCGTTAGCTAGCATAATTTCAACCCCCCTTTTACATTTAGTAAAGATACAAATTAGCACCTTTAATTTGGCTGGTCACGTTATAACCTGGGGGGAGCCTGCACTAGATGTAAAAGGAGGTTTCAAATTATGTTAGCTAACCAGATTTGAAAAAGCATTTTCATCATCCAAATGGACACTAAGAAACTCTCCCTGCCCCCTCCAGTCCCTAGAACTCAAGCACTCACACTTTGTCAGTGAAAATCAGAATTATTATATATTCATAATCTGTTACAAACAGGGCTCAGATTGTGACAGAAGCTCATCCACACAAATGTCAGTCTAGGTTTTATACTTCTTTCTCAGTTCCTATGAAGTGTCATAAACTCTGAAGTGTCATAAACTCTGTTCTGCATTCACAGTTGGCAAATACATTTGGCCAACAGACAGAGGTTACTAGTTTTATTTTGTCCCGCCTCCCCAAAAAAAACCCCATGCTAGGTAAAACTGCCTCCTTCCAGATTATGCAGCAACCAAAACTGTTCATCTGAAGGCTGCAAAAAACTCCTTGAACTACCTGTTGCTTTTTAAACTCTGGTATTATTCTAACCAGGACAAGCATAGTCTCCTTGGCCATAAAGCATTTTGCAGCCAGACGTTTTGTGTGATGCCCAGAACACAGAGTGTCCTTCTCCAACAAGTTTCCCTCACATAAAGAAGCATATACAGAAAACGGTCAGAGACTGGACATTTCTGAGCAGCTACGTTGTGAATAGCTTAGACCAGAGCAAAGAAGAGGCTGCTTCCATTCCCCTACGTTGTCCCAAGAGGGGCATGGTCAATAATCAAGACTAGGGAAAAAAGTAATGAGCTACAGCAGCGAGGAATAACGCTTCTCTGGGGAAAGGAGACTGGCCAGTTTAGCTCAGAGAGGAAACAATCGGAACAGAACATGAGCGAGGCGCAGAGCGATGTCCCCGCCCCAGAGGGGGCCAGGTCCCTGCTCGCCCTGTCACACAGCACAGGGACTCGGAGGCTTTAGAGGAGAGGCTGCGGCGGGCAGCTGCGGAACTCACTGCCACAGGACATTAGCGAGGCCCCCACCTTGGCAGGGCTGGGGCAAGCCCTGGCGCCTGCACGGTGCGGAGCCGGGACCCTGCGGCCGCGGGAAGCTCCATGGGCCCGGCTGATTCCAGGCGCTCTGTGGCGCGCTCCCGCCCAGCCCACTCCTGGGGGCGCCCGGGGAGCCCTCACCTCGCTCCTCGCTTCGCTCCTCGCCTCCGGCCAGCACGCGCCACTCCTCCGTCACTTCCGGCGCGCTGCGATGACGACACGTGGGTCGGGGTGAAAGGGCAGGAGCTATTTCCGGGCCTGGCTGTCGCGGGGATGTTGCTGCTGCTGCGGAGGGTGGTGGCGCTGCGGGGGGCCCGTGGGCTCGGGGGTGTGCCGGCCCGGCGGCTCTCGGGGGCGGCCCGGCGCCACGAGAGTGAGTGGGGCGTGTCCGCGCGGGGGGGCTGGGCCAAGGGGCCCGAGGGCCTGGCGGGGCTCAAGGGCGGCGGTAAAGGCGCCGAGCTAGCGCGGGGAGCGGGGGGCTTGGCCCGGCCGCCGTGTGGTGCCCGGGTTGCTATGGCTGGTGGGCACGGGAGGGGGCGGGGATGGCCCATGAGAAGGGAGCCCATTGGGTATAGTGCTAACCTGGCCTCCGTTCCCCGCCCCCCACAGACACCCGGAGTGCCCTTGGGCAAGTCTCTCGGTGCCTCAGTTGTCACCTGTGACACGGGGATAATGGTCCACCCGAGTGTTGTGACTGGCTTGTCAGACACAGCAGTGATGGCGGCCCTAGAAGCACCTCAGACAGAAAAGGGTGTTAAAGGTTCAGCCCTCCTGATGTTTCTTTTCTTGTACGCCATGCTGCCTGCTCCCCTGGGCTGGCTGAAAAGGCCACTTGTCAGAATGCAGGGGGTGTCTTTGCCCCCTATCCTAGCAGTACAGGTCGTGACTGGTTCTCCTTTGGAGTGCCCAGTGTGGTGCATGTTCTCATTAGAAAGGTTCCATGCTCACTATGGGTCCCCTGATTTCTTCTCCTGCACCACTGTCTGCTCCTGTTGTTGGAAAGTTTTGCCTTTCTCCTCTCCTTCGCATTGCGTCCTTACTTGTCCCTTGTGCTTGCTGGGCAGCTATCATTGTAGTGTATATATTTTTTCCTCTCTAGAAAAAGGCCTTGGTGAAGAATCCACGCTCCGGCCGTTGTATATGGATGTCCAGGCAACTACTCCTCTGGTTGGTAAAATGATGTGAACATACACTAGTGCCCTAGAATGAACCCTATAGTTGTAACCAGATGGGGGGAGGGATAGCTCAGTGGTTTGAGCACTGGCCTGCTAAACCCAGGATTGTGAGTTCAATTCTTGAGGGGGCCACTTAGGGATCTGGGGCAAAATCAGTACTTGGTCCTGCTAGTGAAGGCAGCGGGCTGGACTCGATGAGGTCCCTTCCAGCTCTATGAGATAGGTATATTTCCATATATATATATTTTTATAAGATATCATGGATTCTGTGACTTCCAGAGATCTCCGTGACATTGTCCGCCTCAGCCCTGTGCCGAAGCTCTCGGGCAGCTCAGGGCGGGGGGCGGATGCAGACCCCTCCCACCGCAGCAGGGCTTGGGCTCTCATCTCCCACCCCTTAAGCTTCAGTCATCCCCCATCAACTCCTCACCCCTATTATTTTTAGTAAAAGTCACAGACAGGTTATGGGCCTCCATGAATTTTTTTGTTTATTGCCAGCAAACCTGTCTGTGACTTTTACTAAAAATAACTGTGACAAAATCTTAACCTTAATGATGGGGAATGCAGACTTCAATTAGCAAATCGGAGTGCTCACGAGTAACTATGGGAAGAGCTGTATTCTTGCCAGAAGAATGATCACCTTGTAATGAAGCCCAATATCTACTCTTCCTTATTTGTTCTTGATGTGTCGTTCCTTCCCACACTGAATCTCTCTATTAGCTTCCTTCTCTTACCACATCAAACTCAAGCTTCTTGTTCTCATAGTGTACATAATCTCCTATCCAATTACATCTTGGCTTTCCCCAGCACCCACTCCTTCTCACTGCACTCTTCCCAAGGAACATTGAAAACATGGAGGGATTGAGAAGAGACTGCCTTATTTGTGCTTAAAAGAAAGTCCAGTTGTTTACCCAGTTTAAGGCACTCACCATCTTTGTTGTGGTCACTGTGGTGATAAGCATCTCCATTCAGTGGTACACCAAACTAATTTTAACGATGGTCTGCAACTAAAATTCTAACCTTGTACTTTAGTAACAGTTGAGGAGCAGGTCTTTCTCCAGAAGTCTCATCTTCTCCACTCAGCATAATTTTGTTACAGCCAGAATGTCATTCATCAACACATATATTGTGAGGTTTAATAATTAGAAACCTCTTCATATTCCTGGGGGAAACTTACAATAAATGTACCTTGAGGTGGTGGCTATTATCAAGTACTGTCTTGTCATGTCATTTGAATTAAATAAATTCTGAAGTGATGAAGGGTCATCTTGGATAAAATGTAAAACTTTTCAAAATTCTCTTTTACATCATTTCCTGTGACTGTTAGGGGGTCTTGTGTTTCTTTTGCTTAGAAAGTCCTTGCTCTTCTGAGACAGATTTCTGATTTAGTTCAAGGTTTGGCTTGTAAGATTGCGTTGGATGTTGTTGCAGGATGTTATTAGCAAACGTTTGCCAGTCACCAGATAGGTTAATACAGAGTGTATGTAAAATGTTTTTGCATCCACAGTAGTTTGGAATAAGCTGGCTGCTGGTCTGGGATAAAGCAGAGCATACGTATTGCAGGGGAAAGAAAGAGGGAGGAAAAACAAAATGCTTTTTTTCTGCTTTTAAGAAAGTGTCTCTTGTCTTCTAGGACCCCAGAGTTTTGGACAGCATGCTCCCTTATCTAATGCACTACTATGGCAACCCACATTCCAGGACTCATGCCTATGGCTGGGAGAGTGAGTCTGCTATGGAACGAGCCAGGCAGGTGAGGCTTTTCAGCCCCACCACAGAACATAATTACGTTTTCCTGTTCATAAACTAGTTGCTTAAAAAAATAAAAATATCCCAACCCGCATAATTCTGGTTTAGTTCCTAGGAGGTGGGACTTGGCAACTTGATCTCTAGCAACTTAAGAATTTACTATGTTATGTATAGTTCGGCAAACTCAAAACAAAACACATACAGTAACTCCTCACTTAATGTTGTAGTTATGTTCCTGAAAAATGCGACTTTAAGTGAAATGATGTTAAGCGAATCCAATTTCCCCATAAGAATTAATGTAAATGGTGGGGGTTAGGTTCCAGGGAAATTTTTTTCCCCAGACAAAAGACTATATTTTATACACACACACACACACACACACACTATAAGTTTTAAACAAACAGTTTAATACTGTACACAGCAATGATGATTGTGCAGCTTGGTTGAGATGGTGAAGTAAGAGGGTGGGATATTTCCCAGGGAATTCCTTACTGCTAAATGGGCTGAGCCCTCAAGGGTTAACACATTGTTGTCAATGTAGCCTCACACTCTACAAGGCAGCACAAATGGAGGGAGGGGAGACAGCATGGCAGGCAGAGAGACACACCTTGTGCGTGTGTGTGTGTGAGAGAGAGAGATGCGCATTGCCTCTTTAAATACGCTGACCCCACTCTGAGTACATTGCCTTTTTAAGTAGATCAGCAAGTTGAGACAGCAGCTGCTGCCAGCATGTTCCCTCTGTCCTGAGCCCTGTCATGTGTACCCTGCTCTGTGGAGATGGGGTAAGCGGGGGGCAGGAGCAGGGGGGAGGGGGACACCCTGACATTAGTGCCCCCCCCCCCGCCTCACCCCCCGGCACAGCAAGCAGGAGGCTCCCAGGAGCAGCTCCAAGGCAGAGGGCGGGAGCAGCATATGGCAGTGGGGGGAGGGACATCTGAACTGCCAGGCAATTGATAGCCTGCTGGGCGGCTGCCGCACAGGGAACTTAGGGGAGCGGGGAGCTGATACTGGGGGGCTGCTGGTCCACCCTGGTTCCAAGCCCCCACCAGCTAGCTGCAACGGGCTGCTCTTTCTGCAAGCAGTGGACAAAGCAGGCGGCTGCCAAACAACATTATAAGGGAACATTGCGCAACTTTAAACGAGCATGTTCTCTAATTGATCAGCAACGAAATAACGTTAACCGGGACGACTTTAAGTGAGGAGTTACTGTATTTTATATTAAAACAATTTAAGTAGTGGTGACTTGGGTGTGTGTCGGGGGAGGCTTTCCAAAACTCCTCAGGGGTTTGAAAATCCATGGGAATTGTCTTGCTAAGTCCCTCTGGCACCTGTAAAAATCTCCCCCTCGGGCATGTATCTGCCCTTGCGTTAACTAGACGGTCTTCACGTTTTAATACAACAAGCTAGGTGAATGGATTTTTGCTTTGGTGAGTTTTACATAAGTTAAAGTTTGGGTGTATTTTGGTTGCATATGGGATATATTGCATATTGAATACACTGAATATTTGTTGCATATTTTGTTTTCCCATCCCTTCAGAAGGGTTTATGTTCACAACAAGTAGTAGTATTGAATGCGAATGACCTATGCAAATCCTCCTCCACATTAAAAGAGGAAGTACATGTGTGTAATGCCATTTCTAAAGATAGTATCTATAATCCTGTCCAGGTTGGGCTAGTATCGGGGTAGAGGAGATGTTCTGGGAGATGCTGTACATATTCTCCGTGTCTGATAAGCTCAATTTTCATGTTTTGAAATAGCAAATCATTTTTATTTCTTTTTAAACAGCAAGTTGCATCATTAATAGGAGCAGATCCTAGAGAGATTATTTTTACCAGTGGTGCTACAGAATCAAATAATTTAGCAATTAAGGTAAATGGCTGGTTTATAATACAACTGATATACACTAAATAACCCCAAACCATTACAGATTTCAAAGTAAAGTCCTGTTGTCAAGCTGCCAATGATCCATCTGTGACTCTGAACGGTTAATAAATTGACAGTGATTTTAGTGGAAGGCTTGGTATGCTTGTTTTGTTACAGTCCTAGTTTGACCAACTTGTTCCATGAAGGAATGGACTGCCATGCCACAGTATACCTGGAGGGAGTGGTGGGCTAGTGGGCGGGAGCAGGCTGGCCATGACCCATGGTTTGGAGCAGGTGCAGTACTTTACCTATTCCTTAAAATGAAGAAATCTTTGAACTGTATTGAAATCCCCCACAATTAACCTAGCTGTTTCAGCAAATTCCTTTGGGCCTGAAATTTTCCATCCTTGGTATTAAAGCAAAGGTGACTTTTTTTCCCTTCAGGCTTGATGAAAATTAGTTTAATTGTTTTTGATATATGCACGTGGGGATTAAAAATCCATTTGTCCCAGGTGAAGTTTTGTGCTCATGTAACTGAAATCTTGATCATAAAGAGTGGCTGAAATCCTGATTATCAATCATTTTCCAAAGTTTTTGATCCTTTAACCCACAGGTGATTATTTTCCTTGTTAATATTTAGAAGATTTTTCATTCTATGTTATCTCCCTCCAAAGAAGCAGAAAATTATAAATCCTTTCTTAATAAATACTTTCAGAATTCAAAGCTATATATTTTTGGAAGCAATTGTAAATAACCAAAAAGTCTAATTTAATGCAAGTAATATTTGTAGATTATAATTGGGAAAGGATGGTGATTGTCTCAGGAGGGACTGGGATGTTGGGTTATCTCCTCACTCCCTCTTCAGATTGAATGTTGATTTGCATATAATAAACCAGTAGGTAAATTTTACTGGAGTGTTGTGGCTAATTCTCTTCATAAGTAGAGCCCTACCAAATTCATGGTCATGAAAAATGCATCACGGACCGTGAAATCTGGTTTTTCCCATGAAATCTGGTCTTTTGTGTGCTTTTACCCCATACTATACAGATTTAATGGGGGAGACCAGTGTTTTTCAAACTGGGGGTCCTGACCCAAAAGGGGGTCTGCGCAGAAGTAAGGGTGGCAATACCATACCATGCCATCCTTCTGCGTTGCTGCTGGCAGCAGCTCTGCCTTCAGAGCTGGGTTCCCGGCCAGCAGCCACAGCTCTCCGGCCACCCAGCTCTGAAGGCAGAGCCGCTGCCACCAGCAGCGCAGAAATAAGGATAGCAGTACCGCAACCCCCCCTTCAATAACCTTGTGACGCCCCCACCCCCCAACTCCTTTTATGGTCAGGACCCCTACAATTACAACACTGACATTTCAAATTTAAATATCTGAAATCATGAAATTCATTATTTTTAAAATCCTATGACTGTGGAATTGACCAAAATGGACTGCGAATTTGGTAGGGCCCTGTTCATAAGAGACTTTCTCCCAATAGCCCTTTCAGGCTGCCATGCTGAGTGACCCTGGGAGAAACTTCCTTTTGCTTGATGTCCCGCCCCTTTGAATTTATGTAAATCGCTATCTTTTAAGCAATTTCATAGCAGTTTTATTTTTCATTTAATGTGAACGCCAGGGTGTTGCAAGATTCTATAAATCCAGAAAGAAGCATATAATTACAACTCAGACAGAACACAAGTGTGTGCTGGACTCTTGCCGTTATCTGGAGGCTGAAGGCTTTCGTGTCACATACTTGCCTGTTAAAAGAAATGGGCTCATAGATTTAAAGGTAAGTTGCTTGTTAGCAAACATGTACAAATTCTCCACATAGCACTATCACCTTAGAGGCCTCAGCATCACTTTTGCTGAAGCATTGCTGTTACGCTAAAAACAATTTTATTGATGATCTGTTCCTAATTATCAAAAGACAAAAGAATGGAAATCATACCAGCCAAGTTTTTAAGAGCAGCGTGCCACTTTGGAGAAAACTGTTTCTCTGCCTTTCTGATTTATTTCTTTAATTATGGACTTCTGGAGTAAGAGAATGAATGTCATTAAAAGACAGAGGACAGAATGATATTGTGGTGGAATGGTAGTCCCACAATAGATTTTCGTTTTAATTGGAAAGGAAACATTCTTTAAATCTTTGTTTTGATTTAAAGGATGAGTTTGAGATGCTTATTGTAGTTTATGAATTGCTTGAAATTTTTAGGGAATTTTGAAGGGAAAAAAAACCTAATGTATGAAGTTAGCTATAACTTTCAGAAAAGGACCATGTGATCAAAACATTTCCAGTGGCTAACATTTGTTTTGGATTTCTTTTAAACACATACTAGAGCAGTCTGAAATTAAATGCATGTGGCTCTTTGCTTTGAGTAGTTATGAAAATGTTAAAATAGCAACATGTTTTGTATGAATGATTATTAAGTTTTAAAATAGTAATGTTTGAGTGTTGTCATAAGAGTTCAATTGACACAAAATGTTACTAATAACATAAGCCATGGTGGCAGCATAAAAGTTATGTTGATGCAATGACAGAGGGTTTAGGATGAAGCAGGGTACAACACTGAATGCTTACTGTGGTACTAGAGGAATTCAGAAGGTGCAGTTGTAACCCATGCTAACACAATATGGCTCAGTTGCCCTCTAATGTTCTTCATGTATTGAAAGTGTGTGTGTGTGTGTGTGTGTGCTCGCGCAGTATTGGTTCCTTTTTTCTAACTGAGCATGAAGGAGTTTCTACCTTTCACATACATCATTCTTTCCTCTCAAGGTTCTGTTCTTTTGCTTTGTTTTTGCTCAAGTAACAGGGAAGCTGCCAGGAGTTTCAGAGAGAGAGAGAGCTCACCCTTTGGTGCTTGTTTTGGTCTTTTCCCTTTTGGTTTTAATTCTCTCTTTTGCTCAGGTCTTGAGCAAAACTCAGATACTCTCAGATACTTTAGACAGATATGGTTCCCTCATCTTGGAGGTTATGTGGCACCAAGGATTTTCTTGAACCTGTGTCCAAACTAATCTCTTATGTGGTATTAGAATTCCACTTGTCTCTGCTAGGAGTTGATGCATTCCCCCCAAAAACTTCTTTTCGGTAAAGTCTTGCTTCCTTGGTTTCTTCCTGAAGCTGACAAAGCATCTGGGAGTCTAGTCACAAATTGTTTTGTTTATCTCTTTTGAACAAAATACCAGGGTACAAAATATACAGGAATGACCAAGTCAGTTGTGCTGGTGGAGGAGTGGCACTACACGTGAAAGAAAGCACAGAGTCAAATATAGTAAAAATATTAAATGAATCAAACCATAACATAGACTCTCTATAGACAGAAATTCCGTGCTTGAATAATAAGAGTATAGCAGTAGGAATATACTCCTGACCAGGATGGTGACTGGCTGCGAAATGCTCGAGGAGATTAGAGAGGCTAAAAAAATTGAAAAAAATACAGAGAAGGGCAACAAAGTTATTTAGGGGTATGAGGAGCTTTATATGAGGAGAGATTAAAAAGACAGACTGTTCAGCTTAGAAAAGAGACAGCTAAGTGGGGATATGATAGAGATCTATACAATCATGAATGGTGTGGAGACAGTGAATAAGGAAGTGTTATTTACTCCTTAAAACAAACAAAAGGATTTACTTCTTTACACAGCGCAATGTCAAACTGTGGAACTCATAGCCAGGGGATGTTGTGAAGACCAAAAGTACAACTGGGTTCAAAAAAGAATGAGATGAGTTCATGGAGGATAGGTCCGTCAATGGCTATTAGCCAGGATGTTCATGGATGCAACCCCATGCTCTGGGTGTCCCTAAACCTCTGAGTGCCAGAAGCTGGGACTGGACGACAGGGAATGAATCACTCTATAAATTGCCCTGTTCTGTTCATTCCTTCTGAAGAATCGAGGCACGAGCCACTGTTGGAAGACATGATACTGGGCTAGATGGATCATTGGTCTGACCCAGTAGGGCTGTTCTTTTGTTTTTATGAACTGCCTAAAATCCTCTTGTAATGGACTCTTGGCTTGTATGGCTGCTGCTGCTTTATAACAATGGTTCCCCTCCACAGCATCAGTACAGGCAATTAAAGTTTTTGTGTTGGTTCTCCTAGGCTTCCCCCTCTGAGCCTGAATGATAAGCATCTATGCTGGGCTTTGTGTTCCACCACCCACCACCTCCCATTCAGTTGTACACACTCCAATCAGGCCATTTCCCATCTTACACAAAACCTAAGTAAATGGCATACAGTGGGGTGCAGTTGGCCTTGATGTATGAATTATTGGTGAGATTCTGTGGCCTGTGCAATGCAGGACATCAGACTAGATTATATGAATGGTTTCTTCTGGCCTTAAAAATTTATTAATCTATGAATTCATCCCTCCCAGCCTCAGGCTGCAATGCTTAGGTTTTGGGCCACCGGATACCCATTAGTCCTTGGGGTGTATTCTGCTACACAGGGTTGTCAACTTTACCTCTGGGCCAGATACCCAGCTTCGAGTGATGACTTTCATGTTCTTTTGCATGTAATGCATAATTGTTACTCCTGCTCTCAGATAATTCTGCTGACAGTGATCTTCCTTTTCCCCCCTTCTCCTTCCTTGTGTATTGCAATAATTTTCTTGAATTCAGAGGACTTGCCATTTCTTTAGACATGTTATATATGTTTTTTTTTAATTAATAAAATACACTAGAAATAAGCTGGCATGAAAGTAACCGTGACAAGCATAGCAAAGATTTCATGGCTGTGACCTAGTCATACATTGTTGTTCATGTGGATATTAAATGATATAGAAATTAAACAGTCATGCTGCTTTGATTTATGTATAACTAGTATTACTGCTAATTGTGAAAATGGGTTCTTTTTTAACTGATAGATGTGCTAGTTGGTGATTGGTGGTGTTCTGCCTGAGCCTTCTCTATCTCCTTTTAGAAAGTCTGTCAGTAAATTGAATCACGATTTATTCCAACACTTCCATAATTTTCATTTGTAGATCCAAAGAACTACAGGAACTTTTTCTTAACCGAATGTAATTTGCTATCAACACTGAAGCTAAGTGTTGGGTCTGTACAATGGGAAACGGAGTCACACATCCACCCAATTGAGGCTTTATCAGTTTTGCCTTTATTTTAATACAATTTCAGACAGAATTATTGTCAATACTTATTGTGTCTGGACATACATGGAATAGTTAAATGGGCCAAAGTTGCACATTTTTGGGGCACCAAAAAGTCCCTCCTTCCAGAATGGTCATCACCTCCCCTGATCTCTTGGTCTGGTCCTTCAGTTTCGTTCATTAGTTTCTGATATGGCGTTTCTCCAGCCTTGGGTCTATTTTTACATGTATTCTGATACATTTTCACATGCTCCATTACATAATTTTCCTCCAATCTGCATTCAACACATATCCATTGAATTGTACATAACCCATACATATTCATGTGCAAGCATTAATCACCTAATGTCTATAATTTTCTTACTGAATTTGCAGTTTTGGGATCGCGTTGCCCTCGGTCCCAGAAAAAGGGAGTTTTTGTTTATCAGTGCATGTTCGTACCTCTTACTTACGTCTTCCAGCATGATACATTACTTATCTTGCCAACAGTATCATTTTAAACAAATCAGCAAATTATATAAAAGAGAAATTAACAAAAAATACCCTTGTGCCAGGCAAAGCCTTGGCCTGTGTATTGCCTTAACTAATACTTCCTCTATATCCGTAATTACAATGTATTAAATATATAGCTAACAATTAATCTTATTTTATTATTAGCAATCCTTCATTTCAATGTTAGATCAGTATGTGTCTATCATAGTATATTATCCTCCCCCTTAATCTGTTAAAAGGGGAATTTTAGAAAGTACACTATGTGATTCTTTAGTTCAATGTCAATGTTTCTTATCTACTGTAAACACAAATTTGTCAGGGTTTTTATTTTACTCAAAGTCCAAAAACTTTGTACTTTTGGATAGCCAAATCATATCAGTGTTTTTCCTGTTAAATATTTTAGGTGTTCTGGTTTTTAGGCCTTGGGTTTTAGTCAATTTTAACAGCATCCCAACACTAAACTGTAGGCGGCTTTTGCTTGTACTTTTAATTACGTTGGGCCCTACATCTGTGTCTTTTCAATGTTTTCACCAGGAACTGGAGGATGCGCTCCAACCAGACACAAGCTTGGTGTCCATAATGACTGTGAACAATGAAATAGGTGTAAAGCAGCCAATTAGTGACATTGGTAAGTAGGCACTGGCTTCCAGCAATCTAATATAAATGACTCTGACTTGAAAAATGGTATCTTCTGCTTTGTATATACATGTGGTTCATTATGAAAAATGTTCAGGAGACCAAATAACCAAACTTACCCAGTTTTAGCAATAAAATTGGCTGACAGTACAGGAAAAAGAGTCACTACATTACCGATCATTCTGGGAAGCTGTTTCTCACAGCATGCCAAATGACCTTATATAAAAGGTATGCTCCCCAAAATATGCTCCACAAACTAGCTGTATTTATAGTTACTTGTTTACAAGTTAAAACCACTCTGTATGTCACCCAAGGCTAAAATTCACCAATCAATTAGCTTTTAGCTTCTTTTTTTGGTACCAGTGTATCCCTTATCTCTTGCTTTTGAACACAGTATTCCAAACCACTTGGGCCATGAAGGCACTCCCAACTTAGTACCAGGATAGAACACTCATGTATCTTGATTTTGTTAGGGTTTATATTCACTAATTCCAGATGCTATATTTAATTTTGCAGGGTGTTGGGGGGGGATCTCTTGATGATGTGAGTGAGCATAATACAATTTAAAGTTAAGATTATATAATGTTGATCTGATGTGTAATACATATCAATAACGTGTGCAATATATATATGAAATATACTTTGGCTAATAGTACTAAAAAGGCATATTGGTGTAATATCAGGTGTAAGGAAACTGGACCCTAAGGAAGCTACATTGTTTTGAAGGATCAGAAGCCATCCATTGGCCTGTCTTGTCTGAGACTGTTTTGATGATGGTTTTGCTGTCTCAAACTATGTTCTTAAATCGCTTAAAAATGTAAACTAAAACTGCATCTGATATTTTTAACGGGGAGTTGTTACAGTCACGTAGCCTTATAATGAGAGTGAGGTGCACTGTTTTCTGCTCCTACCTGGCTTTTGCAATTTAAAGCAAAGCTTTGCTATTGGCAGCCAAAATTACTACTTGTTCACAATAATCTGAAATAAACATATTGTGTGTTGGAGAATCCTAGGGAATAGTCGTGCAAAATGAGACCTAGAAATGAGTCAGCTGCGGATCAAATGATCTGGCAGGAAAAAAAGATCACAGTTGGTCACTCTGCCCGGAGGCCCATCATGTCATAGGGTGGTAATAGTTTCTCTCTCTGCGGATATGGTGCAGCTACAATTGGAATATTGCTCACTTCTGGGCACCAGAAAGTTACTGTCAGTCTGAAGAAAGTTCAGAGAAGAGCAACCACAGTGAGGTGGGAACTGAGAGTATTGCTTCTGTTTTTTGAGTAAATATTAAAAGCTAAATTTGCAGAAGTTGGCTAAGTGACAACACAGTGGGGAATGGATCATAAGCATACAGATACTTGATGAGTATGAACACCAATGAAGGAGAGAAATTATATTAGCCTGATAAATGGGATATTCTTAAGATAAAAGGGAATTGAGAAGTGGAAAAATCTAGGTGGACTACCAGGAGAACTTCTAAAGGCAGATCTGCCAGGTTGTGAGTAGACTTTTCCAAGGGAAGTGATAGAAGCCCCCATCGCTTAAGACAAAAGAGTAAACTCAGCCATGCACTGTAGTTCCATAGGGGACAGTCCTGCATTTGACAAGATGACATTTTTGTCTCTAACTTCTATGATAAGGAAGCAACTTGTAGCCTTTCTGTTGCCTCTAAATTTCAGCTAGTTCTAGCCTCGAGCCGTGTACAACTAAGCTTGGGTGTCCGCTGGAATAGCTGCAAAACAGTCCATAGACAACTGACTAAAAAATTAGAACAACCTAAGAGTACTCCTTTCTTCTCCCTTTTCCCCACAAAACTGCTCCTGCTCCCTGCAAGGTGACACTTTTCAGGTACGTTAATGCATTTAATGAGATAAGTAACTAACTGTCTTGTTTCTTGCTGTTGTGGTGTTCTTATCCCAGGTCAGATCTGCAGCTCTCGTAAGGTTTTCTTCCACACCGATGCTGCGCAGGCAGTTGGTAAAATCCCTATGGATGTCAATGATATGAAAATTGACCTAATGAGCATCAGTGGCCATAAAATCTATGGTCCAAAAGGTATTGATTGATTGTTTTTCTAAGGGATTGATGTTTCCAAGCTTGTCTTGGGGTCACTTTGTTTCAGCATGCATTCTGTGAATTGTTCAGATAACTTATAAACCCGTCATACTCTTCTTGAATGAATAGAGTTTTTCAGTAATCATTTAACCAATCATAGCATACTTGGATTATATATTCTAGTATTTTTTGTCTTTTTTTTTTTAATGCAAAAGAGGCAAAATTTTCCAAAGGGCCCTGTGACTAGCATGAAGTCTCTGACAGAGCACATGTGTGCTAAGGCCTGTGTGTCTCCTTTCTGCCACAGCCTTAATCCATACTCTCTTTCTGCTGTTGGGAAGCAAACAGGTTCCATCAGTGCACAGTACCTCTTCAGAGTGTTCTCTTAGCTGATAGTAGTGACTCACTCAACAGCTAGGCAGAATTAAAAGTTTGGTGCTACACCTTTCCCATAGTCTTACTGTCAGTTCTTGTGCTCTGACAATCATATTTTCCTATTTATAAAATGTTTCTCTCCCCTCACATAAATGGGAGGCTGTCTGAATATACAGGTTAAACAGTGGAACTAACTAAACACAAAGTGCCCAAAGTAAAACAAAGCAGAAACAGTTTTCTCCAACCCTACTGTTCTAGTGATCTTAGCATTACTTGGGCTGTAGAAAGTGAATTTCTCTGACAGACAGAAATGTCATGAAGGGCCCATTCAGGCTGTGCTGCCAAACCTGCAGTGGGCATCTGGATCGTGCCTGCCCACCATCAACCATGTGGACAGGCTGCAAGGCTCATGTAGTGTTAGCTGCTCATGTTCCACATGGGGCAAAAGTCCAGACAGGGCTGTGTTGAGTTGACTGAGAGCTCTAAGGTAACTGGAGCCCCCTGGAGACTCAAAATGCTTTGCTCCATCACTGTTGCCCTGGGAGGGATCTGGTTCAGGTTCTACCCCTCCTCTTGTTTCACAGGAAATATTTTGTTGCTTATTCCACAGCTTCCTCCACTAATACGTGCACTATTTCTGAACACCTTACTACTTCTCCCCCACCCCGGTGGGACTGGATTCCTGCCGCCATCATGGGGTGAATGGATTTGGGGGAGAAGGATTTTAGGGGGTGAATGGATTTGGGGGAGAAGGTCAGACACACAAATTTAGGTTTGCAGCCAGTGGCCCCACTTGAGTGGCTTAGAAGGAGACTTCAGATAGGTGTGAAGTAGCTCTGATGTTGACAGTGTTGCTGTAAAGCCACAGTGTGATAGGGCCAGTGTCAGCAATCCAAGAGAACACAAGTATGCCATTCCTTCCACTGATTTAGAAATCCTTAACTCAAATCCTTGAAATAGGGAGGGAGTGTAGAAGGTGATCATCTCTGAGAACCGTGTGTTAATTTTTCTCCTTTGGCAATTGTCCATATGGATCCCCACTCTTTGGAGTGGAACAAGCTGTATTGACCCTCCAGAAGGTGAAGCTGAGGAGCATTGGTGAAAAGTGATTACAGCATGGAACACTCAATTCAGGAGAGCAATCTAGAAGGCAAATTTAAAGGAGTAAAGCTGTGTGTAAGTGCGTGTAGAATGCTAAATACTGGCCTTGCATAGTCCAGGAATGGAGACCATGCAATTGTAGGACAGGAAGGGACCTCGAGAGGTTACTTAGTCCAGTCCCCTGCAATCATGGCAGGACTAAGTATTATCTAGACCATCCCGGACAGATGTTTGTCTAACTTGCTTTTCAAAATCCCCAATGATGGAAATTCCACAACTTCCCTAGGCAATTTATTCCAGTGCTTAACCACCCTGACAGTTAGGAAGTTTTTCCTAATGTCCAATCTTAACTACTCTTGCTGCAATTTAAGCCTATTGAGGATAGGAAAGAAGCAGAGGTTAAGAACAACAATTTTTCTCACTCCTCCTTGTAACAATCTTTTATGTACTTGAAGACTGTTATCGTGTCCCCCCAGTCTTCTCTTTCCAGACTAAACAAACCCAGTTTTTTCAATCTTCCCCCATAGATCATGTTTTCAAGACCTTTAATCATTTTTGTTGCTCTTCTCTGGACTTTCTCCAGTTTGTCCACATCTTTCCTGAAATGTGACGCCCAGAACTGACACAATACTCCCATTGAGACCTAATCAACGCAGAGTAGAGCAGAATTCCTTCTCGTGTCTTGCTTACAAGACGCCTGCTAATACATCCCAGAATGTTTGCTTTTTTTGCTACAGTGTTACACTGTTGACTCATATGTAGTTTGTGGTCCACTATGACCCCCAGTCCATTTCTGCAGTACTCCTTTCTAGGCAGTCATTTCCCATTTTGTATGTGTGCAACTGATTGTTCCTTCCTACGTGGAGTACTTTGCATTTGTCCTTATTGAACTTGATACTATTTACTTCAGACCATTTCTCCAGTTTGTCCAGATCATTTTGAATATTAATCGTATCCTCCAAAGCACTTGCAACCCCTCCCAGCTTGGTATCGTCCGCCAACTTTATAGGTGTACTCTCTATGCCATTATCTAAATCATTGATTAAGATATTGAACAGAATCGGACCCAGAACTGAGCCCTGCAGGACCCCATTCGATATGCCCTTCCAGGTAGACTGTGAACCTCTGGGAACGGTTTTTCAACAAGTTATGCACCCACCTTATAGTAGCTCCATCTATGTTGTATTTCCCTAGTTTGTTTATGAGAAGGTCATGTGAGACAGTATCAAAAGCCTTAAAGTCAAAATATACCACATCTACCGCTTCTTCCCCCCCCCCCCCCATCCACAAAGCTTGTTAACCCATCAAAGAAAGCTATTAGGTTGCTTTAACACAGTTTGTTCTTGACAAATCCATGCTGACTGTTACTTATCACCTTATTATCTTCTAGGTGTTTGCAAATTGATTGCTTAATTATTTGCTCCATAATCTTGCCGGGTACAGAAGTTAAACTGACTGGTCTGTAATTCACCGGGTTGTCCTTATTCCCCTTTTTATAGATGGGCATTTTATTTGCCCTTTTCTAGTCCTCTGGAATCTCTTTCATCTTCCATGACTTTTTGAAGAGAATCGCCAATGGCTCGGGTATCTCCTCAGTCAGCTCCTTGAGTATTCTAGGATGGATTTCATCAGGCCCTAGTGATTTGAAGACATCTAACTTGTCAGTAATTTTTAACTTGTTCTTTCCCTATTTTAGCCTCTGATCCTGCCTCTCTTTCACTGGCATTCACTACATTAGATGTCCAATCGCTACTAACCTTTTTGGGGAAAACTGAAACAAAAAAGGCATTTAGCACATCTGCCATTTCCCCCCTCATTAAGCAATGGACCTACCTTGTCCTTAGTCTTCCTCTTGCTTCTAATGTATAATTTGAGCCTCTGGATGGCTACAGGGTGGAGCCTGACCTCCCTGGGTATGAATGAAAAGTTTGAGGAAAAATTCAGATGGGCTAATAGCCTGTTTGAACAGAAACCAGAGACCATTTTAGATGGGAATTTGGGGTTAGAGTGCAGGACTATTTTATCCTTATGGAATGTGGTGTAGGGAGGATCTGCCATCAAATCTGTATCTCGATAGCTCTGGCTGGTGTTATGAGGAATGCTGTCTTCAGAGAGATGTACAAATATTTTTAAAACTGTTGTCTGTACCAACAGTCCCACAAGCTTTATGAGAACAAGATGCTGATCCCATAGCAGAGGTTGTTTGTGTGCTGGAGGAAATATATGGGGGAAGCCTTTCAGAAATTTGGGTATTGTAAGGGGAATGAAGATTGTCAATTTGTGCATTTGGAGGGGTGGGGGAAGAGAGATGAGATGTAGCCACATACACTTCAAACAGTCTGAATTTTCTTCAAGTACACTCCAAGACAAAAGCGATGGAGGACCATATCCGATCTACTCCTTCATGAGTTGCCCAGATAGAGAATGTCTTCCTCTTTATTAGTGAGTAGGTCTGTCTGGTCTAAAGGCTTCCTGCTTTCCAATAGCATCTTTTAAACACTAGCAGACCGTTATAGTGATCCCAGAAATCCAGAAGCCAAGCTGTTAGCCAGAGAGCATTTAGATTTGGGTGGAGAATATCACCAATCCTGAGACAAGAGACCTGATTGATTGGGGTCCAGGGCTTGTGATTCTGACCGCAGTCCCAGGCGGGTCAGAAAAGGAAAACTACCCAGGCTACCAGCAGCATCCTGGACCCATCCTGCCTAACTCTGTAAATGTACATAGGACTCCTGACCCCAGTCCAGAAGAAAAAGTGACTGGTGATACTGGGTCCTGTCCCTACAGCAGAACTGGAGATACCTGATGCTTTCTTGGTGGCATTGAGATCTAGGTGTGGCTTGCCCATCACCCTTGGAATGGGTGATGAAAAGTTGAATCTTTGAGGGGCCACTCATTCTGTTGATTGTAAACTCTGCTCAAGAAGTCTGCCAAGACATTGCCTTTTGATGAGCACACTTTCCTGAGGACTGAAGACACACCGTGGGGCAAATGTGGTCTATTCAGAAAAAGCTTGGGCCAGTGCATAGGGTACTAGATTAGGGGTGGGAGGCACATAAATTCTGTTCCTTGCTCGGCAATGGCCTTCCTGTGTAACCTCAAGCAACACAGAGTTGTTGTAGCTGTGTCGGTCCCAGGATATTAGCAAGACAAAGGGGATGAGGTAATATCTTTTATTGGACCAACTTCTTCAGCTCTGTGTAGCTTGAAAGCGTGTCTCTCTCACCAACAGAAGTCGGTGCAATAAAAGATAGAAACACAAGGTAGGTGAGATAATAATTGACCTTGGGCAGGGGACTTAACCTCTCTGTGCGTAGCTCCTCATCTGTAAAATGCAGATAACACTGCCCCACCTCACAGGGTGTTTGAAGGATAAATATGTTAAAGATTGTAAGGTGTTCAAACACTACAGCATTGGAGACTGGACAAGTACTTTCAATAAACAGATAGAACCAATCAGATGGCAGATGTGTATGCCACTGCCTCTGAGGAAAAATTGTCACTACCACCATGCTTTTGGTGGCAATGTTTGGTGCCATGGAAACACAATGGTGGGAAATGCACCAGTCTCCCCTGTGTGAGACTAGAAGTTAATTCAATGAGGGAAGGGTGGCTCGAGGTGCAAAAGTGTCTTTCAAAACTGTCAAATTAGCTCCTTGAAGAGCAGCTCATCTGATGAGCAGCCCCCAGAAACAGAAAGTGAGAGACCCTCTGGAAAGATTCCTGGCCTGCAATCAGAGAGTTCTGCCTCGGGACGGAAAGGATTGGATGATGGAGCTAAGGAAGTAAGAATATCTACACACAAAAATCAGCCTAGCAAGACCACTTTTGGGGAAGCAACCGAAGCAGACTGTGCCCACAACAGCATGGGCAACAAAATACTTCCAGTTAACCATATACAGGCAGTAACATCCAAAAGTGGGGAAATGATTAGAGTAGCACTGGGGATGTTGTGCTCTGAGCACACTGAACCTTTTGTTGCCAAAGCAAACTGGGGAGAGGTTGAGGCCTCTCTCTCTGACACTCAGAACCATGCAGGAGGGGACAGTTGTCCAGGGGAGGAACAGCTTCAGTGCACACTGGTTTCTGGAAGATTCTGAGTTCATGCACCTGTGGGTGCTTCTCTCTCTCTCTCTCTCTCTCCTCCCCCCGGATCCCTGACAGGGATCCAGATGAGCAGTTCTTGAAGGAGAAGGAGGTGGTCTCTTTCAGTGCTGGTATCCTTTGTGGTAAGTTCAAAAGTATATATGTCCTGAACAGGCCCAGCTTCTTTGTTTGTTTTCAAGGGGTTGGTGCCATCTATATTCGTCGTCGGCCCCGGGTGAGGTTGGAACCCTTACAGAGTGGGGGAGGCCAAGAGAGAGGAATGCGATCTGGGACTGTGCCTACACCTTTAGCAGTTGGCCTTGGGGCAGCGTGTGAAGTGTCTCAACAAGAGATGGAGGTATATGGAGATCAATTCTGTCTCATGTTCCTATATAATAGTACATGACATGTTCTTAGATTCTTTCCTGCCCATTATGCATGGGCTGTAATGAATCTTTCCATTGGCCCCTTTAATGGGACCACATTTCACTCCAAAGAAGTCCTTTTCCAGCATGTACACCTGCAATATTGGCAGGCTGGATTCTGATTCTCACTGTTGAGACTGAAGATTAAAGTGATTCTCCTGATGTAGATTTGAGTGAGCCCCTTGAAGTCTTCCCTGCAGACATTTCTGGGGGATTGGAAGGTGATCTTGAAACCACTTCTGCTTTAGACTGGTTTCAATCTATTGGTTTTCTGCAACAGTTTTGCAGACAAAAACCCCCCCACAAATCTGGAAGAGCCTTGTTTCCTTTTACATTTTTAGACAATATATATGTGAGCACAGCATCCCCAAAGGAGTGTGAATGTGTCCCATGCATGAAGTTATGTGCCTTATACTTTCACTGATAGTAAAAGGGGCTCTTTGTGCATAAACAATTCAGTATTTTATTACAGAGCAATACAAAGTAGACATAACTGTACCCTGTCATATGTGCCTAAATTCCATTACGTGTTGTAGGCACTTAAGAGTCTAAGCCTCACTGTAAGTCAATGGGACTTGTGCTCCTAAGTCACTGGGGTGCTTTTGAAAATATTACCTATCGTGTCTGCATTAAAATACGACTCCACTCTCAAATATTCACCCCACTCTGTTCATCTCGCCCCTTGGAAAAATCCTGGTTGCACTGAAGATCAACTAGTGGGAGGCCATGGGTGGCAGGGTGGGGGTTGGGGGTGTCTGTCAGCCAGTGTGGTGGTGATAGGGGGTATAAGTCTCAAAACTGTTTATACCCACTTGATATTTCACTAACTTGGGTATGTGTGTTTACTGTACTCATCTGTCTGCTCAGCCTGTCTCAGTTCTTACAATGCATGTAATATCTGAGCTTATTACAAATCAAAGTTAACACAAGAAAACCTGGTATGGGAACCAAGTCATACTGGCTTGTGTAAGCCATGCTAACAGTGTGGCCATCTGTCCCATTCTAGTGCCTAAACCATATAAAAAAGTTTGAATTGACTACAGCCTTTGAAGTAAGGATTGTGGTTCTTTAACTCAGGCAGGAAAGGCATGTTTTTAGGTTCCATGTTCAGGTCCCTGCTACTGCTGAATCATGCCAAATCATATGAGTGCCAATGCGCTCCTCATAATTGGGGAGTAAAAATCATTTTACAATTCAGAGATTATTTGTTTTATATAGACTAAGTGCATTTATATGAACATATAACATAGCCGCAGGAAACCTGTCCATGGAGCCCAAGCCCATTCCAGCCAGGCAACGATTAGTCATCTAAGCTCTGTAGTCTACGGAAGCTCTGTTGGAGGCTACGCTCCTGCAGAATTTGTATGTTCTGCAGTCTCAGCTCTGATTGCTCTTCCTACTTCTGCAGAATGTATAATCACCACACGCCCAGGGCATGCCTACCAGAACCTGCAGTCAAACCTCTCAATATTCAAGCCTGCCAATGTACAGCACAAGCCACCCAAATGTGGGACAAATGACTGAAAGTGTGGAATTACTCCCTGCTCTTGCCCTTCTCCCTGGAGGGGGTTTTCCCCAATAAGCTAAGACTGCCCCTCCTGGCACAAAGTAATGCTGTCCTCAACTAAATGAAATGAAATGTATCCTGGGCTCTACCTTTGCTGGCTCCTTTGTTGCTGCTGGTGCCATTGTGGCATCCAGAACGCTCCTAGCTGCTGCTACTTTGGTTCACCCCATTTCAAGGAGCAGAGAGAGGCCTCTGAGGGAGAGACCCAAGAGCAGCTTGAACTGATATTTTTGCAAGAGGGGAGGTGGGCATGGAGTAGCCCCCAATCCTTTGTTCTGCCTGTGAAGAGCATGGCAGCTCAGGGCCTGCTCCACTCCTTCCTCTCCCTGGGGGACATGTATAGACTCCACTCTGCTCCATCAAAAACAGTTAGCTTCTGCACCACCTGGTCCCTCCCTCTGCTCCTTTACAGGAGGGATTGGCGGGTGGTAGAGGAAGAGGGGCCAAACAAGTGCAAAGTTTGTGATTGAATTAGAACAGCAGAAGCAATCTGCCCTGAATGCAGAGGGAGCCACCTAATGTGGAGTGCTTGAGAGGTCTGCCTGTGGTGCAGATAGGCTTTGCCAGAACCAGAGTTCTCCCCCCTCCTCCCAGTGTACATCTCTGGTTCAAAATAACCAATAGGCGGCTCATGCTATCCACATCTGGTGGAAGGATCAGCTTCTTCAGAGCTTATAAACCCTATGCGAGTCATTGCCAGAGAACTTGAGAGAGTCAGTAAAATTCTCCAAGGTCTGGAAGGAAAATCCATAGTATACAACTGTCTATAATAGGGTTGTCTGATTACAGAGTTAGAGAATTTAGATTTCAGTGACAATCAGTCACATTTTCCAGAAATAATCAAAAGGCCCAGTCCTCAGTGAGGACAACAAGGTAGACTAATTTTGGAGTTTCTGTGCCAAGCCATTTTTGAGGTAGACGTTCCAAAAAAAACCTAGGAATACTTTTCAAAAATTAAACACTTAATAGTTTTCAAATTGTTTTACCTGACCAACAGCTTGTTAGATTATCCACATGCTGCTCAGAGGAAAATCTTTTCTGTCAGAGGAACACATGTAAGAAATGTTGGGTGGATTGATATCATAACAAAGCCCTGCCTAGAGCGCCCTCCTGCAGCAGGCTGCAGCATGATAGATGTGCCTGTCTCAGTTTCCCTTCTTCAGAGTCCCCAGAACTCCACGGGACATTTTCTTGACTCACTAATACCCTGCTTGGGGCAAGTTTATTATAAGCATAGTACAAAATAGCCCATAAAAAAAGTCCCCAAACGTAGTCCATTTATCACCTCCAGGCATGTAGTCCTAAGTATCTCATATCCTCTAATCCATCAACATAGCAGATACCATTCTCCAGCATCTTCTACCACACCCAGTCTCTTCTCTGGGCCTCTCCTGCCCTTTTACCAGGACAGCCACCCTAGCCCTTCCAGATGGACTGCAGCCCTGATTTTCCCAGGGGGATCCCCCAGAGCCTCTCTGTTGGGAGGTCATCCCTCACTCCTGCTGGCCCTCAGCTATCTCTCCCTCCAGTCTGGAGACTTCACAGGTAAACCCCCACTGCTCCCTGCCTTCAGCCCTCTCTGGCCCTCAGCTTCAGCTCTCTGACTTGGGGAAGATCAGCAGGCAAACCCCACTGCTGCTCTTCAGCCTTCTCCCAGGAACCACTACAGCCTCGTAGCTATGGCAGCTCCCACCTGCCTGAATTGAACCTTGGTGTGCCCCAGGTGCCAGTGCATAAACCCAATTAGGAGGCAGCCGATGAGTCAAGTGCTCTGGCCTCTTCTCTATTAAAGGGCCATTGCCATCCTGTCACAGTTAATTATGGTGAAGTTGAAAGGCAGAGGAAATCATCTTTGAGCATGTGGGATATATGCAGTTTCCTGAAATTGCAGGGGACATGCCTTGGGGGACCTTGGTCCTTCCAGTCATACTGTAGTTTCTAGACAATCAGCAATTCTCTTATTACTGAATCCAGCAGGCGTCTCTTCAGAAAGAGAACTGGGTGCACATAACTCAGTGTGGATAGCCTCCTAGTTGCCATAGTGAGGCGGACATCTCCATTATGTAATGGGCATTTCTGACCGTAGCAAAACAGGAGCGCTCTGTCATACTGCAAACTACTCTATCACTTTAACCATTATCTAAAGAGTGCTAATATTGAAACTCAAACCTTTTGTGTTTATATGAAACTTCACTTGATAGTTCTTATGGGTAAAGTTTTCTTAACTGATAATTTGGTTTGTTTTGGGCAGCAGGCTGAGCTGGCAAATACCAAACTACTAACTCAGAGTTGTTTTTAAAAGGGTACCAGAGATGAGGCTTTTTAAAAAATAAGTCTTTAATGTCTGTCTTGCCATAGTCCAACCAACTCCAAGTACTGATGTCCATGCCCAGGGTGGTAATTGTGTGTGGTTGGTAAAGGAGGGAGAGTTGAACCCATCAGCCATTTATTAGACTGATCAATCTCTCTCTTTCTTTTGTTAGTATGACTATAAGCGAATCTCTGTATTGGCGGACCGACTCGTTACAAAAATAATGACTGAAATTCCAGATGTGGTTATGAATGGAGACCCAGAGCATCACTATCCAGGTATTAGCAGAATCTCGTATTTCTCGGTTACAGAATCCACCCCTTCCTGCAAACTCTGCTTTTTCTGTTATTTTGTAAATAAAAGTTTTTAACCCTTCTGGTTGAGATGAAAACGTTCTAGAAGGTCCCTTAATGTGAACCAATACGGTGATGACTTCCTGAGATTGCAGGCAGCCTCATGCTGTATGTCTGAGAGCTACAAACTGCCCCACTCATCTCAATGATGTGTTGATGCTCAGCCCTAATAATAGCACCTTAAAAGTAAAGGTTGAAACTTTCACTGCTGCTCATTTTAACAGACATCTGGCTAGTTGTCTGGATCCGGTGGTGGCGATATGGGATGGGGTGACTGGTTGCTTTGTGAATGGTTAGTGAAGCCATGACCCTGTTCTGTCTCTCAGGTCCTTGGCTGGCTGGTTTTTGCTCACATGCTCAGGGTCTAACTCATCGCCATATGTGGGGTCAGGAAGGAATTTGTCCCTGGCCAGACTGGCCGTCACTTGGATTTTTTTCACCTTCCTCTGCAACGTGTGGGTGCGGGTCACGTGTCAAGATTATCTGAGTATATCTCACTTAATGCCCCCCTTTGGAGGGGCCTCAGGCACTGGGGCACCTCGGTCCCTCCTGTTCTCTGCCTGTGGCACATAGAAGTCTAGGCTTCTATGGGTGGGCATACTTTGGTCTCATTTTTGTTGTTGGGTTTAGTGTGGGAGTGGTGTTGGTGGCCTGTGATCTACAAGAGGTCAGACTAGCTCTGGTGATCCCTCTGGCTTTGCCAGACATCTTGTTGCCCCTGATGCTTTTATGGAAGCATTCTGTTCTCTTGTAACAGCTTCCCCTGTGCAATTACACCCTGTCAGTATAAAAGACTGAGACAGTTTGAAAATTTGGGGGCAAATAAAAAAGTTTAAATGCCACAGCTGAAGTCTGTGTTGGATTTAGTACCAGAATGAATAACCAGGGGCACAGACTTTATTTCGTTATTAATTCAGTAAAAACTCCTAGTTAATATAAACCCAGCAGCTGCTGCAGGTATGTCAGTGCACTTCAGGAATGATGGGGTTTAGTTCCAGTGAGCTGCAGAGTCCTTGGCCTGTTTCCCTTTGGTCTATAGCCTGTTCCAGGACTCAGGCCAAGTGACTGAAATAGGGATTAGGACAGTCACTATGCAGAGGCAAGGGAAGAGAAATCCTGCAGGACTCCGCAGCCTTGATGGCCAGTCCTACAGGCCCTCTGACCTCTGCCTGCCCCACCTTGAACCTGAGTCTGCATGCAGGGAGCCCAGTGGAACTTGGCTCAACCTGGTACAGTAGAATGGTGCCCCCCTCTGATGTGGGTTAGGACTTCCCCGGAGTTCAGCTGACACTCTTCTTTTAAACTATGCAGGCTGCATCAATTTATCTTTTGCGTACGTGGAAGGAGAGAGTCTGCTGATGGCTCTGAAAGACGTGGCTCTGTCTTCAGGAAGGTAAGTGTGGAAAATTGGGGCAGAAAAGGAAGCTTTTGCTAAAGCACTCTTGAGAGGGAATGCTGTCTGCTGATGGAATCGCACATCTGGGAGTAGGCACCTCTATGCCCTTTATTGGCTCTGTCAGTCTGAAATGCAGCTGTACTCTGAGATGGGACTCTCTAAAAATGGCTCCTTGGGTCACCACATCAGACCTGTTCAGTTTACAAGTAGAAAAATCCACTTTTAACTGCCAGCCTTGCAGACTCCACCTGGAATCTGAGAGTCAAGCTGGACTTTTTTTTTTTTTTTTTTTATGCGCTTCACCTCTGGTAATGATGATTCTCCAGCAAAATGCTGTCCTCAGTTGCACCTGTGTAACCTCATGGCCTTCAGTAGAATTTCACAGGAATAATGGTGATGTTACCGAAATATCGGGTCCACCTAGCTGAGAGCCAATAACAGCCAGACAGGGATAAGGAAGAGTTGCTTTATTCTGCAGAAGAAAGGAGAGCTTTGCACCTTAGTACAAAAACTCTGTCTTACACACATTTTACAGATCCTTTATACATATTCAGACCAAGGTCCTTGCAGTGTTAACACTTGATTGGTGGTGGTCAGACCCGTACTTTTGCTATCTGGTCAGTGAAAACCAGCTTGGGACCAGCTCTAACTACCTTAAGGCCTTGAAGGGAAAACAGTTGAAAAGTTCAGGCTACTGTGTCCTTAAGGTGTCTGCTTCCCCCTAATGGCCGCTGGCTGACATAACGAATGCTCGGGCTCACTAGTAACTTTCACAGTGAGCATCATTTGAAGATTGTAGGGGTGCATATGCAACCCCACTAAGGAAAGTAGTTAACAATTCCTGTGTTTGATGCACAAGCAGTAAGAGAATCCAGTGCACTTTCTCAGAGCTCTGACTCTGCAGGGCTGACAGTAGTAAAATCTTTTTATCATTATCATTAACATCAGCAGATCTGATGCACATGGAGAGCAAGTCTGCAGAATACAAAGATGCCATTTTTACTTTGCTTTTCAGAGTAATGGTCTGAGCTGCAAATTTATCAACCAGAAATGTGTTGGTTCTAATAAGCAGAGCAGTTCGAAAGGAAAAGACTTTCCGAATCCATCTGAAACTAAATACAACCCTGTCAAGAGGCCCTGCAGTTAGAGCTGTCATCTTAGTCCACATCTTTCCATTTGTGCATGTTGCAAAACTACTGAGCAGGTGATCAGCGTGGGAACTTGTTCACATGAACCCCTGCTCTACCCGTGCTGGGTGTGTTGCAGGTTAAGGGAAGAGGTGTGTTGGCTGTATCCAGGGGCTGCAGGTTAGCCAAGGAGCTGCCTGTACAGTATCTAGCTGTGGCTAACTCTAGGAGTCCTTCCCTTCCTTGAAGGACCACAAACTTCATGCGGATTTGGGTTCTCTTCCCCCCCCCCCCCCCTTTTTTTTTTTTTTAAACAGACATGGACCATTTTTACTATATTAGAATCCTTTTCATTACTTAGATTTTGCTTTGTTAGTATATAAAAAGAGCTTCCTTTTCTGTGCCTCAGGTTTCCCCTCTGTAAAATGGGGGTAATGATATTTACCCACTTTTGATGTCCTTTGTGTGATGTAAGCTGCAGCAATGCTGAGTATAGTCTCACTCAGGATTCCAGGCTGTAACGGTGTTGGGACTCACCACCCAGCGCCCCCTGCTGGTCATCCTCAGGAATTAGCTCAGTCCAATGGAGCGCCCCCTCCTGGTGGTGTCCCGTCCATTGTCTCAGCCTCAGGTTGGCGTGTGGACCCGCATTGCTCCCAACTCGTGGCGTCCTCTTCGAGCCACTGCCCTCCGGCAGTACCTGTTAGTCCAGCCTCACCCCCTTCCGGGGGGGGGGGGGGGGGATCAATCAGCTGTCCCTCTGCACCCCAGCCAATGTGGGCAACTGCATCCTCAAAGTCACCCCCCTGGCAGGGGGTTGGTGCAGCCCAAGACGGCCACTCCCATCAGCCAGGTGTAAGGCAAGGGGGGGACCCAGGGCCACCCACTACTCTAGGTCCCAACCCAGGGACCCTCTAGTGGCAGCCGTCCTGTCCTCCTTCTCTCCCTCCATCTGTCCACGTCCCTGGGCCGCTTCCCCTTCAGCCCCTCGCACCGGCTAGGCCCTTCCCCTCAGGGCCTGCAGCCTGGGAGACACCAGGTTGGAGTTCCCTTCTGCTCCCCTGGGCCTGCCCAGCACTGCGCTGTCCCAGGTGCTAGTCTTCCCACCTCTGGAGACAGACCTTCCCTTCTTAAAGGCCTGGGACAGACTGCCTGCTCCCTCAGTGAGCAGCCTTTTTATAGGGCTGAGCCTGGCCCTGATTGGCTGCCTCCAATCTGGGCTCTGATTGGCTCCCAATAAGCCCTTCTCTTATTGGCTGTGTATCTGTGCAGGCCCACTGGCCTGCTGCAGCCTAAATTCTCAGGGAGTGGGGCAGCCGCCCCACTACACAGGCCTTTACATTTGTCACTTTTCAGATTCTCTTAGTACTTGAGGGGTCAAAAGGTGGTTTTCAAAGCCATGTTTGATCTTTGGTTTATAGAAATGCGTCCCTTGGTGCATTGCCATCCTCTGTCCTGATCTGCTCTGAAGAATTCTTCTTCTGCTCTTCCTTTTCTACTCCCCCTCTGTTCTCCTAAATCTTCATTTTTCATCTGCCTCTTTCTGTGTCTCACTGCTGGCAACATCTGACCTAACACAAGGAGAGCAGGGTTATAGAATCATAGGAGTGGAAGGGACCTCAAGAGGTCATCTAGTCTAGTCCCCTGCACTGAGGCAGGGCTAAGTATTATCGAGGCCATCCCTGACAGGTGTTTATCTAACCTGATCTTAGAAACCTCCAATGACAGAAATACAGCAACCTCCTTAGTTAATTTGTTCCAGTGCTTAACTATCCTGAGGAAGTTTTTTCTAATATCTAACCTAAAATCTCCCTTTCTGCAATTTAAGCTCATTACTACTTGTCCTCTCCAAAGTGGTTAAGGAGAACAATTTAACACCCTCCTGTTTATAATACCTTTTCTTGTTCTTAAAGACTTATCATGCTTCTCTCCCCCCTTAGTCTTCTCTTCTCCAGACTAAACAAACCCAATTTTTTCAATCTTTCCTCATATGTCATGTTTTCTAGACCTTTAATTATTTTTTGTTGCTCTCCTCTGGACTTTCTATGGACTTTGTCTATATCTATCTTTCCTGGTCCCCAGAACTGGACAAAATTCTCCAGTTGAGGCCTTATCAATGCCGAGCAGAGTGGAAGAATTAGTTCTCCTCTTGCTTACAGCACTCCTAGTAATACATCCCAGAATTATGTTTGCTTTCTTTGCAACAGTATTACATTGTTGACTCATTTAGTTTGTGATCCGCTATAACTCCAGATCCTTTTCTGCAGTACTCCTTCCTAGGCAGTCATTTCCAATTTTGTATTTGTGTAATTGATTATTCCTTCCTAAGTGGAGTACTTTGCATTTGTCCATATTGAATTTCATCCTATTTAATTCAGACCATTTCTCCAGTTTTTCAAGATTCTGAATTCTAATCCTGTCCTCCAAAGCAGTCGTAACCCATCCCAGATTGGTATCGTCCACAGGCAAGTGTACTGTTGAAGATATTCAATAGAACTGGACTCAGGACAGTTTCCTGTAGGACACCACTCAATATGTCCTTCCAGCTTAATTGATATCTACTCTGAGTATGGTTTTCCAGCCAGTTATGCACCCACCTTATAATAGGTTAATCTAGGCTGTGTTTCTCTAGTTTGTTTCTGAGACGGTCATGTGAGGCTGGGTCAAAAAGCCTTACTAAAGTCTACGCTTCCACCCTATCCACAAGGCTTGTAACCGTGTCAAAGAAGGACATTATGTTGGTTTGACATGATTTGTTCTTGAAAAATCCATGTTGACTGTTGTTACTTTATTTTCTTCTAGGTGCTTACATAGTGATTGTTGGACCAAATAATCAGTTATCATTTTGGATACCAATGTTAAGATGACTAGTCTGTAATTCCCCGGGTTGTCCTTATTCCCCTTTTTATAGATGGGCAAATATAGTGCCATCTTCCAGTCCTCTGGTATCTCTCCCATTCTCCACAAGTTCTCAAAGATGATCACCAATGTCTTGGAGGTCCCTTCAGCCAGTTCCTTAAGTATTCTAGGATGTATTTCATCAGGCCCTCCTGACTTGAAGACCTGTAACTTGTCTAAGTAATTCTTAAGTTGTTCTCTTCCTATTTTAGCCTCAGATCCTACCCCATTTACACTGATGTTCACTAGATTAGTGGTCCAATCACTGCTATATTTTTTTAAAAACAAACAAAAAAAGGCATTTAACTTTGGCCATTGCTGCATTTTCTGTTGTTGTCTTTCCCCCTCATTGAGTAACAGGCCTACCCTGTCCTTGATCTTCCTCTTGCTTCTCAGTTATCTGTAAAATGCTTTGTTACCCTTTCTATAATCTAGTTTAATATAGTTTTGTGCCTTGGTCTTTCTAATTTTGTCCCTACATGCTTGTGTTGCATTTTTATATTTGTCCTTTTGTAATTTGACCTACTTTTTGCTTGTTGTGTGACTCTTACCTCACTTCCCATCTTTCCTACCCATTGAGATAGTTTGCTCTTGTGCCCTTATTAAAGTCTCTTTAAAAAACTGCCAACTCTCCTGAACTTTCTCCCTTAGACTTGCTTCCCAGGGAATCTTATCTACCACTTCTCTGAGTTTGCTGGTCTACTTTCTTGAAGTCCATTGTCTTTTTATTCTGCTGTTTTCTCTCCTACCATTCCTTAGAATCATGAACTCTGTCATTTCCTGATGACTTTCACCCAAGCTGCCTTTCACTTTCAAATTCTCATCTAGTTCCTCCTCATTTGTCAGAATCAAATCGAGAATAGCCCCTCCCCTTCTCACTTTCTCCACCTTCTGTAATAAAAGGTGGTCTCCATTGCATTCCATGAACTTGTTGGATAATCTATGCCCTGCTGTATTATTTTCCCAACCGATGTCTGGTCCACCATCACCACCAAGTCCTGTGTTTTGGATGATTTTGTTAGTTTTTTATAAAAAGCCTCAGCCACCTCTTCTTCCTGGTTTGGTGGTCTGTTGGAGACAGACACAATGACATCACCCTTGGTTTTTTTATGCCTTTTATCCTTACCTAGGCACTTAACAGGTCTGCCTCCCACTTCTATCTCAACCTGAGTGCAAACATATACATCTTGAATATACAAGGCAACACCATCTCCCCCTTTTCTCTGCCTGTCCTTCCTGAACAAGCTGTACCCTTCTATACCAGCATTCCAGTCATGGGAGTTATCCCACCAAGTCTCTGATGCCAGTTATGTCGTAATAGTGCGTATTCACTAGTATTTCTGGTTTATATTTATATTCCAGTTTATTCTCCATATTTCTTGCATTAGGATACAGACTTCTCAGATGTTCATTAGATTTCTCCTCAGTATCTCTTCTTATCTGTCCTTTGCTCCTCTACGATTGTCCATGTTTCCCCCAGATTCCAACCCTTCACCCACATCTCCATGTTCTGGACTTGCCCATGGGCTTTTGTCTCCTGCCCCTGTCGAATCTAGTTTAAAGCCCATCTACCAGGTTAGCCAGTCTGTATCCGAAGATACTCTTCCCCTTCCTGGATAGGTGAACCCCATCTGGGCTCAGCAGTCCTTCTCCGATCAGGATCCCATGCTTGAGGAAGCCGAAGCCTTCCTGGTGACACCATCCGCTCAGCCATGTATTTACCTCCAGAACATGTCTGTCTCTGCCCAGGCCCCTGCCCTTGACCAGAAGGATAGATGAGAACACCACCTGTGCCCCAAAGTCCTTCACCCTCCCTCCCTGTAATCACTCTGCATCTGCTCTGGGTCAGACCTGGCAGTATTGTTTGTGCCCACATGGATGAGCAGCTGGGGTTAGTAATCAGAGGGCCGGATGATCCTCAGCAATCCCTCTGTAATGTCTCCGGTACGGGCTCCTGGCAGGCAGCACACCTCCCGGGATGCCAGGTCAGGCCAGCAGATGGATGCCTCTGTCCCCCTTAGAAGGCAATCACTGACCATCACCACCCTTCGATGCCTCTTGGGAGTAGTGGCTGCGATCCTTGCAGCCTTGGCCTCCTTCACTTTTGTGGGGGATTCCTCATCCTTTATTGACAGGGCAGAATACTGGTTTGTCATCTCTATGGCTGGGAGCCAGAGTGGAGCACTGCCTGCTGCCGGAACTAACTAGCAGCCAGATTTCTCCCTGTGAAGGAGCCATTTCCTCCTGCCCTGGTGGTGCTACTGCAGTCCTCTCCAGCTGATTTCTTTGTCCGTCTTGGAGGTCTCCATATGCATATTTGCATTCTTCTCTTTCCTCAAACTGCTGTCTCACTAACCTTGTTCCCAGCTACTGCTTCCCCTCTGCCCATCCTTCTCTTCTGCTGCTTCTGGAATCCCCGGTCTTGCCACAGTTCCCGATTACTTTCCTGTGCCATCTTGTTTTCACTGACTCTCTCTCCCCAGGGACCTAGGGTAATTGTGTGTTTTGTAAAGAGTCATGGAGACCTATGGTGATGCTTAGAGTCTAGAAATCAGATATTCTTCAGTAGAAATTACTGATAGTACAGAATGTTAAATGTCATTAGTATAAGAGCTCTATGTGAAAAAAGGGCACAATTCTTTCTCACCCTTTTTCCTCAGTGCTTGCACATCTGCCTCTCTGGAGCCATCCTATGTGTTACGAGCAATTGGGACTGATGAAGACTTGGCTCACTCATCCATAAGGTCAGTGATATGACCCTTGCTGTCTTTTCCAAATTGTTTCCTCTCCTACACTCAGAGCAGACTCTGTTCTCCTGTTCTACCTTCCCATGTGTGCACTATGTTAGCACCTACACAGTACATCTTTGTTTTGTTTTAGGTTTGGCATTGGTCGTTTCACTACAGAAGAAGAAGTAGATTACACAGTGCAGAAGTGCATACAGCATGTCAAAAGGCTGAGGGAGATGAGGTGAGCCATTTCCTTACTGAGCTTAAAAGACAATGAATTACTGCCCATTACCTCTAAGCTTTTGTGGAATGTGTAAGGCCCTTGATTTCTGGTTTTTCTTATGTTTAAAATTGTGGGAATTGGAGTGTTTTACAGAAATTCAAAAATGGGTGAAAATCCATGCAAAAAGTTACCTTCCCAGTTCTCTGGGTAAATACCAGGGTTAATCCTGGGCCTCGTCTGGCACCCAAATGGGTTGCTATCACCTGAAGGACACTAGAGAAAACAGAGAAGACATATTACTTGACTGGAACCCCTATGCCAAAATAATAATCTCTCCTGCTGCTGAGGTGAGACACGAGGGCCTGGAGCCAGGAGAGAGCAGGGGAAATCGAGACCGAGGAAGAGCAGGAGGGTGGGAGCTGTGAGGGGAGGAGAGTGAATGTACAGGAAATAATCCTACCCCCATTGATACCCGATGTCGCTCCCACAGATCCCAGTCACTGAGTCAGCCTGGGCTGTGGGGGAGTGGAGGGGGGAAGGGAGACTTGACCTTCCTCCCCCAGTAGGGAAATTTTTTTTACTGCTCATCAGGTTCCTTGGACAGATACAGAAGCAACTTATTTGTGATTGATTATTGTCAGTGATACCATTATCCTTGGCATTCCAGCTGACATCTAATTTTTTTCTATTTACAGTCCACTGTGGGAAATGGTGCAGGATGGAGTTGACCTCAAAAGTATTAAATGGACCCAGCACTAGGAAAGCAGTTGAGTTGTAACCTTGGACTAGATGGATGTGGATTAAAGTGCATTTTCTGTACATTCCTGAGGAAAGTCATGTGGCATTTGCTTTTTTACATAGTCAGTCTGGTGGTAGGGGTCTAAACACAGAATCTAAGAAACCAGAACTGAGGTGAAGCTGAATCTCGCACACTTATTTACGCACAAGAGAACTTGCACTGTGACCTAGCTTCCTTGGAATTGCATTTTCTGATGCAAGAGTGAAACTGGGCCCTTTAACCCTGATTTCTCTTGCTGCAGAAGAGTCCCTCTGTTAGGAGGTTCGCCTTTCTTGGCATCACATACATGCTGCAGCAGTTCTGTTTGTGGTAAAGCTTTATTGCCAAGAGCCTTGTTTCACTTACTCTAGTGATTTTGATTTGATTCAGTGACATTAGTCTCAAACAGCAACCTGCTTTCTGTGTTCAGATAGTTCTACTTATATAAGGCACCTCTAAAGGAAACAGAAATCTTAGTTTATGGTTCTAGAATGGTATATACTTGTGTTAATTGTATGTTCCAGGTTCATTCATATCTGCAGTTAAGAGCCCCTTTCCCAATTTAACAAAAGAATTTTTGCCTTTTCCAGTTTGGTTTAGTTTGATTTTTGCAGTTCTACCTTCTTACATTTGTTTCTCTCCTGATCCTCATACAGGCCAATGTGTGTTAACCCAAAGCATTCTTCCACCTTTCCTAGGATAGGATGATGCACTTTGCTGTCTGTATCAGTTGTTTCTTTTCATAGATTCTAGGACTGGAAGGGACCTCGAGAGGTCATCGAGTCCAGTCCCCTGCCCGCATGGCAGGACCAAATACTGTCTAGACCATCCCTGATAGACATTTATCTAACCTAATCTTAAATATCTCCAGAGATGGAGATTCCACAACCTCCCTAGGCAATTTATTCCAGTGTTTAACCACCCTGACAGTTAGGAACTTTTTCCTGATGTCTAACCTAGACCTCCCTTGCTGCAGTTTAAGCCCATTGCTTCTTGTTCTATCCTTAGAGGCTAAGGTGAACAAGTTTTCTCCCTCCTCCTTATGACACCCTTTTAGATACCTGAAAACTGCTATCATGTCCCCTCTCAGTCTTCTCTTTTCCAAACTAAACAAACCCAATTCTTTCGGCCTTCCTTCATAGGTCATGTTCTCAAGACCTTTAATCATTCTTGTTGCTCTTCTCTGGACCCTTTCCAATTTCTCCACATCTTTCCTGAAATGCGGTGCCCAGAACTGGACGCAATACTCCAGCTGAGGCCTAACCAGAGCAGAGTAGAGCGGAAGAATGACTTCTCGTGTCTTGCTCACAACACACCTGTTAATACATCCCAGAATCATGTTTGCTTTTTTTGCAACAGCATCACACTGTTGACTCATATTTAGCTTGTGGTCCACTATAACTCCTAGATCCCTTTCTGCCGTACTCCTTCCTAGACAGTCTCTTCCCATTCTGTATGTGTGAAACTGATTTTTTCTTCCTAAGAGGAGCACTTTGCATTTGTCTTTGTTAAACTTCATCCTGTTTAACTCAGACCATTTCTCCAATTTGTCCAGATCATTTTGAATTATGACCCTGTCCTCCAAAGCAGTTGCAATCCCTCCCAGTTTGTTATCATCCGCAAACTTAATAAGCGTACTTTCTATGCCAATATCTAAGTCGTTAATGAAGATATTGAACAGAGCCGGTCCCAAAACAGACCCCTGCGGAACCCCACTCATTATGCCTTTCCAGCAGGATTGGGAACCATTAATAACAACTCTGAGTATGGTTATCCAGCCAGTTATGCACCCACCTTATAGTAGCCCCATCTAAATTGTATTTGCCTAGTTTATCGATAAGAATATCATGCGAGACCATATCAAATGCCTTACTAAAGTCTAGGTATACCACATCCACAGCTTCTCCCTTATCCACAAGACTCGTTATCCTATCGAAGAAAGCTATCAGATTGGTTTGACATGATTTGTTCTTTACAAATCCATGCTGGCTGTTCCCTATCACCTTACCACCTTCCAAGTGTTTGCAGATGATTTCCTTAATTACTTGCTCCATTATCTTCCCTGGCACAGAAGTTAAACTAACTGGTCTGTAGTTTCCTGGGTTGTTTTTATTTCCCTTTTTATAGATGGGCACTATATTTGCCCTTTCCCAGTCTTCTGGAATCTCTCCCGTCTCCCATGATTTTCCAAAGATAATAGCTAGAGGCTCAGATACCTCCTCTATTAGCTCCTTGAGTATTCTAGGATGCATTTCATCAGGCCCTGGTGACTTGCAGGCATCTAACTTTTCTAAGTGATTTTTAACTTGTTCTTTTTTTATTTTAGCTAAACCTACCCCCTTCCCATTAGCATTCACTATGTTAGGCATTCCTTCAGACTTCTCGGTGAAGACCGAAACAAAGAAGTCATTAAGCATCTCTGCCATTTCCAAGTTTCCTGTTACTGTTTCTCCCTCTTCACTAAGCAGTGGGCCTACCCTGTCTTTGGTCTTCCTCTTGCTTCTAATGTATTGATAAAAAGTCTTCTTGTTTCCCTTTATTCCCGTAGCTAGTTTGAGCTCATTTTGTGCCTTTGCCTTTCTAATCTTGCCCCTGCATTCCTGTGTTGTTTGCCTATATTCATCCTTTGTAATCTGTCCTAGTTTCCATTTTTTATATGACTCCTTTTTAGTTTTTAGATCATGCAAGATCTCGTGGTTAAGCCAAGGTGGTCTTTTGCCACATTTTCTATCCTTCCTAACCAGCGGAATAGCTTGCTTTTGGGCCCTTAATAGTGTCCCTTTGAAAAACTGCCAACTCTCCTCCGTTGTTTTTCCCCTCAGTCTTGATTCCCATGCAGGGCCGGCTCTGGCTTTTTTGCCGCCCAAGGCAAAAAAGCCTCCGGGCGGCCGGAGCCCTGGGAGGAGGGCAGCGAGCCCCGGCGGGGGCTCCTCCCTCCCCCCAGCGGCTGGGGGGAGGGCGGCGAGCCCCGGCTAGGGCTCAGCTCTCCCCCTGGCGGCCAGAGCACTGGGGGCAGGGCGGCGAGCCCCAACAGGGCCGGCCGGGGGGAGGGCGCGGGGGGGAGGGCGGCCGGAGCCCCGGGGGGAGGGTGGCGAGCCCGCTCTTCCCCCGGCGGCCAGAGCGCAGGGGGTAGGGCGGCGAGAGGGCGGCGAGCCACTCCCCCCTTCCCCCCCCCCCCCCCCGGCCGGGGGGGCGGCGCCGGGGGGAGGGCGGCCAGAGCGCCGGGGGGAGGGCGGCGAGCCCGGCCGTGGCCCCGCTCTCCCCGGGGGCCGGAGCGCCGCGCCGCCCCCCTCCAGGTGCCGCCCCAAGCACCAGCTTGGTGGGCTGGTGCCTGGAGCCGGCCCTGTTCCCATGGGACCTTACCTATCAGCTCTCTGAGCTTACCAAAATCTGCCTTCCTGAAATCCATTGTCTCTATTTTGCTGTTCTCCCTTCTACCCTTCCTTAGAATTGCAAACTCTATCATTTCATGATCACTTTCACCCAAGCTGCCTTCTACTTTCAAATTCTCAACGAGTTCCTCCCTATTTGTTAAAATCAAGTCTAGAACAGCTTCCCCCCTAGTAGCTTTTTCAACCTTCTGAAATAAAAAGTTGTCTGCAATGCAGTCCAAGAATTTGTTGGATAGTCTGTGCCCCGCTGTGTTATTTTCCCAACATATATCCGGATAGTTGAAGTCCCCCATCACCACCAAATCTTGGGCTTTGGATGATTTTGTTAGTTGTTTAAAAAAAGCCTCATCCACCTCTTCCACCTGGTTAGGTGACCTGTAGTAGACTCCTAGCATGACATCACCCTTGTTTTTTACCCCTTTTAGCCTAACCCAGAGACTCTCAACACTTCCATCTCCTATGTCCATCTCCACCTCAGTCCAAGTGTGTACATTTTTAATATATAAGGCAACACCTCCTCCCTTTTTCCCCTGTCTATCCTTCCTGAGCAAGCTGTACCCATCCACACCAACATTCCAATCATGTGTATTATCCCACCAAGTTTCAGTGATGCCAACAATGTCATAGTTGTATTTATTTATTAGCACTTCCAGTTCTTCCTGCTTATTACCCATACTTCTCGCATTTGTATATAGGCATCTAAGATACTGGTTTGATCTTTCCTCCCAGTTTTGTCCTGACCCTCCTTTCTCTCTGCCAATATAGCCCACACTCCCTCTCGTTTCCGACCCATCTCCCAGGTCTCCATGTTCCCCACTTACCTGCGGGCTTTGCTCACCTGTCCCCGTCGAACCTAGTTTAAAGCCCTCCTCACTAGGTTAGCCAGTCTGTGTCCAAATAGGGACTTTCCCCTCCTCGAAAGGTGAACGCCATCTCTGCCTAGCAGTCCTTCCTCAAATAGCATCCCGTGGTCTAGGAAGCCAAAGCCCTCCTGGCGACACCATCTTCGCAGCCAGGACTGCATCCTCCATGCAGTCTGTCTATTTGCAAGTAAAGAAAGAAAAGTTGTATGTAATAGAATGTATTTCTGGGGGTGGGAGGGGGAAGAGGGAGCAGTATACATTGGCTTCAGTGGAAGTGGAAGCTTTTAGTTTGGCAGGAGTGGTGAGACAGAAAAGACACCAGCTCTAATGCATGGAAATGCTTTAAATACTGTTTGCTCTTTTCTTGGTGATGGAACCTTTCTCCACTACCCATCAAGAATATGACCATGGGCAATAGCATCCTAATTTCTTTATGGGGCCTGTTGCCTTCCCCGTAGTCTAGTCTGCCAAACCAGTTCTGTAGGTAGGAGGTAGGAATAGATGAGCTCTGAGGAGAGTTCTTGACACTCCAGGTTTACACCCTTTTTGTTACTAGAGATGGTCATGGGAACAGCATCCATTCTATTCAGACATTGGGGAAAATGTCCATTAAAATGGGTCTGGCTAAGTTGAATTAAATTTCAGTGTTTGGTTTCTTGCCTTCTTTTAAGTTGTTCAGATAGGGAATTTAACCCTACATTATAAAGTGCCTTTGTCTTATCCAGCTTTGTATGCAGACTACTCCTCAGAAGGTAGCTGGTTCACAGATGAATGCTGTGCTAGCCCCTGGATCCTAGGCATCCTACTGACAATGCATATCTCCTGTTGGGGGCAGCAGAGGGACATCTCCTGGCTACGTCGTGGATGAACCCAGACATGAAAGCTGTCTCCTGGAACCTAAATCTCACTTTGCAAGGTGGCGTGCCTTGCAGAGCCCTGCAAACTCTGATCAGGCAGGCTTGTGTTGTATCAGTTGCACCGAAAAGAATAGATTTGCCCTTTCATAATGAGTGCAGATACTCTTGGATCACTCTTTGTTTGAAGTGGTTGGTGGCTTTAGCAGTTTTAATATTGTTGGGATGGGAAGTTGTAATGACTTCAAAAAATTTTAAAGCCTTGATGTATAAGTGGCTTTCAAAAGAGTTGTAATATATACCTTGTGCATATAGGTCTGAGTAACCATGTAGTAACACTTCCCAGCATGTTATAAAAACATTTCTCTGAAATTGTTCTGCTTCCTGCATTGTAAATATAAATAAGATTTAAACTTGATTGTTTTCAGTTATACATTTGGAGGAAAACCGATATAAAATGGGGTGTTAATTATTCTATAGGCCTGTGTTTGGGATCCAAAATTTTGGATGAACAACTTAAAACAGAGTAAGCCTATTCTGAAAGGGATGTGCTCAGATTTCTCCTCTTGGAAACTCCCTGCAAGTCTCTGAATAATCTGCATTTGTTCCATGAATGTCACTCTCTGGTGACGGGTGCCGCTCTGCATATGGTATAGACAATGGATATCTGCTGTACTTTGTCCTTAGATTTTGCAGTCAGAAACAGTACCACTCCCAATAAAATTACATACATAAAATAGCCCACATACAATATTGTGAACAGATTATGCAGGTTGAGGACTTATAAAGACGCTTAAGTTAGTAAACCACCACCTACTCTGCCATTAAGGATCTAGAATAATAAAACTCCCAAAGCTTAGTCAAAGGCTTTTGTGAGCTCTGTCTCCTTTCTAGATGTCTTAGAGTTTGATTAGACGTCAAACAGACTCCTCAAACTTAATATACCTGTTCTGATTTAATACCAGATGGTTTGGATCCTTGATCATTTGAAAAGAGCCCTGATGACTTGAACGTGAGTAACATCTGAAGTAAGAAGATTGAGACTTTAGTACTGCACGAAATGGTTTGGGCAACAAGAGACCCTCCATTCATGGATGTATGTTTCAAAGTGTTAAATAATGATAATGTTTGCAGTGTTGTTGTAGCCATGTTGGTCCCAGGATATTAGAGAGACAAGATTGGTAAAGTACTATCTTTTATTGGACCAACTTCTGTTTGAGAGAGACAAGCTTTGGAACTTACACAGAGCTCTTCTTCAGGTCCTGAAGGTGGTCCACTAAAAGACAATACATCACCCACCTTGTTGCAAATAATGACAATGTATGAGTCCAGATGGGGAAAAAAAGAAATGATGGTGATCCTTCCAGTCACACAAGTGAAAGAAGGAAGAAAATAAAGTAGTGGAGGTGAGCCATTGGCTGCTCAACTGGAGTGAAGCTGAAAGTTTTGTGGAGCATGGGGCTACAGTCAGATTGGGGGGGGGGGGGGTAGGTGAATGGTCTGTCCTGCATCTCACAGGTAGATGAGCTAACTTGCTCAGTTGGAGACTAGCTGCAGTAGCTAGGAAGGCATTAAACTAACAAGGGGCGGGGGGGGGAGGATGCTAAAAAGGTACACGCTCAAACTCCGTGTATTGTGAACAAATTGAACCAATGTGAAAAAAGGAAAACTATCAATTGCTTATAGTGCTAAGGTGTCTGGGTGCCAAGCAAGAAGAATTAGAAATTCTTACTGGCAAGAAGAAATCTGGTATAATTGGCATTACTGAAATCTAGAGGGATGATTTGCATGTTTAGAATGCTAAAATCACTAGTTATAACCTGTTTAGGAAAAGTAGGGAGCATGGCACTCTACATTAGACACCGTTACCTGTTTGAGTTATTGATAACTCAGAACCACAAACTCTTGAATGCATATGGATCAATGTACTAATTAACAAAGCCCAGATGGGGTGTGCTGGCAGGGGTCTGTTGCAGATCCCTGAATCAAACCAGAGAACAGGATCAGTTATTCCATAAGCATCTGTCTATAATGTGTGGACTTCAGTTTGGGAGACAAATGCTTAAAGCTCTCTTGCAGCCACTAGTAAATCATCGTTAGGGTTTCTAAAAATTATAGATGGTAATTTACCTCACATCAGGAGCAATAATTTTGTTAATTGTTTTGGACATCATTATGACTGATAAAGATGAATTCATCACTGGACTGGAAGCTGATGGGTGCTTAGGGACCAGTGATCATGGCCAAATAAAATACACTCCTAGCAAGTTATGTACTTGGTGCTTCAAAAGGGTTAATTTCCCAACACTGATGAAAATTGAGTATAATTGGTTGGGAGGGAAACCTTAGAAATGTAAATGAAAGTGGGAACCCCTGAAGAAGAGAGTATGTGATGGCCAAAAAGCTACTATCCCAAAATCAAGGAAGAGGACAGGTTTGGTTAAAAGCCCGTCCTGCTTTTGTGGTGAAGTGAAGGCAGCAATTAGAAATAAATAAAAGCAATATACAAGTGAAAAAGGGGTAAGCATATAACTTCACATTTATATCGATTGCTATGAAAAGCAGAAAATTTATAAGGGGAAAGACTTGAAGAGCATGATCTGTTTAGCTTATCAAAGGGAAGACTGAGAGGTGACTATCAGTGTATAAGTATCTTCAGAACATACCAACTACTAAAGGGCTCTTCAGTCTAGCAGAGAAAGGCAGAACAAGAACCAAGGGCTAGAAGCTGAGGCCAGACAAATTAAAATTAGAAATAAGGCACATGTGTTTTAAAAGTGAGGGTGATCAACCATTGGAACAAAACACCAAAGGAAGTGATGGGTTCTCCATAGCGCAGTGGTTCTCAAACAGGGGTTCACGAGGGTACCCTAGGAGGTCCTTGAGTCATGTCCGGGGCCACCAGGCCCGCTGATCAACTCCTTCCCCTCCCTCCTAGCACCTTCTGCACGCCACTCAACAACTGTTCCAGGGCATGCAGGAGGCACTGGGAAGGAGAGGGAGGAGCGGGGATGGAGGTGGGGCCTTGGGGGAAGGGATGGAGTGAGGGCAGAGCCTGCGGCTGAGCAGGGGTTGAGCACCCCCATGGAAAATTAGAAGACAGCTTGGGGGTCCATGAAAATTTTTAAATTAAAATGGGGGTCCTCGAGTTGCTAAAGTTTGGGAACTGCTGCCATAGTGTGATGTCTTCAGATCAAGATGGGGCGTCTTTCTGGAAGTTATGCTTTAGCCAAACACAGGCTATTGGGCTCAATTCAGGGGTAATGGTAAAATGTAATCATCAGTGCTATACAGGACATCATGCTAGGTGATGGAATGGTCCCTGCTTGGATCATGCAAACAGGAGGAAGATGGCTTTTCAAGAACACACTGCTTGTAATTTTAACTTTGACACTTGTTACTGAAAGAATCAGCTACGAACAATCACCTCCCCCACCCACACCAGCCAAATCTTTTGGTCCATGAGCAACTCAGTGTTTTTCTGTTAAGTTCTTCCTTCTCTCAGAACTGGCTGTCTTCTTTGTTTTACTGTAATTTGCCACCAGGTTCCACTGTAAAAATCCTATTTTATGCTTTTTAGCCATCTACCTATAGTTAGTCTTAGAAAATTCATTTGTCCTGAAAATTGCTGGATTTTCTATGAAGGCAAGGAAGAATTTTTCTGCAGTGTTTGAAGCAAATTGGTCAAACTTCTTGTTACAAGTTATTAAAAGTCATCATAGTTTTAAATTTCACTTGACATTTGTTTCATTCTAGTTGTAAAACTGCTTCAGAGTTAACAGTTGTATTTCATACAAAAATATTTGAAGAGAAAACTAAGCTGCAATTAAACAACATTAATAGTGTGTACACAGGAAGTTGACCCTCTGATAAGGGTTCTCTATTCATCTATATTTATTTATTCATTCTAGTGCAGTGGTTCCCAAACTGGGGTTCGTGAACCCCTGGGGGTTCACGAAACGTTACAGGGGGTTCTCGGGAAAAAATTCCCTAATGGCGGACAGAGCTGTCCTTAGGGACCCTGGGCAGCACGGGACCAGCAGCCCAGAGCCCCTGGACTTCCAAGAGCTAAGCAGATCAAAGCAAGCACATCTATTACACTGAGGAGATTTAAACTTCAAGACTCCTTATAAGAAATGGAAAGGGAGGTGGATATTTTTTGCCGTTTTTGAAATTAAATAGGCAGCTAGTATTGTTTTTAAAATTATTATGAAGAACAAGTTTAAGCTTCGTGGTAACGTGTATTGTTTGCTTGAACTGCTCAAGACCTGAATGCTTGTATAAGAGGAACTCTTTGAGTTGGCTTCTTAGATACCTTCATGCTGTTTCACATCTGATACTTCTTGATGAAACATAGGAGCCTTGTCTTATAACAAGCTTATTAAAAATGATACAAGCTATGAAAGTGAGATCTTGGAAGAGTGCTGCCATTTTCATAATGTAATAAAAATACTGTAATGATAAATAATAATTAATAATAAATAGTGTGTAATAAGCATGTCATAAAAACAAATTTTATATTTCCAAGATCACTGCTTTTATAATTTATACTCAGGTAAAGGAGAAATCCCTGGAAATATTCCTTTTTAGGAGGGGGTTCGCGAGACTTGACATTTTGGTGAAAGGGGTTCACAGGTTGTTAAAGTTTGGGAACCACTGTTCTAGTGTAATAGTACTTTGGGGCTCCAGCCATGGATGCAAGTTCCATTGTGCTATACACACACATAACAGAGACAGTCCTTGCCATTAGTTGCTTACAATCTTTGTATTACATGAGAGACAATAGGTTGAAGCAACAAATAGGCATGGGCTGGTACAAAGAAACCATGAGAAAACTGGTCAGCAGGGTTAAGAATCGCTACTGTGTGTGTGTAACAGGGCTCCACTCACAAAGCTGGCAGCTCCTGCTGACTGCCTTGGGGATTAGCTCTGCAGGTCATTATGCCTTCTCCTGGTGGTGCCTTGCCCCTATCACTTCTGCTTCCAGACCCACGTCACTCCTCTTCATGACCCAGCCCTCCGGCCATGTCACAGTCTGTGCTTCCCCCAGCTGAGGTGAGTGCTGCAATCCAACTGTCGCCACTGGGGAAGTGGCAGGACTGCAGCCCCAGCACCCTCTTTACTCTTGCCTCAGCCTGCAAATCCCAGAAGCTAGGCAGGAGTTCTTTCTAGCTCCCTTGGTCCCTGCTAGTAGCACTGTTCTGTCCAGGGAGCTAGCTTTTTTTCTTCCTGCTCCTCCCCTTCCCCCGCATGGCCCTCCCTCCTGCCCTGACCGGACATTGGGCCATGGTAAGAGCTACCCAGGGAGCCCGGGCTGCTGTGGGGAGCCCTGGACCCTCCACCTGTCCTGGATGGCACACCCTGGGGGGCAGGGACACGGACCGGGGGCTGCTCTTGAGCACCCCAGCACCTAACCCAGGGCAGGTGGAGGGTCTGGGGCTCCCCACAGCTCTTACTACAGTCTGGGGTGACCATACATCCTGTTTAGGCCAGGACAGTCCTCTTTTTAAGCCCTGCCCCAGACATCCTGACTTTTTTGGCAAAACTGGGCTTTTGTCCATATCAGTTGGCAAGAGCAAATGCCCAGTTTTGCCAAAAAGGGACTCAGGATGGGGGCAGTTCCGTGCGGGAGGAGAGGGGGGGGCAGGTGGAGGGGAGAGGGACTCAGGGGGTCCCGAGAAAGGAAGGTCTGTTTACAAGTACAAGGAGCAAAGGAGCAGTGTGTATATATTTAAAAGAGGGGGGAAATTTGGCTGTCTAAAAGGCCCATTCAAATAGGGAAGGAATGAATCTGAGTGAGAGTGAGAGGGGAGAAGATAAAAGCCTAGATAGCTTATAGATAATGTACTGGACTGGCTGGAAAAGTCTTTCTAAAAAAACAGCTCTGGGAGAAAACCAGCTATTTATTGAAGACAACAAAGGAACCGTGTACAGTTGCCAGGGCTGGCCTTACCATGAGGCGAACTGAGGCGGCCGCCTCAGGTGCCAGACTGGGGGGAGGGGGGGGGGGCACCACTAGGACCAGAGTAGAAAATTGTGTCTGCTGCTGGTGCATATGTATTCTCTCTGCTATAAATGCACGGAGATGGTGGAGTGCTGTGCTGGAGGAAGGAGGGCACGAGAGACATAACAGGCAGGCAGGAGAAAAGGTGAGAGGGAATAACAGAAAGCAGCAGGAGCTGCAGGGAGAGGAGGAGGAGCCTCTTATGTACCTCTCTAGCACCCCCAGGAGCCTGGACTGATTAACACCAGCTTCTCAGGGAGCTTCCTGTTTCCTGCTGCTTCCCTGAACCCACTTGAGGAGAACAGGCAGTCAACTGAAGTGGTAGGAGCCAGTTAGGTCCTTAGGACTCTGATATCTTCCCTCACTCAGGCCCTGCTACCAGCCTGCTTATTTGTCCACTTCAATTGAGTGTTGAGAGGCACTATAGCTGGCACAGAACAGCAGTCATGAGTGAAAGAAGAAAACGCCCCTCTGGGGCAGCATTCAGAAAAAGAAAGAACGCAAAGGAAGCTTTTCTATCTAAGCAGGAAGGAGCTCTCCTGAGATACATAGACACAAATGTTCACGGTGAGCCTTCCGGCCCCAGTGAGGATGTGAATTGTGAGGAGATGCCTGATCTTCCAGTTAGTCAGAGTTCGGGTGACCTGGCAGCTACTGCAGCATCCATATCTCCATCTCAAATGGATGTAACCATGCACATTCCTGAAGAAAAGTGTAGATCAGAGAAGAGTGTGGTGGAGGCGCAAGAAAGCTGCTGCTGAGTTTAGTTCCTTAAATCTACATGATCCAGGACTGTGGACCCACTTGAGCAGTAGCCTGAGGGACTTCCTTGTATTGCATGGGCCACAGCAAGTGAAAAACTTCATGTTCCCCAAAGACAATGAAAATAGAAGTTTCCATCCAACATATTACTGGCGTGAAATCCCCAATGGTGACAAAGTGGAGAGGCCCTGGCTTATGTACTCAAAAACCCAGAATGCTGCATACTGTTTTTGTTGCAAACTCTTCCAGTCTAATGTTCCAGCCACATTGGGTTCTACAGGAACAAAGGACTGGAAAAATCTGGCTAGAAATCTGGCATGCCATGAGAAGGCAGCAAATCACCAGAGAGCATTCCATAGGTGGAAAGAGCTTGAGATGAGACTAAGATTAAAGGCCACCATAGATGATCAGCATCAAGAGAAGATTGCATCAGAGTCTCTTTACTGGCAAAGTGTTCTGAAAAGGCTCATTGCCACTGTGAGAATGCTTGCTACCCAAAACCTAGCACTGCGTGGCACTTCAGATCAGCTGTATGTGCCAAACAATGGAAACTTCCTTAAAATTGTGGAGCTGATGGCTGAGTTTGATGCTGTACTACGAGAGCATCTAAGAAGAGTCACCACCAAAGAAATGTACACACACCACTACCTTGGAAAAACAATTCAAAATGAGATCATACAGTTACTGGCAACAAAAGTCAAACAGAAGATTGTGGTAGATCTGAAGTCAGCAAGATATTACTCTGTTATTCCGAACTGCACACCTGACATCAGCCATACAGAACAAATGACTTTAATGGTACGTTTTGTAACAACAACAGAACCTAGTGAAAATGTCCCTGCAATGGTGACTGTTAGAGAGCATTTTCTAGAATTTATTGAGATTGATGATACTACAGGAGCTGGTATGACAAATGTGCTTCTTAAAAAGCTGGAAGATACAGGAATTGTGATAGCTGACAGAGGTCAGGGCTACAATAATGGTGCCAACATGAGAGGAAAGAACAAAGGAGTGCAGACATGGAGCCAAGAGTTAAACCCTCAAGCTTTTTTTGTCCCATGCAGTTCTCATTCATTGAACTTGGTGGTCAATGATGCAGCATCAGCTTCTAGTGAGGCTGCTGAATTTTTTAATGTCATTCAAAGCATCTGTGTATTTTTCTCTGCATCAACTCATCGATGGCAAATTTTGAAGCAACATCTGGGAACATTCTCTCTGACACTGAAACCACTGAGTGCCACATGATGGGAAAGTCGAGTGGAGGCGATAAAGCCTATCAAACACCAAATTGGGGAGATAGATGATGCCATAGTTGCCATTATGGAGGATAATGCTATGACAGGAACTGTTTGTGGGAGAACAGTGGCAGAGGGAAATGGAATCACCAGAAACATACATAACTTCAAATTTCTGTGTGGCTTAGTGTTGTGGCATGTCATACTGTTTGAAATAAATGTTGTAAGCAAGAGACTCCAAGGTGTTGACCTTGATATATCTGGAGCAATGGACCAACTGGACAAAGCAAAGTCATACCTACAGTCTTACCGGTCAGATGAAGGATTTCAAAACGTTCTGAAGAGTGCACAGAAGTTGGCATAGGAACTTCACACTGAAGCTATTTTCCCACCCATTCAAGAATACAGGAGTCACCGAAGAAGAAGACATTTTGATATAATGAGGCACGGGATAATCCCATAAGAGACCCCAAACAACAATTCAAAGTTGAATTCTTTAGCCAGGTGCTAGATTATGCAATACAGTCAGTTGAAGAACGTTTCATGCAGCTCAAGGAACACAGCAGTATATTTGGGATGTTGTATGATATTCTAAAATTCCTCACTATATCTGAAGAAGACCAACACCAGCAATGCATGGCACTAGAGACAGTGTTGACACATGATGACATGCGCGATATTGATACGAGTGATTAGGTGATGAACTGAAAGCCCTTTCAAGATACATTTCAGCAGGATCAACTCCAAAGGCTGTTCTGGAATATATGTGCATAAATAAGATGACCACCCTCTTTCCAAATGCTTTTGTTGCTCTGCACATACTTCTAACACTTCCTGTAACCGTTGCCAGTGGAGAACGTAGCTTCTCCAAGCTGAAGTTAATAAAAACACATCTATGCTCCACAATGACACAGGAGAGGCTGGTCGGCCTTGCAACCATCTCAATAGAGCATAGCTGGCCCAGACTGTGGACCTTCAGCAGGAAGCAGTTCAAATCTTTGCAACCAAGAAGGCAAGAAAAGCACCACTTTGATTATTCAAACAGATAAAAATGCCAGTGTTTACTATGCAGACAAGAAAAGTTACATTTGCTGTTCAGGCGTTTGAAAATTAAGTGTTATTTAAAATTTTTGAACAAGGCATTTTAAGTTGTTAGTTCTCCTTTATTGGGGTAGGTAGCAGAGCAGTACCATGAAAGGAGTAGAACAGGAAGAAGGCAGAATTGAGAACTTTCAAAGTTTTGGCCCAAGCGAGGGGGCATGGGGGCGTAATTTGAGCTCCCTGCCTCAGGTGCCAAAATGTTGTGGGCCGGCCCTGACAGTTGCTGCGCTTTATTTTACTGCCTTTATTGTTTTAAGTGAGGTAGAACTGCCTATTTTATTGCAACTGGTTCAATAAAGAAAAACACGTAATAATTGAAGTATTTTAAATCACTCCTGTTTAACTGAGATACGAGATGTAAATTTTCCTTTTTAAGTGGTTTGAGAAGCTGAAGTAGACAGAGCATCTGAGCACAGGCTGTGGAGGCAGAAAAATGAGTTCTCTTCCTCGCTAGGTGATCTTTGTTTATTGCATAACTTTGTATTGTCTGAGTTTCCACCTCATAAAATGATTTTTACTTACTTACCTCCCAGCAGGGAGTGAGGATTAAATATTTAGCTTTTATAAAGCCGCTTGAACTTTAAAAACACTAAATATAAGCTACATATTTATTGGAAAGATACTAGATGGTAAGCTGCTCAGGGCAGGAACCTTGTCTCTTTACATGTCAAAGAATCAAACACATATAAAACAGGCAGCATAGAAATAAATGCGAATGAAAATAAATGGCTCGATGCACTAAACATGTGGCTATCTTAAAGTTGTCATCTTGTCGATAAATTGGTTTTGAATTAATAACCCTGCTGATACGTGACAGTAGTTTTGGAGTCTGAGTTTCAGGTGAGTGAGTGTGGACAGCTGCAGCTGTCTGTACACATAATTACAGCATTATGCCAGAGAACTCTGCCTAAATGCCAAATATTGTAAGAGCTGAGACATGAGGTTTGTATTAAAACAGTAGTGTCTATTGGTAAGTGTTGGAGATTGGCAGTCAGGACTCTCGAGTTCTCTAACTAGCAATGATACATGATTCACTTTGTGCTTGACTGTAGGCAATTCACTTAACCTCTGGGTGTTTCACTATACCCATGTGTAAAATGGGGGGCAGGAGGGAGGCTGGAGGGCAGCTCTGCTTGGAAGGGAGGGGGCAGGAGAGGGGCTGGAGGGCAGCTCCGCATGGGAGGGAGGGGGCAGAAGAGGGGCTGCAGGGAGCAGCTCTGGGTGGGAAGGAGAGGGCAGAAGAGGGGCAACTCGGTGGGAGGGAGGGGGCAGGAGAGGACTGGGGGGCAGCTCTGTAAGGGAGGGAGGGGGCATAAGAGGGGCTGGGGGGCAGCTCTTGGCGGGAGGAAGGGGGCAGGAGTGGGCCTGGGTGCTAGGACAATTTTTATAGTTCGGGTGCTGAGAACCATTGAACCGAACTGTAAACCCGATATATAATGGAAACCACTTCAAGCCAGGGGGTGCGGCAGTACCCCCAGCACCCCTAGTTCCAGTACCTATGGGTGGGGGCTCTGCACAGGGGGAATATCCTCAGTGCTCACCTACCTACAGCTCCTGCCAGGGGGCAGGGCCTCCGGGGGAAGAGCGGAGGAGCACGGCTGCAGGCTGGGAGAGGAGGAGCGGGGCCTAGCTCCCAGCTGGCTAGGGTAACCAGGTGTCCGGTTTTCGACCAGAACACCCAGTCGAAACGGGATCCTGATGACTCCAGACAGCACCGCTGACCGGGCCGTTGACTGTCCGGTTGGTGGTGCTGTGCAGCGGGGCTGGCAGGCTCCCTGCTAGCCGCCGCACAACTCCCAGGAAGCAGCCAGCATGTCCCCCTTACGGCTCCTAATGTAGGGGCAGCCAGGGGTTCTGCATGCTGCACCGCCCAATGTAGTAAGATGAGGCCCTGAAACATAAGCCCTTATCAGAGGCCCGGTATGAGGCCTAAGGCCTGAACTAAAGTAATGGTCAAGACTTTGCTAACATAAAGCAAAGTTAAGCTGTGAGCCAGAGGCAGGCCCTGCTCACAGAAGCTGGCAAGGAAAGGGGTGATGTTGCAAAAATACACATACCTAAAAGGTACCAGAACACTCGAATACTTGCACATTCCACACAGATAACAAGGAACAGGCTGATCCATCCTAAAGATGGGCAAAAGGGTAATATGGATAGCGTTGTTTTGTTCAAACCAACATGTACAAAGTGAGAGGCTGCACCTTACAGCGTAGAGGGGTTGTATCTTGCTACGTAGAGGGGTTGCACCTCAATATGTCAGGAGTGATGTGTAATTTGTTTGTACCTGTGTATAAGAATTCACCCGAGGAGTTGTCTTTGTCCGGCCTAGGGGGCAGTGGAGTGTCCCGCCACTGACTGAGCCGGTCCATTGTCAGGGGCACATATTCGTAGTACATCCTGTAGAGTCTGCTGAAAACTATTACTGTGCTTCCTTTGACAATAATCCTGGCCGGGTGCCTTCGTACCTTATCGGAGTCTGTGGTCATTGGGGGTTCTCTCGGGGTCTGCTGTGCCAGCAATCTTCACAGAGCCGGGGCAGCACATAGAGGGAACACATGCACGCAGCAGACTGTTATCAACAGTGAATAGAGCAGAGCACCACACCGGTGATGTCTGACAACACCCCTCACCCACAGGAGCAGCTCCCATTGGCTGGGGAAGGGCAGGGGACTAACAAGCGGCTGTTGAGGGGTCGTGGCACGTGCCTCTCCCATTGCTGCTGGCCCTCTTCTCGCGCTCTTCCTGTGGCTGGGCTCGAGCTGTGGCATGTGCCCTGTGGCAAACTGCGGTCTGTCGCTCCATCACAGGCACCCAGGAGTTGGAGGTATGTATCCCTGTCTCTGAGTGCTGGGAATGGGGCTGCACCCCTCCCCATTCCCCTCACTGCATCCCTCTCCCATCCCCACCTACCCATAATAATAATTAATGGAGATATCCTATCTCCTAGAACTGGAAGGGACCTTGAAAGGTCATTGAGTCCAGCCCCCTGCCTTCACTAGCAGGACCAAGTACTGATTTTGCCCCAGATCCCTAAGTGGCCCCCTCAAGGATTGAACTTACAACCCTGGGTTTAGCAGGCCAATGCTCAAACCACTGAGCTATCCCGACCCCTCCTATCCTAGCACCCCTTACAGCGCTCTCCCACCCATCCTCTCCGCCTCCCAGAGCCACCACCCCCATGTCCCTCACCCCCCACAGCCCTGCACCCCATTCATCTCCACACACTGCTGCACTCCCATTATGTCCCTATACACCCCTGTGACCGGCGTCCTAGTGGGGCCAGCTATGGTCACTCAATTAGGGTGAACTGCAAAGAATGGGGCAGCCAAACCCACAAAAGCTGGTGGATATTCCAATACTTAGATTCACCAAGCCAGCATAAAACAGCTTCTTTATTACCTTACTGGTTACTCAGAAGTCCAAACAACACAGTTCCCTTAAAGTGATCCAGCCTCAGGCCTCCATTCAGGTAACAACGTCAAATATGATGAAAATTTTTGTAAATCTTATTTCATCACATAAAAGAAAAGGTTCTACCAATCCCAAAGGATCGGACACATTACCTCCCAGGTTAACGAATGTTTCAGATCTTACCCAAATACACGCTACCACCAATTCTTAACTAACATCTAAAGGTTTATTTATGAAAAGAAAAGAAAGTATTACCGAAATATCGGGTCCACCTAGCTGAGAGCCAATAACAGCCAGACAGGGATAAGGAAGAGTTGCTTTATTCTGCAGAAGAAAGGAGAGCCTTGCACCTTGGTACAAAGATTCTGTCTTACACACATTTTACAGATCCTTTATACACATTCAGACAACGGTCTTTGCCGTGTTAACACTTGATTGGTGGTTGTCAGACCCGTGCTTTTGCTATCTGGTCAGTGAAAACCGGCTTGGGACCAGCTCTAACTACCTTAAGGCCTTGAAAGGGAAGACAGTTGAAAAGTTCAGGCTACTGTGTATTTGAAGTGTCTGCTTCCCCCTAATGGCCACTGGTTGACATAAAGGCTGCTCTGTTAAGGGGGGGTCACTAGTAACTTTCACAGTCCCCCCTTCGGGCCTGACAAATTAAAAAATTGTCAGGCCCGTTACGCAATTTGCGATCAAGCTGGAGGGACAGATACTGGGTTTTCTTATGGACAGCAGAGCTTTTGATCATAGCATTACACAGGCATTTGGCACATTGTATCATTATCCAGATAACACATAGAAAGAAAAGAAAGAAAAAAAATCCATTTAACAATTGTTCGAAAGAGCCCCGTAAACCATGACCCAAGGTCTGGAAGGAGGTCCTCAAAACTAAAGGTGTGATCAAGAGATACAGCATGGAAAACAACAGCAGCATTCTTAATGGCTTGTAAATCCTGCTCAATTAAGCCGGAATGATTAACATAGAAACAACATTTTCCCCCGATACGAGCACAAGTCCCCCCCTAACCGGTTCAAAAGCTTGGAAGGAGCATTGAGAACGTTTGCACTTCCACCCAGAAAGTTTCCAAGTATGTCTCCATGGCCACAGATCAGATAGTACTCCTGATGTGTCTGTAAGGGCAGTGGGCCAAGCCTGAACAAGCTAGATCCCACTGCAATGCCTTCCCAGCCTTAGTGATATTCAATACCATTTCTGTCAGCAACTTCTGGGTCATAGAACTAAGGGCGGAGATAACATTAACTCACCAATTCCAGCCTGTACCTGGGTTAGCTGTGCCCCCAAAATAAGGCTAGTGGCCTTTTCTAATTGCCCCAATTTCTCATCATATTCTTGGCTCTTAAAAATATTCCAAACTGCTGCTGCACTATTGGCCCCATCCCATAGGGATCCGGTCAAGTCACTTTTCTTTCTAGAGGAAATAACCCAAACCCTCTGTTGTGCTAATCTAATGGCAGCCCCCTGTGAGCAATTTGGGTATGTAGAGGTGATCTGGAAACTGGATAAGGGTAATGAAAATTTAACAGTCCCTAGTATAGTGTTAATCACAGTTCATTGATATCCTAATACATTTTTCTTTGGTGTAGTATTATACCACATTCCCAAGCATGGGTCCCACAAGTTTCTTCCTGCCAGTGTATAATTCTTTGTTTCTTCACCAGGGTCAGTTCTTAATGTCTCTTGTAGGCAGGAATCCCTGGACTTTGGTGGTTCCAATGAAGCAAGTGTTCCTTCTTCTCTTTTCCTGAAACAGTCATGGTTCAGCATCATACAGGGGAGAGGTTACTAGCACATCACCCTGTAATGGTTTTGAGTCTTCTAAAAAAAATTCAAAGGCACAGTAGGTCTGTCAGTGGACAAGGGAGAGGTTACTAGCACTTCACCTTGTCTTTTTTTCCTTTTTCCTGCTGTCCAGAAGGCACAGCAGAGTTAGAAGGAGAAATAGGCTTATCAGTCGGAGAGTCCTCCCGAGGTGGAGGGGTCTTTTTACAGTGAGAAGCATGGGTCCAGGTAGGCAGTCCTTGGCACTTCACAGCGGTGTTGGTGGTTAACAGGACTTGGAAAGGGCCTTTCCAGTATGGAGCCAAAGCAGTCTTTCGTTGGTGGATCTTTACATAGACTCAGTCTCCTTGTTTCAATGAATGGCAGGGCTGCTAGGGTCTTTGGGTAGCACTTCTTTTATCTGTGAGAAAAGAAACCTAACATATTTCATTAATGTCTGGCAGTGTTTTGCAGATCTCATAGTTGCTTGGGCACATTCAGGCCCCCCTTTTCTTGGCTGTTAGCCAAGTCTTAGCTGTGGGCAGTGTCCTTGGATGGGGCCAGCGTCTTATCTTTGGACTGAGCTTGCTAGCTATCTTTTTTTTCCCCAGTTAACTCGTTCTGTTCTTTTTCCTTCTCCTTCTTTTTGACTTCTTTTAACCTACAAAGGAAACTTCCACTCTTCACTCAATCACCTTTTCCCAACAATGAACACATACACATTGCCATTATACAGTACATTAGTCTTATTATTCAATGTATGCCATGTACACCCTTCCAGTAAAATAACTTTATTACAGAGCTTTGGAGCAACAAACCAGGACAAGCACATCCACTTTTGAGGAGTTCACTCGGTACAACCTCTGGTGTCCAATAGCTTTCCTCCCTCCCCAGCCCTCTGGCTAGAAATCTGAGGTAGCCAGAAGGATCCCATGTGCAATATGGGGAGTGGGTTAACCTTCCATGTCCTTGCTTCCAAAGACTGTTGGTATGCAAATTTTAACAACAATTTTGGCCATAGAACACAAAAATAATTCCTATTGTGCCAGTAAATGCATGGTACGTTAAATGCTATTTAGCTGGCATCCGTTTTCTCTGATGATCTGAAAGACAAAAGAACAGAGGTCTACCCCTTCTGGGTAGTCAGTCATTGCTTAAAATATTTCCTTTATATACACATACTTTTGTTGATTTCAGGCAAAACAGAAGAATTACCCATATTTCCTTGTATTTGTTTCATAGGCAGCCCAGGTTTCAGTGGCTTCTACCTTATTAGTTAGAAAATTGCATTAATACAGATGCTTTCTGGCTTGCTTCCAGATCCAAAGCTATCCACAGCTTAAAGATTCTTACTTAAAAAGGGACACAATTAACTTTCCCAGACTTTTGATTGCCTTTTACTTCTAACTTCTGCTTTCAAACACAGTGATCTGAAAAAGACAACACAACCTATATTGGTAGGTCTGCATTTCTTTTACCTCTACTACAATATACACTGCACATGTTCTGGGGAAAATGCACATCCTCTCCACAATTCAATTTCCACAACACTAGCCACAACAATTTCTACACAAGGTGTAACTATTTCTTTTTTGAACACCGGGTAAAGGCCATTTACTTAACATATAATCCAAAGGGCTATCCTCAGAGGGTTTTACCAGAGACCCACCCATCTGCCTGCTGACACTCTAACAGAGAATTACACAGAGAACAGAGGGAATTGTAGCCTAATAGGATCCTATTACAGGAATTTCTACTAATACTGACCGCTACAGGGGACGGGACAGAAGGATCCCAATTCGACCTCAGAGCTTCATCGCACGCGATGGCTTCCACTCTGAGGAATTACGAATGAGAGGCTCAGTTCCGTCCACACACCTAACGCCCAAATGTATAAGACAGAAATTGATTAACCGGTTAACAAAACCAAAACCAAACCAAACCAGAACCAGATAGTGTCTCCTTATC
>NW_020664584.1:11990194-12074615 GCF_002925995.2 Terrapene triunguis
AACCAAAACCAAACCAAACCAGAACCAGATAGTGTCTCCTTATCCTATTAGGACTCACCTTATCGGAGCACGAACCCCAGGGGCTGCGGTGAAGCAGAGAAAAGGGGCGAAACACCCCGTTGGCGCCGTTCCCAGTTCGCCGCAGCCGTCCGGAGTCCAATGTCCGAGCTAGGAGAGTCCCGGCGGAGTCGCCAGAAACTGTTACCGAAATATCGGGTCCACCTAGCTGAGAGCCAATAACAGCCAGACAGGGATAAGGAAGAGTTGCTTTATTCTGCAGAAGAAAGGAGAGCCTTGCACCTTGGTACAAAGATTCTGTCTTACACACATTTTACAGATCCTTTATACACATTCAGACAAAGGTCCTTGCCGTGTTAACACTTGATTGGTGGTTGTCAGACCCGTGCTTTTGCTATCTGGTCAGTGAAAACCGGCTTGGGACCAGCTCTAACTACCTTAAGGCCTTGAAAGGGAAGACAGTTGAAAAGTTCAGGCTACTGTGTACTTGAAGTGTCTGCTTCCCCCTAATGGCCCCTGGTTGACATAAAGGCTGCTCTCTTAAGGGGGGTCACTAGTAACTTTCACAAAAGAAAGAAAGGTGAGAGTTAAAATTAGTTAAAGGAATCAATTACATACAGTAATGGCAAACTTATTGACTCAGGCTTGTAGCGGTGATGGAATAAACTGCTGGCTTAAGTCAAGTCTCTGGAGTACATCCACAGCTTGGATGGGTCATTCAGTCCATTGTTCAGAGCTTCAGTTTGTAGCAAAGTTCCTCCAGAGGTAAGAAGCAGGACTGAAGACAAAATGGAGAAGATGCAGCTGCCTTTTATAGTCTTTTGCCATGTGGCCTGTGCTTCCTTTGTTTCAAACAAAAAGCTGCCCAGCACATGGTTTGGAGGCCTTAGAGTTCTGTCCATAGGCATGCCCTTGCATGCCTTGCTGAGTCATAAGGTAGAGGTATCTGCCTTCTCTCAATGGGTCAATTGTATAGCTGATGGTCCTTAATGGGCCATCAAGCAGGCTAGTAGAGCTGATGCCCAAACTGTCTGAGGATGACACCCAGAAGCATAGCACAATTTCGAAATACAGACATACATACATAGCTATAACTCATCATACAAAGTTGATACAAACACATAAATGAGATTATCATATCTGGCAAGTTATAACATTTTTTTAGATACCTTTTTCGGGGACTTTTTAACCCAGACGGCAAGGTTCGTTGTCTGACCGCAGAGTGAGAGACAGGCAACACCAGCAAGGTCCAATACAAGCTTTTTATTGAAGAGTGCACACAACAATAGAGAGCGGCCCGTCTTCAGAGAGAACCAGCACACCCTTTACAACAACTAGTGAGATTATATAGACAGTTCCGTCGCCTCATAATTAAGCAACCCCAAACCCCCCTTTTCTAGTTAAGTTTCTAATATTCATGCATATTTATTTTTTTTGACAGTACAAACAGTTCATGATGCCTTAGCAGCTTTTTATCAGCTTTTTCGTTACGTATCAGAGGATGGGAGGAAAGAGGGAGCTGGGTACAGATAAAGAACAGAAACAGGGAGTGAAGACTGCAAGTCTCCATTTGTCCAACAAACTGTTCCTAGCACTTCTGGTACAAGAATGCGGCCCCCACCTCTTATCTTGTTCTTTTCAGCTTAAGCAAGCATGCCCTCAGGTCTTACAGAGAGACAGGAATGGCCTAGCAACTACTGTTAGCCTGACTTTGGCTAAGCTGGCCAAACAACCTGTTCTATACTCCATATTTTTGGGCCTAACAATCCCCCCTTTGTCCCTGGAGTACCTTGGAGGGACTCCTGGGACAACTAACTGCCATGAGTGGTGAGCTTGGGGTTGGTTACTTTTGGACGGAATACACCTTGGTGCCCATTTAACATTTAACCTTTATTATTACATACAAGGCCAGTAGGCCACATATAATTACAACAGCGCTTTGGAGTACATTATGGAGCCAACCACCTATATTTGGAATTTAATTGAACAGGTTACTTTACCAGGACTTAATTTGTTTTTTTTTATGGTTTTTTGCTACCTTTATAAGGTGGTTTGCCCTTTTTTAAGTGGCATTATAAACGTTTGGGACATACACACAGCATTTTTGTTTAATTAATGCACATGTTTTTTTTTGAGAAGCCAGTAATATATTTAATGCCAGGCAGTTTTGAAGTACCATTTGCCTTAGTTTTTGCTGTTTAGCTGCCAAGTTTACCAAGGCTTTTGGCGGTAGTTTAATTTTTTAGATTTTTTGGTGAATTACCCAATTTTACATGCATCCTCCCCATGGACCCGGCAGGATTTGGTATGTGGGAGCCCACTCCCCCCCCCAACCGGTTCATATGCTTGGAAGGAGCATTGAGAACGTTTGCACTTTTACCCAGAAAGTTTTTAAGTATGTTTTTATGGCCACAGATTAGATGGTACTTTTGATATGTTTGTAAGGGCAGTGGGCCAAGCCTGAACATGCTAGATTTTACTGCAATGCCTTTTTAGCCTCAGTGATATTTAATACCATTTTTGTTAGCAACTTTTGGGTCATAGAACTAAGGGCGGAAATAACATGTAACTTATCAATTTTAGCCTGTACCTGGGTTAGCTGTGCCCCAATTTTTTATTATGTTTTTGGATTTTAAAAATATTTTAAACTGCTGCTGTACTATTGGCCCTATTTTATAGGGATTTGGTTAAGTTTTTTTTTTTTTAGAGGAAATAATTTAAGCCCTCTGTTGTGCTAATTTAATAGCAGCCCCTTTTGAACAATTTGGGTATGTAGAGGTGATTTGGAAACTGGATAAGGGTAATGAAAATTTAACAGTTTCTAGTGTAGTGTTAATTACAGTTTATTGATATTCTAATACTTTTTTTTGGTGTAGTACTATACCACATTTTTAAGCATGGGTCCCACAAGTTTTTTTTTTGCCAGTGTATAATTTTTTGTTTTTTTACCAGGGTCAGTTTTTAATGTTTTTTGTAGGCAGGAATTTTTGGACTTTGGTGGTTTTACTGGAGCGAGTGTTTCTTTTTTTTTTTTTTTTTTTTTTGTTTTGTTTTGTTTTTTTTAGGAAAATTTTAGGCAATGTTGGTTTTTTTTTTTGTTAGGGGGAGGTTTTTTAGCCTTTTTATTTTTTTTTTTTTTTTTTTTTTCCCTGCTGTTTAGAAGGCACAGCAGAATTAGAAGGAGGAATAGGCTGATTATTAGTTGGAGAGTTCTCCCGAGGTGGAGGGGTTTTTTTGCAGTGAGAAGCATGGTAGGCAGTTTTCGACACTTTACAGCAGTGTTGGTGGTTAACAGGACTTGGAAAGGGCCTTTTTAGCATGGAGTTAAAGCAGTTTTTTGTTGATGGACTTTACGTAGACTTAGTCTCCTGGTTTCAATGAATGGCAGGGCTGCTACGGTTTTTGGGTAGCACTTTTTTACCTGTGAGAAAAAACTTAACACATTTTATTAATGCTTGGCAGTGTTTTGCAGATTTTTACAGCTGCTTGGGCACATTTAAGCCCCCGCTTTTTTTTTTGGTTGTTAGCCAAGTCTTAGCTGTAAGCAGTGTTTTTGGATGAGGCCAGCGTTTTATTTTTGGACTGAGCTTGTTAGCTATTTTTTTTTTAAGTTAACTTATTTTTTTTTTTTTGGCTTTTTTTAACCTACAAAGGAAACTTTTACTTTTTACTTATACACCTTTTTTTAACAATGAACACATACACATTGCCATTATACAGTACATTAGTTTTATTATTTAATGTATGCCATATACACCCTTTTAGTAAAATAACTTTATGACAGAGCTATGGAGCAACAAACCAGGACAAGCACACCCACTTTTGAGGAGTCCACTTGGTACAACCTTTGGTGTCCAATAGCTTTTTTTTCTCCCCACCCTCTGGCTAGAAATCTGAGGTAGCCAGAAGGATTCCATGGGCAATATGGGGAGTGGGTTAACCTTTTATGTTCTTGCTTTTAAAGACTGTTGGTATGCAAATTTTAACAATTTTTTTTAATTAAAAAAATCTGGCCAATGAAGTTTTTTTTTTTTTTTTTACTTAAACAAATGTATTAGACTTTAGTATATTACGTTTTTTTTTATTTATTCAAACACTTTATATTCCAAGTTGAATAAAACAAGTATTTGCTTTTTGAGCTAGACTGTTTTATGAAAATATTAAACACAACAATTTTGGCCACAAGACAAACACCACAAGACAGGACATAGAACACAAAAATAATTTTTATTGTACCAGTAAATGCATGGTACGTTGAATGCTGTTCAGCTGGCATCCGTTTTCTCTGATGATTTGAAAGACATTATTTGCTTAAAATATTTTCTTTATATACACATACTTTTGTTGATTTTAGGCAAAACAGAAAAATTACCCCATATTTTTTTGTATTTGTTTTATAGGCAGCCCAGGTTTCAGTGGCTTTTACCTTATTAGTTAGATAATTTGCATTAATACAGATGCTTTCTGGCTTGCTTTTAGATTCAAAGCTATTCACAGCTTAAAGATTTTTACTTTAAAAAAGGACACAATTAACTTTTCCAGACTTTTGATTGCCTTTTACTTTTAATTTTTGCTTTTAAACACACAGTGATCTGAAAAAGACAACGCAACCTATATTGGTAGGTTTGCATTTTTTTTACCTCTGCTACAATATACACTGCACATGTTCTGGGGAAAATGCACATTTTTTTTACAATTTAATTTTTACAATGCTAGCCATATTAATTTTTACACAAGGTGTAACTGTTTTTTTTATGCTTACAAAATTTTCATGCACCCACAGCAAAGTGACAGCTCGACCACACAGAGCCAGGGGCACTGTCCTTCTCTCTCTTTACCAGATTTTTTATCTGCTATTTTGTTACCCAAAAACAAATTTAAATTTTTTATTTTTCTAGCTTTGACTACCCTGCTGCAGGTAAATTTTAAATCTTGTAAAGCATTAAGTCACCTTAAGGATTAAATGCTAAACACCATATTAAACAACACTAGTTTCCTGTGTCTGGCAAAAGTATTTTCGGTTTTGCAACTTTAAACAATACCAATTTATTTTAAACTTATAAAATACAGATTGTACACAGCAGGAGTGTTTTTTAGCAAATTCGACTAAACTATTTATAGTCGAATAATTTTACTTAAATAACCTTTTGCATGGATTACTTACAGAAATTTTTACCAAGTTTTACTGCTTAATTTCCTTTAGCAACTATAGAGTTAACTTTTTACTTTTTTTTTTTTTTTTTTTACTTGCTTGTTTTCCAAAATGACACCCAATCAACTCAGATTTTACCATTTTAATTATTGTCCTGGGGATTTGAAATTGCCATGACTCCTTTTCTTTCACTATGCCTTTAAAGTTTCCAACCTGTTTTCTAATCTATTTGTTGACTGCCCGCTTGGGCCCGATTCTGCTTTTTTTGCTGAACCGTCCCTTCCATGGGTCTCCTGAGGCGTCTCTTTCAGAGATTCCAGTCCAGGCCGGCTGCCTGTTGCTTCTTCACAGCGTCCCCAAACCACGCCAGCTCCAGGATTTCAAAGGCAGACTGTTGGATTTCACTGGACAGTTAAGCTTTGCAAATGTAATTTCAGCACTTGTTACTTGTATTGTTTTTGGTTTGCCTCTGTTTATATTTTTTTACAGCCAGCTGGGGCTGAAAGCAGTTTTTTTTTTTGATTTATAGTTATACCATACAAATAAATAATCCATTTGTCCCGGTCTAAGATCAACCAGAATATCCCTGAGGGAATCCATCCTGTCAGCAGAAAAGGTTCCGCACCTTGGCCAGTCCTTAGTCAGGGACAAATGGGTAGTAAAGGAGGGCCACTGAATTTGGCATAAGTTTTCCATCTTAGATTTAGTCAAACCGGTTGTTCCAGAGATTTCCTTCCAATCTCAAAGTACCAGAGACAACGGGGCGTCCCCCGGGCACTTACTGCCAAATTGTCCCATTTAGCCTGTAGGGACTCTAACCCCTTTTCCCGGGGACTCTAACCCCTTTTCCCGGGGACTCTAACCCCTCTTCGGCGATCGCTTACCTTATCCAGGGACTCTAACCCCGAAGACCTGGATCCTACTCAACGGGTAGGTGGACGTTGCTGGGTTTCTACGGGCTTCAGCTGGTTCACAGGACTCGCCTTATCGCCGACGCAGGGATCAGGTTACCGGGCAAGGCTCCTCGAAGCCGGAGGATGCGCGCTGCGTTGCTTCAGAGTCTGATCCTGCACCGGAGAGTCAGACGAGTCCCGGCGGAGTCGCCAAATTTGTCGGGGACTTTTTAACCCAGACGGCAAGGTTCGTTGTCTGACCGCAGAGTGAGAGACAGGCAACACCAGCAAGGTCCAATACAAGCTTTTTATTGAAGAGTGCACACAACAATAGAGAGCGGCCCGTCTTCAGAGAGAACCAGCACACCCTTTACAACAACTAGTGAGATTATATAGACAGTTCCGTCGCCTCATAATTAAGCAAAACCCCAAACCCCCCTTTTCTAGTTAAGTTTCTAATATTCATGCATATTTATTTTTTTTGACAGTACAAACAGTTCATGATGCCTTAGCAGCTTTTTATCAGCTTTTTCGTTACGTATCAGAGGATGGGAGGAAAGAGGGAGCTGGGTACAGATAAAGAACAGAAACAGGGAGTGAAGACTGCAAGTCTCCATTTGTCCAACAAACTGTTCCTAGCACTTCTGGTACAAGAATGCGGCCCCCACCTCTTATCTTGTTCTTTTCAGCTTAAGCAAGCATGCCCTCAGGTCTTACAGAGAGACAGGAATGGCCTAGCAACTACTGTTAGCCTGACTTTGGCTAAGCTGGCCAAACAACCTGTTCTATACTCCATATTTTTGGGCCTAACACCTTACATGGCATATCTGGCATAACTCATTACAATTTTACAATATTAATATTCATAATGTCCTCATGTCCCCCAGATTCCATACAGCGTCACACCCCCACATCCTCATGCACCTGTAGCCTTCTGCCTCCCCATCCACCCCACATACCCCCCACGCCTGCTCCTCTCTCCTTCACTGCCCCCTCTCACCCCCACCCTGCTCTTGTCCTTGAACTTTTTCCCTCCCCATCCTCTCTCCTCCACGCCCCCTCCCATCTTTTTCCCTCCAACCCACCCTCCTCCCTTCCCGGCTGGGTGTGTCTGTGTTGGCAAGTGTGTGCATACATGCGTTGTATGTGTGTAAGAGACTGTATGTCTTTGTGTAGGGGTGTGTGTGTATTGCTGCATGTGTATATACCTGTGTGAATACAATTTGTAGCCTAACTCTTTGACTTTAATTCCTTTTCGTGGCTTGCACACACAAAAATTGATGACATAAAATATGTGTATTCATTTCATAACAAGTTTTTAAAAGAGAAGGGAACTCTAAGAGAAATGTATTATTTCTTAAAAAGTGGTTGTTGTTGTTGACTAGTAATTGCAGAAGAGCCGATGTATCAGACATTTCTCCCCACCTTTGTCTAGCTACATTATAAACTCTACCTTGCAGACTCTCTATTTATGTGTATGTCCAGCACCTATCACCCTGTAGCTCTGATCTTGATTGGGGTCTCTAGGCATTAAACAACAATTGTATTTGGGTTATTGCTGGTTATGTACTCTATGTATCATCTGACTTTTAAAAACTAACTTCCATTCTATGATTCTGACACTCTGCTGCACGCTGTCAGTGCCCTCCTGAACTCCACTTCTGCCCTGGCATTCACACAGTGCCATGCGGCCTCCCTGCTCTGTGTGCTGCACTGTTGCCCTGGAAAGTTCTAGCAGGCTGTTGGCATACACCACCGTGCATCACAAGACTCAGTCGGAGCCGCCAAAGGGGATGTCGTAGAGGGAATGAACAGGATAAGGATGAGCAGGCACTAACAGCTGGAAAGTCTGGAAAAGGTGACATAGTTAAGTGTATGTTAGGCTAAATAGCTTGTGTTTGCCAAGCCCGGGCTAATGTTGTCTTTTATTGTAATCAAGAGAAGGCCTAAGTTTATCTGGCACTCCTGTAGGAGCTGGATTTTATAATGTACTATGAGAATTAATGTATGGTTTGATTTCATCTTGTCAGCCACCCTTTTTGAATAGCAGAAAGGAATGACAGACCAGAACAATCCTTATGACTAATTATGGTCATCCTTTTGTTTTAGAATAAGTTATAAAGCTACTATGGTTTCCTATATGTATACAAATTAGGAAGTAAGAGACAGGATTCTCTATTGTATCTATGTTAAGAAGATTAGAGGAATGTTAAGAGCCTGAAGCCCCAATGTGAATTGTTTTAATTATAAGATTTAGCAAGGCTTGATTTACAATGTATTCTGCTAAATATACAATACTGCTGTTTATGTATACCTTTGAAGGTTTCTGTAAGAGATTGTTTGTGTGAATGAGGAATGCATGCATCAGGAAAAGATAAGGTGTGAAAGCCATCACAAATGTCCAGATGGTCAAGAAGAAGTGAGAGACTTGGAAAGACCAGGAGACAATCAGAAAACATCCATTGTATCCAATGTTAAACATGTTAGCAGCATTGACGACCTCAGAGGTGAGGCAGGCGGGGGTGAGACAACAAATAGAAAATAACGATGGGAATCGGGACAATAACCATCAAATAATAACACCACTTAAGGACTAATGATTACAGGATGACATTGCAAAATGCATGGACTCAAATGAGAATTTACAACTATAAAGCTGGGGTATTTTGCCATGGAACTCTGGGTTCAGTCCTGCAAAGCCTCGGAGCATCGGATCGTGACCGACAGAACCCAGCTCCACACTCGTGCTCAATCTAACTGGCCATTAGATTGACTCGAGCTACAACAGACTGGTAACTATGAACATCACTGGCAGGACTATGTGTGTCTAAAAAGCATATGCTAACTGTGGTATTCTCAATAAATGCTGTGTATTTACCTTCCTCTATAAAAATCCCATGTGCTTTAACACTCCTGTGCACCTAACCCACTGCTCTGCACTTAGGGTTGCCAACTTTCTATTGGAACAAAACCGAACACCCTTGCCCTGCCCCAAGGCCCTGCCCACTGTTCACTCCATCCCCTCCTCCCTTTGTCGCTCACTCTCCCCACCCTCACTCACTCATTTTCACCAGGCTGGCTCAGGGGGCTGGGGTGCAGGAGAGGGCTCTGGCCTGGGGGGTAGAACCGAGTTGTTCAGAGTATGGGAGAGCCCTCCAGGCTGAGGCAGGGGGTTGGGGTGTGGGAAGAGGTGCAGGCTCTGGGCTGCGAGTTCCGAAGTGGGGCCAGAAATGAGGTGGTCAGGGTGCAGGAGGGGGCTCTGGGCTGAGGCAGGGGTGTGTGTGAGGGCTCTGGCTGGGGGTGCAGACTCTGGGGTGGGGCTGAGGGGTTTGGGGTACAGGAGGATGTTCCAGGTTGGGACCAAGGGGTTCAGAGGTCAGGAGGGGGATCAGGGTAGGGGTTGGGGCATGGGGGGGGCTCAGGGGTGCAAGCTCCAGGCAGCGCTTACCTCAAGCAGCTCCTGGAAGCAGCAGCATGTCCCCCCCAGCTCCTACACAGATGCACAGCCAGGCGGCTCTGCACACTGCCCCATCCACAGGTACCGCCCCCACAGTTCCCATTGGCCACAGTGCCCAGCCAATGGGAGCTGCAGGGTTGGCACTTGGGGCAGCATATGGAGCCCCCTGGCTACCCCTACACATAGAAGCCAGAGGGGGGACATGTCACTGCTTCCTGGGAGCTACATGGCACCGGCAACTGGACAGTCAGTGGCCCAGTCAGCAGTGCTGACCAGAGCCGCCAGGGTCCCTTTTCCAGCAGATATTCGGGTTGCAAACTGGACACCTAGTCACACTATCTGCACCCCTGCACGGGCCCGTGCTCTCCTCTCGCAGGGCTGCACAGCACAGCTGGAAGGGGGCACAGCTGGCAGGTGGAGTTTTGGGGCGCCAGGCTCTGCGCTCCGTGACACGAGGGCTGCAGGTCGTTCCGCCAGGCGCGGCTGGCCGGGTGTGACACGGCGGGGGGGCGGGAGGTCCAGGCCAGGCGGAAACGCCGGGAGGGGACATTCGCTACGACGCCCGAGCGGCAGGTACAGGGCAGAGGCAGCAGCCAGGCGCGCTACGAACAGCCGTGCCAGCGCCCCGCCCCGAGCGCTGCTGCAGGGCAGCAGGTTCCCTGAGGCCGAGGAGGAGTCGGCGGCGCCGCGCGCAATATACACCCGCCCACTCTGCAGCAGGGCAGAGGCGGTGAGCGCGACAGGGCGTCACCAATGCTCCGCCCCTTCCCCCTCTGCTAGGCCCCGCCCCCTCCCTCGCGGCGGCGCCTCAGCTGCGGCGGCCATTTTGTGGCGCTGCTCGGTCGGTGGCGCTGGGCTCGCGCGGGGAGCGGGGCCCGGGCGGCGATTAGCTCCTTTCTAACCCTTTTTCCGTACAGATTCCTCGGTAAGAAACCGGCAGCGTCCGGGCCGGGCCCGGCTCTGGGCCGGCCCCGCCCCTCAGCGGCCCCCTCCCTGCGCGGCCGGGCCCTGTCTTGGGGGGCTGGGCCAGGCCCGGCACGGAGCGTGTCCTCCCAGCTGCACAAAGGGGGGAGGGGCAGGGACTGGTCTGAGGAGGTCCCGGGACTTGGGCGGCTCCTGCCCGGGGCGCGGGCCCCAGCGTACCCGTGTCTCCGCCCGCGTTCGCAGGGCTCCGTTGTCGCCTCGGGCCGTAGATGCGGGCGCCGCTCACGGCCCGGCTGCGGCCTGGAGCGCCCCGCTGCGCCCGCTCCCCGGGGGCAGAGCCTGGCCCCTGCGCGGCTCGTGCGAGTTGCGCGGCCTCTGCGCGGAGTAGGCGGCGCGCTCGGGTGGACGTGGAGTGCCCGTGGTCGCGGAGCCGTGTTTTCTTCTCGCAGACAGCCCGGCGGCTTCCGCCCCTTTGTGCTCTGCGCTGTTGAATGTGAGTCCCGGCGCGGGGCTTTGGCTCCAGGGGCCTCGGAGCGGAGGATGGGAAACAGGAGTGAGCGGGATACAGACTCGCCTTTAACGTGCCAGCGGCTCGGGGCGCTTTGCGGACATGAGTGATGGCTCCCTCGGTGCGACAGTGACAACAAATTAACGTCAAGCTTGTATGCCTTTGGGAGGGGGCAGAAATAAAAGCAATGGCACTATTAGTTTGTGATGTTGATGTTTGTACCCTCATAGGCCCGCTGGATACAAGGTGTAAGCACAACACTTCTTACTTGGTGAGCTGACTACAACATTTGTGGCAATCAAATTCTCCTTTTGTGGTTCACATTGTTTCACCAGTTGGTGTGTGTCAGAGGATCCTCTAATTCCTTCTGGTTTGACTAGACCCACTGCTCAATAATAGGAAATACAACTAATCATTACAGCCTCTCTTAGAGAGACAGTTGGGTTATCCACTGTTGATAGTGGACAGGAACAATTGTTGGCATCTTTCAGTGAGAGGGCCTGGAGGTTGCCTCTTTGCTCTTAGCTTTACAAGAAGCCTTTTGCTCTTTTCCAAAGTGAATATGCGGCCATGATGAAAAAGGAAGCTGTGCCTGGAAAGCACGTAGGGAGGAGAAGTTGGCAAAAGTGAAGTTTAAATAGGATAAAATGCCCTTATCACTAACATAAGGAATGTAACTGTATGACATGTTATGTAAACTGGTGTTACTTTAATCATAACTGCAGATTGGTGATATATTCAGTACTGTAGCTTTTTCTTAGGTGCTGTAGACTATAGGAAAATGTGCTTCAAAATGGGTCCTAAGAAGAATGCATCTAGATTCTGTTAATACAGGAGGTTGAACTAGATAATCTCAATGGTCCCTTTTGCTGTTGGAATCTGTGAAACATGAGTCTCTGAATTTTCCTCTTTCTTGGGGGGAGAAAATATCTTGGTTCTTGCTGTATTATCTTGTGTCCTTAGACTTGTGTATCGCTTCAAGCTTCCCTTCCCAACTCTCACTGCTGGGGTTAGGCAAGTAGATCAGTGCATCTTTTTCCACCTTTAGAGAACCTCATTGCTTATTTTCACTTGTGACCTAAATTGGGTCTCATCCTAGTCTCTAGTGGATATTTGTCTACAGTGCAAAACCAATAGGGAATGTGGCAGAATTGAATTTTTTTTCAAGAAAGGCATAAATCTAGAATTATGAGGGTGATTCAGATCACAATTGTCAGTTCTGTATGGGAAAGCAGTACCTGCTTCTTACTTCATTTGGTTGTGTATGTAGGTAACCTTGTGAGCACCAAATTCACATGAAAGAATGTCTCTATGTGACAGTGTAATGTGGTCTTTTAAATGTTCTGATTCAAGATCTAGAAAATAACTTAGATTTGTCTAAACAAATCATGATGTTGGCTAATGGTAAATGAATTATGCTGGATGGGTACAATGGAAAGTTCAAACATGGTAGACTATTTGAAGAACGCTATTGGGTTTTGCATACTATAATGTGGTTTTTTGTAGGATAATGTATCTTTAGCACAGTATTCCTTTAGCCAATTTTTATTAGTTTTAGGTTTCTAGATAAGTGTACACAACTGGAATGTTTTTTGGTCTGTATAGTGGAAACGTTCTGAATTATCTGGAATTTCTTGGTAAAATGTTGCTTCTGCATGAAAGATCTATTCCAAATCCATACTTAAATAGATAAACATTTGTGTGAAAGCTGTCCTTCAGGTTATGTTATATCTTTTTGAATTGGAAATTACTTTTTGAAACTGGCTACTCTTTGGAGCAAATAGCAGATTCCTAATTTGGGGTTGTCTGGTCTTGAGTCCTCTTTTTTAAATAAAAAAGCATGGCTCTGTTTTGGAGATGAGTATATTTGTCATTTTAATCAAAAGTCTAACTTGTGGGACTTCAGTTTACATATTTTTCTCACTTGTAATTTTGCTGTTGGTGTCCTGTTTCCTGAAAGGTTTTTGAATGTGACTGTTTATTTTAATCTTTGGATAGTGAATTCTTTTAGATTATATGCAGTACATTTAACTCCAGTTTATGGATGCATGTCAATACTAAATGTTTGCAGCAGATGCCCCCGGTGGTCCAACTTCATGAGAAAAGGGCAACTAATTCATACTTTTTCTGATGACATGTTTCTCAATTTTTTCTTAATATATTTTTCTATAGGTACCTTCCAGAGAGCCAAGAGTATAGTGTGAGGTGGTCTATTAGGTAATGGAATAGTTAATAAGTGATTTTTTTTCAGATGTAGACTCAAGCATTTCCAGTAAAACCATATAGCTATTTTGCTCACTCTTGTGATCCCTTGAATAGAAATTTAATAATCTTGAGTACAAAGAATGACTGGGATCTGACTCTTGTATTGCATGTTAGATTAGGGCTGTAGACTGCAAATAAAAAGGCATGGGTTCCCATAGTACAGTATGTGAAAGCGCGCATTTTCCAAAGATGAGACTTTGACATGTGTCTTAGCGCAAAAGTTTTTGCTGGTTCTTGGAAGGATGTTGATATGTGTAGTTAAGTATTTCTCAGCAGCAGCATAAGGTACTGTTTTGCTTAGGTGGGGATAGGAAGGTGCAGAATTAAAAAGCAATTGACTTAATAGTGTTAGTAACAAATGGTTTGGGTAAGGTTTTATTATTCAGTATCAGGATTTGATTCTGCATTGTGAGTTTTGGGGGTCAGGGGTGTGACCCTTGCCTTCTAAAGATACATTGACTAATTCGGGTGTCTGGAAGGCAAAAAAAAACCCCAACAACCATTGGAGATGTTAAATACTGTGTAATGAGTGTCTTCTGGCTTTTAATTTGTATGTATTCTTATGAGTTAAAATTTGGTAACAAAGTATAATTAAGCAAGTGCAATTATCAAAATGTAAGAGATTAACAAGTGTTTAAATTTTTTGCACTTAGTCTTGTGGTTGCTATATGATGCAGTGCTTTGTGGTGGTCTCAGACCTGAACTTTCTTAATATACAGTTCATTGTGGACTGTTACTGCTGTTGTGTTGCCTGAATTGATTTTTGCCTCCATTTATTCTTTATTGCAGTCTAAAAGTTGGTTTTAATTGGTTGCCCACAGGATTGGCTTGGCTTCTGCTACTTATTAAGAAAAAAACATCAGTCTCTGCAGGTAAGAGATTTTTGACATGAAGATTTCTTTTTATGCTTATTGACTACATGTTAAGAAATATTCTTAACAATTATGTGGAAGATATGAATTGGTATGAAAATATTTTGGTCAGTAAAAATTGCGCGCGCACACACAGAGTTTGGCTTTTTAGCTCTGATTCCCATTGGTAATCATTTTTATGGCAATGTTGTCCTTGTAAATGACTTTTCTGCCAAATTCTGAAGTAGTGCTATTTTATCAGCATATGGTAGTTTTTAATACTCTCTCCAACAATTCTCCACTGTTTGTAAATGTAGGTATTTGCTGCAGGCAATAGTTCTGCATGTTCCTAAAAGCTATAGATATCAATGAGTAAAATATATACTATTTGGGTTCTTATAACTAGGATTTGCAGTATTTAGAGAGCTCGGATATATTTATTTCTGAGAAGGTATTTAGGCTTTCTTAATTTAACAGGTGAATGCTAGTCCTTGCAAAAAAAGTCTGCCATCTGCCCAGTTCTAGCTATTATTAGTCCTGTAACACATCTCGGGCTAGATACCTTCAATCCTTCCTTCAGCATCAATGCTATTCTGCCTTCTAGACTCTGTCCAGGGATTGCCAAACATGAGCATGTGTTGGTGATGATATTGTAGATTAACACTCAGCAGGGACTAGGTTGAACCTTCCAAACTTGTGTTTATACCTGTGAACTATATGTAAATTCAGAGGTTAGTCCAGTACCTTCTCTGTTCAACACTTTTTACATATGGCCTTAAATTACTTATTATCTTCTGTCTACGTACCCAGTTTCTGTTAATCTTCCTGAAAGTTACACATTGTGAGTGTATAACACTGACAAATATTGTCCTCTTATGTGTTGCACACTTATCATAATAGCAATTATTTTTGAATCTGGAAATGCAAGTAATTGTCTATCAAGATAAACATAAGCTTTTAATTGAAATGATTTCTTAATTTTAATTTAAATTAGATTTTTATTTGCATGTGGATAGTTATTCACTTTCCATTTTTAGTCATAAATTGCTAAAGTGGATTTTATACTTTTTTAATCTAGTAGAATTTCAGATTTTACATAGATGCTTCATACTTAAAATGCCCATCTGTACTGCAAAAGTCAAGATGGGGGGCTAGGCTCATTGTCAGCCTTGCAGTGAGAACAACATAACCCTGAACACAATTGATAAGCCCACACTATATTTGGAACCATCACCTTCCAGTATTGAACTGGAAAGTAGAAATGCTTTAACCAGGCCGTGCTGCTCCATCATGTTTTGTAGTTTGAATCAATGGGATTTATGTATCTAAATCACTTAGGTGCTTTTGAAAATCCCACTCGTAAGAGCGTAAGTATAGGCTCCTATTTTTTGTGAATTTGGGCCTGAGGGTGGTTTTAGGAGTTCATAATTTTGTTAGTGAAATTCTAAAATGTTTATATTAACGTTGATGCCGTTTTGTTTTGAAATGACAGATGTTACGCAACTAATAAGCTTTTATCAAAAAATACAGTTTTAACCCCTGATGTTGCAAGCACTTATGGACATGCTTTACTTCAAGCACGAGTAGTCTCGTTGAGTCAAAGCATCTAGCCATTTAAGTAAAATTAGATCACCTGTTAAGTGTTTGTATGATCAGGACCTTAATTTTCAATATTTTAATTTTGTACCTGTAGCAGTTTTGTAAAATTCAAATAAGATATCGTACCAGGAGTGATTTAAAAAAAATTCTACTGCATTTATGATTGTTAATTTTAAATTACAGAAAGAGTTTATTCTCTGTAATACATAAGTCTTACTTTTCATCCTTAGGTTTCACAGCTGCCTAAGGGGTTGGAATACCTGAATCCCATTAAAATTAATGGGAACTGGGAATCTGAATCCCAGTCCCACTAAACAGGTGACTTTGAAAATATCAAGCTAAAATAAAACTTGTTAAATTAACAGATTATTAGGCAATTAGACAAATTCTAGCCTGTGGGCCAGATTCAGGATACTAAATGTAATTGTCTGGCATCCATAAAACATTGGGTCTTCAGAATGGAAACCATAATTTAAAAAAAAAAAAAAGGCTTCAGGCTTATAGTTGCAGTGATAAGCTTCCAAATGTGATACAGCACTGTCTTAACTTGAAATGACAGTTCTAAGAGGTCTGAACTCCTCAGTCATCTCAATAACATGCTATCTCTGAAACCTACCAATGATTACTTAAGGACCAGATTATAAACTAGGTATGCAAAAGTGGAGCATTTGAAACAAATTTTTAATTTTCTGATTCAGTTACTGCATTTGAACATGCAACTAGAGTAACTGCATGCACACATGAGAAAATAGAGACCCCTGCAAATGTGATATATATTTTTTAATGATCGGATGTCAATTATAGTTCTATGAATTACAGGTAGTTATAGCCATAATGATGTGGCCCCTGGTGTAATAAAAATGCTCTCTCCCAACAGAATGAGTTTGACACTCTTGTGCTCTTTTTTAAATATCTGGTGAGAAATTTAGCTTGGATTCTAAATACATCCTTAAATCTCCCACTGTTTTGGAGAAATTAAAATATATATTGCACCAAAAATATGTAATTACTAACCACTTAAAGTTGTATAAGTAGAAAATCCATCCAAACCACCTCTTTTTGTAAACATCTTTATTTGTCAACAGTTAATGCTCTTATATGTTATTGTGACACTCCTGGTGTATGCTTGAGGAAGTCATTATGAAAAAGTCAATGTTTTTCATTTGACAAAAGATAAAATAAGTAGTGGAAAAACATGTGTGATTTTTGAGGGTATATGTGTAAAAATAATACAAACATCTAAGTTTAATCTCTTTACGTAGCGGATAATGCTGAGGACTTATGTCTCTTAATATTTAACATTTAGACGTTGGAGTTCCTGAATACCTTAGTTGGCTGTATTACATGATTTTCAAAACTAATCAGTGCTGTAACATGGACACTCTTGGGCCCCTAGCTTTTTAAAAATAGTTTCCTGTTAAATATTTGTAATTTTGGCACATATTTAAGTATCAGGTCCCTCTAATATGAATATTATCCTGTGATGTGACACACAAATTCCCTGTTTTATAACAGTTCAGTAATGCTGCTTTCCTTAAATTTTTGTAAGGATTTTCATTATAAATCACTAGTTTTGGAGATTTGTAGCCTTATTTAAGGATTGGTCAAATTTATGTTTCCTTAAAATTATGTAAATAACACTTCTCTTTTTAAAACAGAACAAAAATGTTTTAAATGCTAACATACTATTGTAGAAATCATAGCAGTTTTGGAGTAATACAGGGTTTGACAAATGGTTTACTTCTATGATGTAAACACTTCTGCTGTTCAGAAGAAAATTACACCATTACATTTGAAAAATGGTTGAGAAAACAAATTTAATTTTCAGATTTTTTTACTATAAACTTAAAAACATATATTGTAAGACTTCTAGAAAGTATTGAAATGAGACCAGAATGGCCAAACTAAACACATTCCAAAACTTTTAAAATATATTTTACCAAAAGACTGGAAAGAGACTTACTTTTAAAAAATACTCGAAAGATGCTGAATATACCTTCCTTTACAATTACACTTCGTATTTCTGTGGAAGAAAGTGTTCTCTTATTGGTAAAATACCAATATGTTTTCATGTATTCCACTTTATTTAGATCACATTTTCTGTTGCCTTAGCAGATTCAGTCCCTTCAATCTAGGAAATTCTGGTAGCAAAATGTAACCAAACCTAGAGCAGCAGCACAGCAGATAGTGTTCCAGTATAGTAGCTAGGGCACTGTTTGTTGCAGGTAATTGATATCTCTGCTGTTGCCTTTAAGGAGACAGGAAGCAGAGGGGGCAGCCACACGTCTAATGCCTACTAGGAATGGGCCAAAGCCTACATAATGTTAAAACCCATTGTTGATGGTGATTAGGGGAGGAAAAGGGCAGACTGCAGAATGCTTCAAAGGGTAGAAATGTTCCTTCTCCAGTTAGTGAAACACAGACTGCTAGAGAGCATAAAGTTAGATGCCTTTGATCTGTTGGCCATAATGCACGGGACTGCTCATTTCCCCAACAATGGTGGTAGCCGCCTGTTTTGCCTGAATATTTAGTTCAACCAGGTGTCAGTGTGGATAATCTTTGAATTTTCTGTAACAGTGCACAGCAATATTACTCAACAGTTCAGAACAGGAATTGGAGAATAAGGTCTTCATCAAAACTGCTGGGGGAACTTAGGGAAGCAAATGTAACTGAGTTTGAATTTTACTTGTACACTGAGAAATAATGCTTTTAGTGTGGCAGAAAGTGCTGTGGGATCTTATGATCACAATTGGTCAGGACTTTAGTTTTACATCCAACTTTGGTGTGACATCTTTGGTAGCACATTGCCTCCTAATGATGCAGTAGCCCATCTGGTTTGTAATTAATTCCCTTGTGAATATCTAACACCACTTACTGTGGCATATAGGAGTTTGCAGAGGTCTTCATTCAAGTATTGAACAGGCTTTCATTGCTTAATGAGGGAGATAATGGGATTCTAGGGGAGGAGAGGATCAGGTGAAGGATGATGCTGGTAACTACCCAGGACAAGAAACTGGCTTCTGAATCAGAATTGGACTAGGCTTGGCAAATCTAAAGCACTGAAACCTTATCCTCCTAAGTGTGTGTTTAGGTTAGGAAAGAACTTGAGGAAAACTAAGGTGTTTGAGATTAGCTAATTCTGACCTAAACTTTTTCCTGGTGTATACACAGGTTAACTCCTTTTATCTAGAGTTAGCAGGCTGAGGTCAAACCTAAACTTCCTCCGTGGTTGACCTCAACTAGTTAAATTGAGGTTAGCATATTTTACTTATGGCCTTGGTCTGGAGATTTAAGGTAAAAATGTAAGCATGTCCTAGCTAATATGCTAACTATCATTCTAAGACTAGTTTAGACAAGACACTCTGCCTTTTACACTTGCAAAACTGGGTAAAGACAAGGGAACCTAGCTATAATGCATGTTAACATCACACCTTTATATCCTAGGGCCTTTTGTCTATAGTAGCAAAATAGTTGGGGTTAACTAAGGCCTGCTCCACACTAACCCCCCACTTCGGACTAAGGTACGCAAATTCAGCTACGTTAATAACGTAGCTGAATTCGAAGTACCTTAGTCCGAACTTACCGCGGGTCCAGACGCGGCAGGCAGGCTCCCCCGTCGATGCCGCGTACTCCTCTCGCCGAGCTGGAGTACTGGCGTCGACGGCGAGCACTTCCGGGATCGATCCCAGAAGATCGATTGCCTGCCGCCGGACCCGGAGGTAAGTGTAGACGTACCCCAATAAGCATTAGCCAACTCCAGCCTAACCTTGATCTCTCTTCCTAATCAAGTTAAAAACCATAGCACAGGGTTACATTTCACTGTGTAGCTTGTACCACCCTCAGTGGGGTGGGAAGGGTGACCACTTCTAAGGAGTGATGACAGTTCAGACTGTCCCTCACTATTAGTATGGTTCACAACCTGCACTGTGGCCCCATCCTTCTCCAGCTGGTATATGAGTTATGGCCCACAGTGAGAGGTAGAACTCTGTTTTTCTTTGCCACTGCCACAGACCTTTAGCTCTAAGGTCCAGAATAGATTAGGAAAATGTTTTTAAAACATTCATACTGTTTTTAAATACCATTTATCTTGTGTAGGTTAGGAGGTGAACTTAGAGTTGATCTCAACCAGCCAACGCATATTTAAAGGTCTTAATTCCTGTCTACACTAGATGCTTAGGCACCATTTTAAAATGCTGGTATTTCCCTAGTCTGGACGGGCCTAAAGGGAGAAGGAAGGATGGAAATGGCTATAAATTTAGGCCAAGTTTATTAACAAATGAGTTAGGCCTCTAAATCCAGAATTAGGCACCTAATTAAATGGACTAATTTTTAAAAAGTGGCGAGCATGCAATATTCCTATTGAAGTCATTGGAAACTATTGAAAACTTAGAAAATGTAAAGCCATTGAGTTAGTGGGTCTAACTTAGGCACTCATTTTTGAGAATCTTGGCCCTAAGGTTTACATAATTACAGTCACCTGGGATACCATATAGCTGTGCCCATGCCCTGGTTCTGATCCACAGATCATCAGGCCTTGCTCAGGCTTTGCCTTTAGGCAGCAAGTGAAAGTTGGGAAAATATTGTTTAGAACTAGTTTTAAATATTGGAGTTTGCAATTCTGGGGCATGTTCCATTAATAAAGTGTATCTGGAAGCATATTGTTCATACTGGGGTAATGCTCAAAGGTCCTGTTAGGATTGGGATCCTATTTTGGTAGGTACTGCATTAACACAGAGGAAGATAGTCCTTGTCCCAAAGAACTTAACCTCCCCCTCCCCTCTTGTTTTTGGGTTAGGGGGCGGTAAATGTGCTGTAAAGAAACACAGTAAAAAGAAATTGAAAACTGTGATTAAAAATTTGACCAAGCTAAATTTAAGGCTATGATTAATTCCAACTAATTTCCTTTCCCCCTCTGTTTGTAAAGTTTTTGTATTTAAGATCTGTGCAAAAGAGAAGGTCTTAAACTTTATTCAAAGTATTGCGCTTTTTCTGTTCAGTCAGAGCACGAGTCTTTTAAGTATACAAAAGTGTCTTATTGTTTCAGTTTTCTTCCAAGATTCAAGGTGTGCGGTATGTTTTTTGCATGTGACTACTGAAGTTCAATTGCTTAGCTGAAACATTAAGTTTTTTGTACATTCCACTAAATATTGAACCATCTGGAGTAATAGTTCTGATTTAACCTCACTCTTGGTTTTTGTATTGACACTTGTTTGGGTCTCAGGCTGAGTTTTCTTTAAATTCTTGATTTAACAGATTATTTTGGATTTTTTGGTGCAAACCTTGAGTTAATCTTGTGTTGTAAATGTTTAATATTTTATTTGAATAAAAGTCTAGAACTTAATATGCTTTAATTTTCAAGATGTCTTTAGGAGTGTGTAAACAATGTAGTAGATGGTGTCTGTAGGTAAATACGTGGTATCATAAACAGTAGTCTGACATAGCCGTTGCCTTTTCTCATCTGCAGGTGTGTGTTGTTTCAGCGCAGCATGGCTGTGGTCATCCGCTTGCAAGGTCTCCCGATTGTGGCGGGGACCATGGACATTCGCCACTTCTTCTCTGGATTGACCATTCCTGATGGGGGCGTGCATATTGTAGGGGGTGAACTGGGTGAGGCTTTCATCGTTTTTGCCACTGATGAAGATGCAAGGCTTGGTATGATGCGCACAGGTGGTACCATTAAAGGGTCAAAAGTAACGCTGTTGCTGAGCAGTAAAACTGAAATGCAAAACATGATAGAACTTAGTCGTAGGCGTTTTGAAACTGCCAATTTAGACATGCCACCAGCAAACGCTAGCAGGTCTGGACCACCGCCTAGTTCTGGAATGAGTGGTAGGGTAAACTTACCTACTACAGTACCTAATTTTAACAATCCTTCTCCTAGTGTAGTAACTGCAGCTACTTCTGTGCATGAAAGCAACAAAAACATACCCACGTTCTCAACCGCCAGTATGGGAACTGCACCTCCAAATCTTGGAGCTACCTTTGGTAGCCCAACGTTTAGCTCAACTATACCTAGCACAGCATCCCCTATGAACACAGTACCACCCCCACCAATTCCTCCTATCCCATCTATGCCATCTTTGCCACCAATGCCTTCTATTCCCCCCATACCTGTCCCGCCTCCTGTACCTACGCTGCCCCCTGTTCCCCCTGTACCACCAATACCCCCTGTTCCTCCTGTACCACCAATGACACCTATGCCTCCTATGTCAGGAATGCCTCCTATGAATCCTCCACCTATAGCACCTTTACCTACTGGAATGAATGGGTCTGGAACAGCAATGAGTATGAACAGTGGCTTGAATCCATTGTTTATGAGTCCTATGAATCCTGTAAATCCTATTCAGATGAATTCTCAAAGTGGTGTGAAACCCCATTCTATCAACCCAGATGACTTGTATGTCAGTGTTCATGGAATGCCCTTTTCTGCAACAGAATCTGATGTGAAAGACTTTTTCCATGGACTCCGTGTGGATGCAGTACATATGCTGAAGGATCACTTAGGCCGAAATAATGGAAATGGACTAGTTAAGTTTTTCTCTCCTCAAGATACTTTTGAAGCACTGAAGCGAAACAGAATGCTGATGATTCAGCGCTATGTTGAAGTTAGTCCTGCAACAGAGAGACAGTGGGTGTCTGCTGGAGGCCATATAACTTTCAAGCAAACCATGGGTCCTACTGGACAAACCCATCCTCCGCAGACGCTTTCTAGGTCCAAATCTCCTAGTGGACAGAAAAGGTCACGGTCAAGATCTCCTCATGAGCAGGGTTTCTGTGTTTATTTGAAAGGTCTTCCCTTTGAATCAGAGAACAAACATGTGATAGATTTCTTTAAAAAGTTAGATATTGTTGAAGACAGTATTTATATAGCTTATGGACCCAATGGGAAAGCAATTGGTGAAGGCTTTGTTGAGTTCAGGAATGAAGCTGACTACAAGGCAGCTTTGTGTCATCATAAACAGTACATAGGGAACCGTTTTATTCAAGTTCATCCCATAACCAAAAAGGGTATGTTAGAAAAGATAGACATGATTCGGAAAAGATTGCAGAATTTCAGCTATGATCAGAGAGAGGTCATGATGAATACTGAGGGAGAAACAGGCCCGCCAAAGTTGTGTGCACATATATCAAATATTCCATACAATATTACAAAAATGGAAATCCTTCAGTTTCTAGAGGGACTGTCAATGGAAGAAAACTCTGTACAAATTCTTGTTGATAACAACGGGCAAGGTTTAGGACAAGCACTGGTTCAGTTCAAAACAGAAGATGATGCTCGTAAGTCAGAACGCCTCCACCGTAAAAAGCTGAATGGAAGAGATGTTATTTTACGTGTAATCACCCTAGAAGAAATGAGAGAAATTGAGAGAAATCCACCATCCCAAGGGAAAAAGTTGCTGAAAATGCCAATGCAAGGGAATGCGGCAATGCCAGGAGTGCAAAATGCTGGTGGGGATGAGCATTCCTTTATGGGTGGTAACTCAAAAGATGCAAATAATGGCCCTCCATTTAATTTTCCCAGTAATTTTAGTGGGTCTAACACATTTGGTCCCCCTCTTCCACCGCCAGGAATGGGTGGCTTTGGTGATTCTAGACCAGGAATGCCTTCAGTTGGAAGTAGTGGTTTACCTGGTGCTGGTATTGATGTCCCAGGTTTTGGGAGTGGTCCTAGTAATCTGAGTGGACCATCAGGTTTTGGAGGGGGACCTCAAAACTTTGGGAACGGGCCTGGTAATTTAGGTGGGCCTCCTAGCTTTGGTAGTGGCCCTCCTGGTATTGCAGGTGGTCTTGGACATTTAAGTGGACCTCCAGGGTTTGGACCTGGACCAGGAAACTTACATATTAGCGGACCCCCTGGTTTTGGAACAGGTTCTGGAAAGCCAGGCCCAACTGTCATTAAAGTGCAAAACATGCCTTTTACGGTATCAGTGGATGAAATTTTGGATTTCTTTTATGGTTACCAAGTGATCCCAGGTTCCGTGTGTTTAAAATACAATGAAAAGGGTATGCCCACAGGAGAAGCAATGGTTGCATTTGAGTCTCGTGATGAAGCAATGGCAGCTGTTGTTGATCTAAATGACAGACCTATAGGTTCGAGAAAAGTCAAACTTGTTTTAGGGTAGCCGTTCATATAAAATGTTTGTAGAATAGATATTCATAGTGCTGTGATTAATTCATCCAGATTGTTTTTATAGTATTTCCAGGGTAGAACCTGTGGATTGTTTAAATTGCAAACAAATTTGTTTTGAGAAGGCAGAGCACTGGTTTAACCATTTACAGAAGAATCACTGCAAGGATAAGTGTGCAGTGAATTTCCCAGTACGGCTGTGTGGAGAAGAAAGACAGATTCTTATTCACCAATAGAAAAAGTTTGCTAAAGCTAAATTGGCCACATAATGCTTATCAAGGAATCTAGATTGGTTTTATGTAGTTTTGGATTAGGGAAGTAGTTATGTATTAAGATGAAGTCAGTGAGTGTGTGCTATTGCAAGCCACTGTAAAACAAGTTAGCTATTCCTAGATTTGGTTAAAAGCTGGCTGAATTTGCTTTGTTACAGGTCAAAGCTTTGTTTAAAGTCCTGAATTTACTTTGCAACTGAATGAATTCTCAGTGTACACAGATTAACTGTTTTGTGTATGTACCTTTATTGTTTTTCAAAGGTTCTTGCTGTATGTGAACAGTCAATTATGCACATTGCTGATGTGTCTACCAAACTAATTCCTATGCATATGAGCAGAACTGTTCTGTAAAATTCAAGCTGTTCTTTGTGGAATAACCTTTAGTTATTTTTATTGTTGCATTTAAAACTGTGCAGAATAAGACTTTTGCCACATAAGTGTAGGTATAACCTCAAATATATTGAGTTGACTGTTTACTTAAAATTGAATTATAAAGTTGATGCCATACAAGCAACAACTAGAAAACACTCATCATTGTTTAAGTAGCTTGATTTGTTAGGATTACATAAATCAGTTGGGATAGGATCGTCAGCACTAGTTTGGATATTTAATGTAGTTCTCACATCTTTGGAACTACTCACACGGAATGTCGCATTTAAGAGAACCAAAGGGATTAATATTACTAGAATATTGGAGTCCAGTTAAAGTTTTAAGAATAGCGTAAAACATATTAAAGACATTTTTGAAATTACCAGCGACTCTGAATATTGCTATGAGACACTTCAGAGACTAAATTTTATGTTCCCCAAAAAACTTGAATCTACTTTCATTGAGTTATTGCGTATTTTTTCAATAAAGTTATGTTTAATTCCAATTCTGTAAAGAATTGCCATTTTCTTTACTGTGCAGTAAAGCCTTTAATGGAGAATAGAGAATCAGCAATTTTACAAAAGAGTGAAAAGTAGAACTCGCAGTTTGTCTACACTTATAAAAAATTCAAACTCTTCTTTTGGTCTGAAAATCCCACTATTCCCTGCAAATCATTGTACTTAAACACAGCAGTCTATAAACTATTCTGTTTGTTGGTTGAAGAAAAATGGTGCCTTTTAGTGTTGCATATCATGGAACACTGAAGTATGTAGCCTGGCATAATTTAGAGGTGCAAGTGGCAACAGTTTTATTCATGTGGTGTATAGGAGAGATTTGAAAGCCTGTGCAACACTACATCCTGAGAGGATTTCACAGTACAGGAATTTTTGGAAGGATTGTATAAAGGTGTACTACAATAAAGAGGCGGTTGCATTACACAGATGCTTTTGTAATTCATGAGTATACATTTTTTTTGACAGATTACTAGGTGGTGCTCTGACTTTGGAAAAGTGATGTGATTGTATATACTGTTTAAAATTAAGCCTACTGTTAATAAAACTGTCTCTGAAAATTCATGTTATGCATTTTAACAGTCTTTGGGGATATTATTTCAACAGCAGATTTTTTTTTCCTCTTTGAAAGGCTGAAAGTTCTGTTACTGATGTCAGAAAGATGGGATATTTGAATAGGAGACAAAATAAGTCTTTCAGTTTATTTTTTTAAAATTTTGCTCTGTTCTTAAAACAGTACATTTTTATTAAAATTTCATATTATATTGCAGTTATTATTTGGGTGCTGTTTCTTCATATTTCATACTAGAATAAAAATATTGAAAAGGAAAACCTGCCTTCATTGTTCACAGAATTAATTGAATTAAGAATTTATTAGTATGTGGCTTGCAGAAACTGGTGATAACTGTATTTCAAGCTTGAATGAATCACAACAAAGCATTTCTTGTTGTGAAATGTAATTAAACTACTGCTATCTGGAATTTGATTCCTTGTGTATCTAAGATTTAATACAGTGCTGTGCATCTTGCTCCTCTTGGTATTTGGGTGTGGGATTTTTGGTATACCTTTCAAAATACTCTAGATATTGCTTTCACTGTGAAACATGCTTGTACACATGTTCCTTCAGACTTTCTAACAAGTTGCAGGTTTGTGTTGGAAATCTTTCATTTTCTGATTATTTTTAATTTTCTGTATGGTCTAAAAGATTTGTAAAGCTGTTTCATAAGTTGTGCATTTGTAAATGCTTTAATTCTGTTTTCAAAAATTTATGTAAATGTGCTGTATTTGGAAGAGGAACTTTCTAATGAAGGGTTTGAGTTTTCTTTTCTGCATCTTGCCAAACAGCTGATACGCTCATTGTCCTTTAGTGTAATGGATTAGTAAATACATCTCTGTAAAATTTATACTTGTAAGTATTTCTGTGGATTTCTCCATAAATATTAAGAAATCCTATTTGCCTAGAGAGTTTTGAGGTATATTTTGTATAAACACTGTAGTTGTGCACTTTTACAATAGTTAAATATATTAATTTCTTAAAGCTAGTGTGAAGTATGCATTGTGCTAGAATTAGTTGAAAACATCAGTCATACACCAAGTTGCCATAGCAACTTTTTCATGTTAGACAAACTGTCCTAAACTGTTAAAATCAAAGTAATGAAAATTTAGGATACCATTTATCCATAACTTAAACTTCATACAGAAAAAATTCCGAGCTTACAGGTGTCAGGTCGCTAGCAACAGTAAGACGTTAATAGATGGTGGTGGCAGCCTAGCAGATGTTGGTTATTAAAAGTAGGTGCTGCTTGTCAGTTACCTTGGCTAATTTGAAATGGTAAAAACAGAAGTTATTAGTTTGAAGGGTCTAAATATCTGTGGCCCTTCAACTTGTAAAATTATCACTCAGAAAAATTTATCATGTGTAAAAATATGGCAGTTAATGAGAAAATATGAATCTTGGGCTTATTAGTAAACAAGTTCAACAGTGTGTATAATTATATTTTTATTAACACCTTATTTAAAAAGAGGCTTATAATTGACAGGGAAGAATTGTTACTATCAGGTGCCACCATGATATTAAATCTAAGTATTTTTTCTGTTTTTAAAGTAGTCTTATTTAATAAACATGTTAAAAAATAAAGCTGCTACTTTTAATACTCCAAGAAAGAATGTTTCCTTGCACAACAAATCATATTTTGGGAAAGCTAAGACTTTATTAATAAAGGAATACTGTCATTTTAAAAATCTAAATATTAGTGATTGGGGTTCTGTTGGTTTAGAAAATCGAAGGTTATGTCCTTTACAGTAAAATAAGAGCAAGAGTATCCTTTTCATAATAAGTTTACACACACAAATGTCCATCCTCAGAGTTTATTTGGAGCAGGGAGGGATATGGATAAACCAACAAGAGTTTATGGCAGATTACACTGAGCTCTTGAGAGAATTCCACAAATAGACCGAGTTTTGCTTGATTTTGGCTGCAGTTTAGAACTCACATGTGTTCTCCTAAGAACATGTGAAAAAAATAAATCTTGTCAATAGCTGTTATGTATATTTCTGTAGGATTTTTTTTGTAGAATAGGGAATGGAGTTCTTAACAAAGGACGAGCTCATCTGAGTTACCATAATAAACACTTTTATTAATTCCATATCAATTCTGTTTCATTTGGTTTTAAGTTCTGTGTTGGAGTTTCCTCTCTGATTTCTTAAAGTAAATGATTGTAGCACATGTCAGATCCCAGAATCAAAGGACTTCACTTTTTTTATACAAATCTGGAATTTAGTGTAGGTGGAAGTCTGCAGTCTATATGTCCTCTGCAGTAAGATTGCTTGATTCTAGTTAATTATTTTTAGTGAGATTCAGTAGCTGGACTAACATCTGGGAAACATTTATATTTAAACTCAAAAGATGCTGTCAAACTGAGGATTTTTTTTTAAATTGACTTTTCTAAAGTATTTGCTTACCCTTTAGATAATATGTACATGATTTAAAAACGGGTTTTCTGCTCTCCTGCTTGTTTATTGGGGCAGAGCTTTCAGAAAGGGAAAGTGTGTAAGTCTGAGAACAAGGCCCTCTTTCTCCCCCACCCCCTTGCAGGCTCCTGCCTGCTGCCTCTTCAGTTTGTTTAGCTGCTACTGGAAAACACTCTTGCAGGGCCTTGAAGAGTAGTGATGGGGACCTCATGCACAGAGCAGTGCTTGATGTCATACCAGTGCATGAAAAGGGAGTACAACTAGCCATCAGCAAAACAGGGAAAGTGACTGTACGCTGGTGTCATGCACAAACTGAAACTTGAAAACTTTTTTCTAATTATTTCTAGTTATAAGACTTTTCCATTTTAGGTAGGCACAAAATTGTAAAATAGTTTTCAAGTTATTTTCCTTTAAAGATTTTCCCTCAAAATGAAAAATCTTTATCAGTTGCTAGTATTCTCTCCATAATTGAGTTTTGTAGCTCTTCTCCTGCACTGTTCCTGGTGTCTGCTCTTGTGAGTGTGCTGTAGCTCCTTTCCATAGAAATGATTTTCCTGACTCAGTAGGTCTCAAGGGTTTATTTTTTTCCCAAATGGAAAAGGGCCTGAAATTTCCATGTTCTGGGGAATACTTCCCACCCGCTGCGTCTGGATGTTCTTGGCTCAGGTCTTCCGTCATTTTGAGTCTGAATATTGAATTGTCTGGTAATGATAGTTTTATAAGCTTGCCTCTCCTTTGTTTTAATGCACTTCTCTCTCTCATTGCTCCAGTGTGTCTCAACATATGGTTCATGTGCGTCAAAATGGATGGTTTAGCCTACACCCTTGATTTTCTACATTTGCAAATAAGTTGTCTGTGCAGGTTCCTGTATGTGGTAACCCTCAATTTTTTTTTAATGGGCACAGTCCCAGTGGGACAATGTTGTGTATGTTTTTTTTTTTTTTCTTTTTTTCTTTTGCAGGAGGGAGGGGAATGAAACAAGGTAGCTGCTTCTAGGGACCTTACAGCATCATAGATCTGAACTTAAATTTGCTTGTTTTCTCTGCTTTCAAATTGTGGCATGTCCTCATGTTGTATATGAAATGGTCCTTAAGTGCAATTGTAGTTCCCAGATGTTTCCCAAATATACTAAAATAAGCTTTGGAGCCTGGTAAAGAAGATTGACTTGCACCAACTCAATTTTTTTAACCCTCCAGTTGAATACCCACTTGAAAGTGAAAAGATGGTTTTATGTTTTCCCCCTTTGGAAACTTATTTTCCTCATTTCTTATTACCTATAAACTACTGTGGCCTTTCCTCACTTCATCATTTGTATATTAGTTCACTACAAAGTTACTACAGCGCTGGGAATAGGGTTTAATGAGTGTTCTCCTGGCTGACTCCAAGGCTGTGCAGCACAGAACTGTGCAATGAAGACAATGGATGAAAGTACAATTTCTTTGTAGTCTCTACAATGTGAGGTGTGTAGGATCTGTCATATAATGCAGGAATCTTCTTCTACCAAAGTACTCTTGCTTTTCACACTTCGCCTTTTGGACCTATCACTATAGAATATATATAAATGGTGACTTGAAAACTTCATGAAACAGCTGTTCTCCACATCAGTAGAAACCCAATATTCAACCAAAATTGAAGGCAGGTTTGGGTGGAAACTGAAAGTACAATCTAAGTCTATACTAGTTAAAACAAAAACCAGACAAACAAAACTTCTTTGGCTAATTGAGTGAAATTTTGAACTGTTACTCTTTCCTCCCCCCCCCCCCCTCCCCCCCATCAAGAATTCATAGTTTTTTGTCTAGTTTTCAGGTACTTATAAGGCTCTCATTGCTATAATATCTGCTACTTGGTCTTTTAACTTTTAATCAGGACTGTTCCATAGTTGCTGAAATTTGCTCCAGAATCTAAGCTTTTATTTCAGAAATGTTTCTAGCTCTTGTGGATAGTTTAACTAAAGCAATGTTCCCTGCTTTGAAACAATACATATGAAGGGTGTGCAGTGCCCATATTCATTTCAGTGGGAGGTTTAACTGAAATACCTACCCTCTCCATTATTTCACTGATTATTTTGGCAGAAACCTCCAGGTATTCTCATGATACCAGTGTGTTCCATTCTATACATTTGAGGTAGGCAAAAGCCACAACTGTGTCCCCTTCTGACAATTGCTACAGTGATATGCACTGGCAATTAAAAAAAAAATCTGCTGTACAATGAAAGCTGAATGTCGTGATGGGACAGCATTAATGTTTTTTAAAAGCTGCTATTTAGTTTATTTTCATAACTAATTCAATAAAATCTCCATTTTAAAATATAAATAAAGCTGGCCTAGCATTTCCAGACTACCATTCCAGCAGAACTTAGGTTCAGTCTGCCATGGAATAAGCAGAGCCTTGCTCATAACACTGTACATTTACTTAGAGCTTTTCATTTAAGGCTCTTAATGTTTTACTGAGGTTGGGTAAGTACAGTAACTCCTCACTTAACGTCGTAGTGATGTTCCTGAAAAATGCGACTTTAAGCGAAACAATGTTAAGCGAATCCAATTTCCCCATAAGAATTAATGTAAATAGTGGGGGTTAGGTTCCAGAGAAAAAAGTTTCGCCAGACAAAAGACACATGCGGTTTGACTCACAGCTGTGACTAGGTAAGTGAATATCCTCTGGCCCCAGAGCTCTGGTGAGGGTGTGGGCCAACAACACCCCCACTCTTAGGCCTGCAGAGTCCTCCCCATGCAAGCTCTGCGGGTTTGAGCTCAACATGAGAGCCAGGCAGAGCAGGCAAGCTGCAGCACATAGGAAATGACGCTGTGCTGCATCCTTCCCCAGCACCCGATGGGGATGTCTGCTAGCCTCTGAGCAGCAGATCACACATGCCTGCTCCAGTTAGTTACTGAACCCCCCCCCCCCCCGGGGTGCTGGGGAGACCAGTCGTCTCCTAAGGGAACCAATCTGCCAGGTTGCATGGTACGCTCGGGGGGCACAACGCAGAGGCACTGGGCCTCTAGATCCCTGCACAGCTGGAGACAACCATAGTCTTCTGGGGCCACAAGTGCCGACTTTTCAAACTGCCGGGGGGTGCTTGACCCCCGGCTCTGCCCCAGGCCCCGGTCTCACCCCACCCCTTCCCCCAAGGCTCCGCCCCCACCTCTTCTTGCTCAGTTCTGCCCCTGAGCATGCCACGTCCTTGCTCCTCACCCCTCCCTCCCAGCCTCCCTGCACGCCACGAAACAGCTGATTGCAGGCGGCGTGGAGAGGGAGAGGGGAGGCACTGATCTGTGGGGCTCGCTGGCAGGCGTTGGGAGTGGTGGTGGAGGGCGCAACTTTAAACTAGCATCTTCTCTAATAGAACAGCGACTTAATAACGAAACAACTTTAACCAGGACGACTTTAAGTGAGGAATTACTGTATTATGAGTCTGCTTCAAAAATAAACCCAGGTGGAGGAGGGCGTGACCTGAACTATTGACACTTTCTCAAGTCAGTGGCAGATTAGGGTATTGAATGCTTTTGTCTTCAAGTTGATGGCATTGGTTAAAGGGACACTGGTCAAGTTTAGTCCAACATTTAGGCTTTCTTCATATGAGCTTTAACAAGATTAGTAGAGATGTTAATATATTTTTGTAAAAACAATGGAATTTTCTTTAAATGTAAACATAGCCCTGCAGTTTATACAATCTAGATATTGCAGCATTGAGCAAGTGAATGAGAACTAGAAAGCAAAACAAAAGTGAAAGGCTAGTTAAAATGGGTGCTATTTAACATAGTAATCCAAAATGTAAAAGGGTAAGTAAACTCTGAAAATCCCATATGGTCTATTTTTCATGAGAGTTCATCATGGGCCTAAATCTGCTTCCATTAAGTAAAGGATAAAATATATTTACTTCAGGGGGAGCAGTTAAGTCAATGCTGAGCACTTTTGAAAATCCTGCCCTAGATGTTGTTTGTTCTTAAAGATTAACACAATTTGATATACAATTTTTTTTTATAAAGAATAGTCACCATCATTTCCTCCCCCTTCTATTTTGTCCCAGGTCAAACACAGTTTGGGTATAAAAAATATTTTAGGTCAGGGGTCGGCAACCTTTCAGAAGTGGTGTGCCGAGTCTTCATTTATTCACTCTAATTTAAGGTTTCGCGTGCCAGTAATACATTTTAACGTTTTTAGAAGGTCTCTTTCTATAAGTCTATAATATATAATTAAACTATTGTTGTATGTAAAGTAAATAAGGTTTTTAAAATGTTTAAGAAGCTTCATTTAAAATTAAATGAAAATGCAGAGCCCCCCGGACCGGTGGCCAGGACCCGGGCAGTGTGAGTGCCACTGAAAATCAGCTCGCATGCCACATTTGGCACGCGTGCCATAGGTTGCCTACCCCTGTTTTAGGTAAACTGGCCAAATTGACTAGTATTATATTTAAATAAAAAGACTTTAAAGCATATACCTAAAAGTGTACCTTCAGGAGTTCGTAGAAATGTCCTATATTGTTTTTTTTTTTTTTTTTTAAGTTTAATACCTGAAATTTGGTCCTAATTCTCTTCTCTTTGCTGGAGAACATTGGCACGATCTCTGGCAGATTTGAATGTCACACAAATGTTTAAACTGAGGAGCAATTCTCTTTACTCACAACTGAGGCAGGTGGGCATACTCATTCTTAAGGAGGGAGAGAGACTTTGTGACATCACTCTTCGTTCCCCTAACAAAGAGGCTGGTTTTTGGAGACTGGGTACTTTTTTGTTAGCTGTCATTTTTTTGCTCTAAGGCCAGAATTTTCATTTTAGAATAATTTAAGTCTGTAGTCCTTATGGCTGCAAAGACCACTTCAAACTGAACTGAGAGTAGAATTATGTCATTACTAGAAAAGTGCATCTGATTTGCAGGCAATGTGAGAGAGCTCCAAAAGATGTGAACTGCCCCATTTATCTCAGTGGGGTGATTAATTTTGAAAGTAAGGATAACTTAAGTTTCAACAGTAATTCTTTCCCTGGTGGTCAGAGTGCATGAAAGGAGTAGGGTGATTGTATCAGGAAGTCCTGCACAGACCACTGAGTGGTATCTCAGTTTAGTGTTCTGAAGGGGTGTAACTTGGGAGAGTATGACTTTGTCTCTCTCCTGTTCGGTTCATGAAAGCGAAATGAGGACCGGATATTTCAAACAATAAAAAAATCTATTCCAAATCTTGATGCTCCTGTATAATGGAAGAATACAGATATGAGGGGCATACTGGTGGAGAAAAGGCATGGGCATAAGCAGTAATTGCTGTTAAAATACAGTACCTGCCCAGTGTTTTGGCCTGGCTTTATGACGTGGTGTGGCATCTCCTTCCCTGTACCTATAATTTTCATTAATGTCTAGTCCAATGTGTCTCTCTGATCCTTGTTAGTTGCTACTATAATACCAGTAATAAGCCAGATATTTTCTACTGTGCAACAAATATATCTTTTGTACCTTTATAAATATTAAACTTTACTCACCCAAACTTAGCTTGATTTTTCTTCCTCAGTGAACACCAAATGAAAAGAAATATGTTCACCGTCTTGGAGTTATCAGTCTAATGAATTAAACATTTTATATTGGGATATTTCACCTTATTCTGAGACTAGCTAGTATTACTCTAAGTAGATGCAGTGACACGTACTGTTTGTTAGGGCCAAAGGGAGCTAAGACCCATCAATAATGTCATAACTAAGTACTATGGTGGCTGTACTGCAGGGTGCAGTACCTGCCACTACTGGGGGACTCCTATCCCTGCAAAACACCTCCAGTTGAAGTGGAAGGAATTCATTTGAAAATACAGGTTTTCTGTGACAATATGCTGCGGAGTATTGGGGCTGTCTGCAGCCATATGCACCCCCTGGAGTCCTTGCAGCATGTGGGCAGTAAGTAGAGGAGGGAGTAGTTAGAGCAGGGAGCACAAGCCTTTGGGCTAGCCTGATTCTGAGACAGCAGGGGAGTGGGTTGTGGTGGCAGATTGTGTGTGTGTGTGTGGTGAATGAGGTGGTAGGTTTACTGGTGTATGTGGGGAGGAGAGGTAGAATAGTCAGGGAGAGATTGGGCCTAGAAGAGAACAGCAAAGGGGGGACACAAGGGTAAATACTGTGTTCTCCCATCTTGCCCTTTACTATAAAGTGTCCCTTTTGTTCATTGTGAATGGGGGAAAAGGAAGAGACAACTTCCCGATAATCTTTTGTTCTCCATCAAAATTCTTCCCCGTGACCCTTTTCCCCTCCATAGTGTCAGCTTTTCACTTTGAAAATATGATCAACCTGCAAGGGGTTGGAGTATGTAGATGGCTATTAGTGAGACAACCTCACTAATTCCACGACGGCAGTCGTCCGAGAAGTCCAGAATATCTCAAAATATTCTAAAGGAATTGATTCTGGACCTCTAGTCGCCTATCTCAATCATTTTTAGTACAGTGCAGGACAAAAGAAGCATGTGGCCAGGATATCACTTCACAGTTAGGGCTTAATAGCGTTATATCACTGATGTTATTGCTAAGCTTAATCCCTCAATTGATCGTCTTAATTGGCATCACTACAAATCTTTTGCAGACTGGGTGCTGCTGATGGACCTCCTATGAAAGACTCTGTCTTGCGTAAGAAGTCACTAAAATGGTATTCATGCTGTTTATACAGCATACCCCACTATGAAATATATGTACGTTCCCATAAGTTCCTGCCCTGAAGCACGTACAGTATAAAACCATGAATATGGACAATGCAGAACAAACACAGAATGATGTATGATCAACTAGAATGCTTCATTAAAAGGATGGCTTTTTTTTTTAAGGGTTTATTAAAGAGATGGGCTGTGTTTGGCATACATTTATTTGAGGCTGTTCCAGGCACAAAGCATGGCATGAAAAACCTGACTTTGGGAATTGTGGGCAGAGAGAATATGGTAAGGGGAGGGGGGGAATAGTAGGAGCAGAGTTCTTGAAGTGCTTTGTAAATGAAGTGAAGATTCAGTTCCATATGGAAGGAGGGGAAGCCAAACCAGATATTTTAGAAAAGTGGGGATGGGAAAAGGGAAGATTTGTGTGCAAATAAAGGAAGAGCTGCATTTGGGAAGAGAGGAAGTTGCAGTGGGTAAGGCAGGAAATTGCCAGAGGAGGATTATTATGGCCAAAAAGACGAAGGAAGAACACTGGAAATGTAGAACCACCACCAATGGGATTTGTCATGGGTATGAATGTGATTGGAGAAAAATCAAGATTATGAACCTGGGTGACTGTAAGGTTGATATTAATAGAGAATGGGGAGAAGAAAGAATATCTGATTCCAACATTGAGCTTAAAGTGGCAGTGATGCTTTCCAGGAGAAGGTATTGGAGATGCACCTATAGGTGCAGGACTGCACAGAAGGTGAGCAGCTGTGATGGAACAGTGTATTTGTAGATAGCATCAAGGTAATAGTTGAACTCATGGCAGTAGATGAAATCACCTAGACTATAGAAGGAGAAGAAGACAGAACACGCTATTCTCCTTTCCTGTTATGAGAGTATAAGAAAGGAAAATAGAGCCTTTGGAAAGAAAAGTGAGAGTAGTCAGAAATATGAGTGCCAAGATGCATTTTCTCAGAAGAGCATGGAGATGTGTGGAGGAAGAGCCAGTAGCCTTTGTTAAAGGCAGTAAATGATTCCAGAAGAATGAGGACAGAGAAGAGCTGTTAGACTTGACCAGGTGGAGGTCAGAAGTAACTTTAGCGACCGTGATTTCAGAAGAATGAATTGGGTGAAAGGCAGACTGCAGAGTTGACTAGAGAGAGAAATGTGAAGAGTGGCCTCATTCCATGTTTGCTCAAGCTGTCATAATTAAACCACCCCCAACGAGCGGCGGTAGCTATATCGGCGGGAGAACGTCTCCTGCTGACATCGTGCTGTCCACACTGGCGCTTTTGTCGGTGAAACTCCTGTCGGTCAGTTGTTTTTTTTTTTCCCCCACACCCCTGACCAACAAAAGTTTTACCAACAGAAGTGCTAGTGTAGACATAGCCTAATTTTCTCGTCTGTGAAATGGGGATAATACTTCCTTTTCCTCCCCCTTTGTCTGCTTTGTCTATTTAGATTGAAACTCTTTGGGGAAGCGACTGTCCCTTACTACATGCCTAGAATAGTGGTGCTACTGTAATACAAATAATAAGGGCTAACCTTCTCTGGGTCTTTGTTCACTTAGCTGCAGAAAAATTAAATGTATAGGCTTAAAGCTGCCCTTGATCACATGGATGCCAGATTCCCCAGGTTACACCAATTACAATTCATGTGGTTTCAATGCTTTTACTCCTAGTTACTAAAAAGAATGGGTCCATTATGGCAACATGCAAACTACAGGTATTCAAAATACAGGGGATTCTGCTTGATAACCCAGATAACTTTTGGTTAATAAAAACATTTTGCATGGAACAGATACTGTCCAATTGACTATAATGTTAATTGATCTGGATATGAGCAACAGGCATGCTGGCTACTAACTTGTTTTATGGAAAGCCTGGGCTGCAGGTAGATTTGGGGGGTTGGGCTGAGCGTCAGCTGCAGCCTGGTTTGCGGGGCTGCAGACAGGGAAGCGCTGGGGGGGTGCATGGTACCTTTCCCTGCACTCTCCAGGCTGAGAGCCAGGGCTCAGCACATCCATCACTGCCTTTTCTGTCTAGTCCTGTAAACCTGCCTGTGGCTTTCTATGGGGAACAGGGCTGCTGGGACATGCAGAGCCTGGGTCCCTGGTGTCACGGTGTCAGAGTAGGATGCAACCCAGAGAGCACAGGGAGAGGTATGGTACAGCTCTGTATTCCCTCAGTCCCTCCCCTCACCCCCCCCCCGTGGAAAGCCCCAACATCTGGGTAGTGGCCCCCTCCCTGCCACTGCCCACAGCGTACCTTGGGGCCCAGTATGGGCACATCCTAGCACTTCCATCCCTGGCTGCAGTCTGGCAAACCTGCCTTTAGCTTATTGGCAACTGTCAGATAATGGCAACTTTTTTCTGTCCACCAAGAGGACTGTCTGGGAATTGGTCTTGCTCTGAGCAGGGGGTTGGATTAGATGACCTGCTGAGGTCCCTTCCAACCCTGATTCTATGAATCTACTGGACTATCAAAATTTAACTGCATGCACATATAAGCTTTTAACCATCAGGCCACTCTGACCATCAGGATCTATTACTGTAGGTGAAAATACTGTTGTGCAGGGCTGCGCTAATAAAATGAAGGTTTTCCACAATGAGCTTAGTCAAAGTAAGTCTGCTATATGCAGCAAATCATAAGCTAGGGCTTGCTATAGATACCAATGAATGGCCCAAGTGCAGATATTGCTCATCCCTAAAAAGCTATTCTCTGTTGGCTTGAAGGATTGGGTAATGACCAGGAACAAAACAGTTTACGGATACCCACTGCGATTGTATGTCTACACTGCTATTAGACACCTGCAAGTGACTTGTGCCAGAATACTCTGGCTTGTGGGGCTTGGGCTAAGGGGTTGTTTAACTGTGGTGTAGACATTCAGGCTGGGGCCTTTATTCTAGGAGCCTGCAAGGTCTGAGGGTCCCAGAGCTTGGGCTGCAGCCCAAGCCTGAACCTCTACACCAGGGGTTCTCAAACTGGGGGTTGGGACCCCTCAGTGGGTCACGAGGTTATTACATGGGGGGGTCGCGAGCTGTCAGCCTCCACTCCAAACCCCGCTTTGCCTCCAGCATTTATAATGGTGTTAAATATGTAAAAAAGTGTTTTTAATTTATAATGGGGGGTCGCACACAGGCTTGCTATGTGAAAGGGGTCACCAGTACAAAAGTTTGAGAACCACTGCTCTACATCACAATTAAACAACCGCTTAGCCTGAGATCCATGAGCCAGTCAGCTGGCACGAGCCAGCCATGAGTGTCTAATTGCAGTGTAGAGATACCCAGTGAGTGCTCAATAGCAGACCGTGCTAGTGGAGAACTAGACTAGTGCTAATCTGCGTGATCAGATGTGGATTTCAAACCAGCTGGTCAATATCCATATTATTTAGGTATTAGAATCTTTACTTGAATTTGAAATTTTGCAGTTTTGTTTTGACTGATGGCAGAGACATTTTAATTTATATAAAAGCAAGGCCAAGACAAAACATATAAAATGAAGTGAGTCAGACACACTAAAAAATAAAAAGGCGAAACTCTGACAAAAATGGTCCAAAACCAGTCTTTAGACAGTCATAACAGGAACATCTTTAATTTAATTGAGAGAATAAAACCGAATCCTGAAAATTGGGACAGCCATGTTTTAGAATAACCAAATTTTGAAGACTTTAGCAGCCTGTGAACAAGTAATTTCTAGCTGGTATGATTGTGAAAAGTACTTTCAAAACATGAAAGAAGTGTAACTGAACCAATGAAGTCCGCCTGAGTCAGAAGAGAACCTGAACTAATATCTGAGTTGCAAACTGCTCCATTCATTTCAATGGATGTTAACTCGAATGCGAATGATGAAACTTTAAATGTCAACATGTTACTTCTTAAATGAGCAGTAAAATAATTATCCTATATTGAAGGGTTACACCAGCCATTCTCAAACATTTGGGGTGTAATTACTGGGGGTGTCTAAAGGACTAGTGTGGGTGTTGCAGATGTATAAATTGAGTAGGCCTTTAACAACATATGGTGGCATTGGAGAAGGGTCAGAGGTAGCTATTAGTTTCCTTTCTCTGAAGTGGGACTCTTCTTTCATGAACTTGGGAAATGCTGGACTAAAAGAAAGGAAGAAGGAACAATTGAAGGCTTGCAAAGTTTTTACTGACTGAGATGAGTGGGACAGTTCAAATCTCTCAGAGCTCCAGGCTCTCTGCAGACACAGGCGGGCACCACTTCATTGGTTTACACTTTAAAACATCAAGTTTCTTTTCATAACTATAAGGGCTAGAAGAATATTTTTTTAAAAAATGAAAGCTAGGATTTGGTAGCAAGGAGCAGTTGCAGAATTATGAAATAGTGTGGGGCCCTGGATATATTATACAAATTAACTTCACCCATAAAATTGATTGAATTTAAGCTTCAGTATCAGAGTTGCAGTGGTATAAATGAAGTGCCCCTTTTATATCAAGGAGATCAATTTCTTTTGCATAGAAACCTCTACACAAATAGTGTTGAAGAATCCAGAATCTTCTGGAATGCTGTATCAGACTCAAAATGCATTAGACAACTCTTCAAAGCAGTGCGTAAGCAATGCATGTTCAAGGGTTGCTTCTCTGTACTTTTCCAAAAACATTTTGAGGATTTGTTTTTTATAAAACTTGATTGCCAAGTCATCTCAATTGGAATGTTTCCAAGTTACTGATTGTGGCAATCGTTTGGCATGCTTGAGTTGGCTTGCATCTATGAACTGAGACTAAGCTTGTGCACAGTAGCCCCACTCTTGGAATCGGATATCTTCCTTCCAAGGGAGGATGGCATCGGGGGAAATGTTCACAGATAAATTAATGCATTCTTCGAGTGGTTGCACATGTGTATTCCACTCTTGGTGTCTGCGCACCCAGCATATAGCCGTCGGAAACATTTTCCCTCAGAGGTACCTGTTGGGCAGCTTGAGCTCTCCCTGCTTCCACATGCCACTGTATGCAGGTCTGAGCGCAGAGCTGTCCCTAGTCCCCCTCACTTCCTTCTTACCGTGACAGTTGTTGGAACTCTCTTCTATACAAGAACAGTTTGTTTCTCAGCCTTTGTGTGAACATAGTGTGTGTGTGTGTGTGTATATAGTTAGTCTAGTTCTTAGTCTTGTTAGGATAGTAAGTTTTAGTTCTGTTAATTTAAAAAAGTTTTTTTGGACGTTTCCCCATTTGGAGTTTTTTCTAGATACGGTACTGAGTTATGCCCTAGTCACTGAGTTTCAAGCTGTAGGCTTCTTGCTCCTGGCCTATGCCAGTGAGTAACCCACATAATAGCTGCTTGCAGTGCTTGGGAGAGACACATGTGAAGGACCAGTGCCCGATTTGCAGGGAATTCAAGCCTAGGACAAAGAAGGCTAGGCTGATGAAGGCAGTGCTCAGGCCACTGTCGGCGCTGTCTTGAGGCTCTCCCGATCTAACTTGGTGCCGAGTGCTGCAGCTTCAGTGTGCTCCCTCTGGAGTTAACAGAAGCCCAGCACTGTTCTCTCTTGCCTGTACCTAGGAAAAAATACAAACCTTCCAGAGAAGGTCTCCTCCAATTCTAAATTTGGGAAGAGGGTCAAGAAGCCATCAAGTGGAGTGCACTAGAAACCTGAGCACTCCTCCTCCAAATCTGTGCGTAAGTTGGCCCTGGTGCTGTAGGGGACTCTGAGCCTGGTGCCAGAAGTGGCAGGGTCAACTTCTTCTGCACCACAAGAGACTATCTTGGTGTGATTACCCCAGAGGCATTTGCAGCAGCAAGAAACCTGCTTTGCCTATCAGTGCACGGTGTCGCCATCCTTACAAGAGTCCAGTCCCCCCCCCACCACTGCCAGAGATTCAATCTCCAGCACTGCCGTTGCCTGCTTCCCAGGGGAAGCCTGCCACAATGGCGTTACTCTGCGCATCACCTGGCTCCCAGCACTCATCCCCGGCACCAATGGGATCAGCTCCACCATAGTCAGAAGAATAGATATCCTCCTAGTTGGATTGGAGGTGGGGTCGTATGTATCTCAAACACAAAGCAGCACCTCCTGGTCTCTGCTTAGATCCTCTCTTCCTGCTGACCACTGTGATGCTTCAGTGGGAACTCCCATGGGAATGTGACCAGGATAGTGGGGCCCTGCTCTATATCAGTGGCCCTTTTGTAACCCTGAGGGGTTTCCCCCACTTCCAGATCTTCTCCCACACCGTGTGTATCAGTGCCCTTGTCTAGAAGAGCGAGTCTATGTACTGAATGGCTCAAATCCCAGAGTGTGGTACTGGGCCGGGTACAGTATCAGGCGGAGGTGCCAGAGCAACAGGCAGTAGAGAAGGTTATACCCCCTCCAGTCTTGGCTTCCTCTTTGCCCTCACCAGATGAAGCCATTTCATCTAGTACACTTCTCCTCCTCCTCCTGATGATTTTAAAGTTTTATCAGGAATTGCTCAAGAGAGTGGCTGCAGAATTAGGTTTACAGTTCAAAGAGGTCAGAGAGTCTTCACATCATCAGGTTGACATTTTATCAATGGTGGGTCCCTGCAGGGTAGCTCTGCCAATTACTGAGGCAATACGAGAGCCTATAAAGGCTCGGTAGCAGACTCCATCTTCACTGCCTCCCACCTTAAAAAGGGCAGAAAGAAAATATTATGTACCCTCCCAAGGTTTTGAATACCTCTATACTCACCCACCACCAGGCTCTTTAGTTGTGACCATGACTAATTAGAACAAGCATCAAGGGCACAAGACTGCCACTCTAAATCAAAGGATGCTAAAAAGCTGGACTTATTTGGCAGAAAGATTTATTTGGTGTATCACTAACCAACAGGCTTTGCTGGGGCAGTATGATTTTAATTTATGGGGCTCAATGGAAAAGTTCAGAGAGCTGCTTCCAGGTTCAGAGAAAAGTTCAGAGAACGCTAGACAGGAGTTCGGTTCCCTAGTCAATGAGGGTAGATTAGTCAGGAGAACACCACTGCAGACAGGGCTGGATGTAGCAGACTCAGCAACTTGAACCCTGGCTTCCGCAGTGGCCATGTGTAGATCATCCTGGTTGCAGTCTTCTGGTCTCCCCTGACATACCGAGCACTATCCAGGACTTGCCATTCAAGGGTCCTTCTTTATTCTCAGACCAAATGGACAGCAGGCTTCATGGACTTAAGGAATCTAGAGCCACTCTAAAGTCCTTAGGTTGGTACATGCCTGCAGGAGACAGGAAGCACTGTCGTCCACAGTAGACACCCTGATTTTCCATTACTTTTCCTCAGCAGGACCTATCAAAAAAGAGGTTCAGGGGTTATAGGTGTAGGTCTCCTGCTACTTGGGTTCTCGGCCACTCAAGACACCTGGGAACTCCGAAGAGGCAGTTTTGATGGACCACTCAAGGTCAACATATCTCCAGACCCAACCCCCCTGACCTTTGCAAACCATCTGTCCCATTTCCACAGTTCTTGATCTCAGATTACTTTTGGACCAGTGGGTCTTGAGTACTGTGTAAGTGGAATAGACTCTCCCGTTTGCTTCTACCCCTCCCTCCGTGCCCCTCTTTACAGACCACTCTCACAAGAAACTCCTTATCCCGGAAGTCAATTACTCCTTCACTTGGGAGCCATAGAGGAGGTTCCATGTGATTTCAGAGGGAAGGGGTTTTATTCCCAGTATTTCCCAATTCCAAAAGCAAAGGGGTAAGGGGATCTCGGATCAATTTTAGACCTGCATCAACACAACAGATTTTTAAAAAGGATAAAGTTTTGCATGGTCACGCTAGCTCCTGTCATCCGTTCCCTGGATCTTGGGGACCAGTACACTGACCTCAACTTGAAAGATGCCTACTTCCATGTGGCAATCAATCAAGCTCACAGGAAGTACCTCTGATTTCTGGTAAATCAAAATCATTACCAGTTCACTATACTACTTTTTGGCCTGTCAGCAGCTTCCAGGGTCTTTACAAAGGTCATGGCAGTAGTAGCTGCATTCTTCTGAAGATCAGGAGTGCAGGTTTACCCTTACCTAGACAACTGGCTTGTCAAGGGCCAGACCAAACAGCAAGTACAGAGCAGTGTTGCCATGATCCAGTCAATGTTCAATGCTCTGGGACTGATAATCAACACAGAAAAATCTGCCCTCACCCCAGTCCAGAGGATAGAATTTATTGGGGCTGTACTGGACTCCTTTCAAGCCAATGCCTTTCTTTCAGTGTCAGGTTTCAGGCAATTCAATTTGCATAGGTTTGAAGGCTTGCCCAGTCACAATAGCACAAAATTGTTTGAGGGTTCTGGGTCACCTATGTGGTTCAGTACACCAGACTACAACTCAGAACTCTGCAGGACTGGCTGGCATCAGTTGGACTCTGTGGTAAGAGTGCCCTCACTTCCCTAGATCGGTCGACAGATCCAGCTGGTGTACGTTCAGGTGTTCTGTTTGTGGATTACTTATTATATCTGAAGCACCAAGGTTTGATGGGTAGTTCCATCAAAGTACATCTAGCTGCTATTTCAGTGTTCCATCCTAAAGTGAACAATCACTCTATTTTCTCCAATGACATGTCCATAAGGTTGTTTAAGGGCTTAGTCAAATTATAATCTCAAGTGCCAGACTCTGTTCCCCTATGGGAGCTAAACTTTGTATTGTCAAGACCTGTTTGCTGTTGCTTCGGTCAATGAAGGTGGCATTTCCGGTGGTCATTCCATTGGCCAGAAAGTAGGAGAGCTGCAGGCATTAATTTCAGAACCTCCATATATGATCCTTTTTTTAAGGACAAGGTTTGCCTGCACCCTCATCCAAAGTTCCTCCCTAAGATGGTTTCCTCTTTCACATCAACCAGGCAATTTATTTGCCTGTTTTCTGCCTGAGGCCATGTACAAAGAGAGGTCAGAAGAGCCTTGACATTTTACCTAGATAGAACCAGACACTTTTTTAATCTTCCCAGTTGTTCATATTAGTGGCTGACAGAGTAAGAAGTCAATCAATCTCCACCCAAATAATTTTTTCCTGGATTGCGTCCTATATAAGCATGTTATGATTTGGCTAATGTTGCACCACCCAACAGTCACAGCTCGTTCAACAAGGTCACAATTGCTTTCGGCCTTTCTGACACAAATTCCAATTGTAGACATTTGTAGAGCGGCAACCTGGACCTCAGTTCACGTTTGCCTCCCACTATGCTGTGCCTCAGGACTCCAGAGACGATGCTAGAGTGGATCAAGTTGTTCTATAATCTTTATTGAAATAGACTCTGATCCCACCTGCTGTTCTACAGCTAGTGAGTCACCAAGAGCGGAATCCATATGTACAATCACTTGAAGAGAAAAACAGTTACTAACCTGTTCCATAACGGCTGTTCTTTGAGATTTGTTGTATGTGTCCATTCCATGACCCACCCTCCTACCCTTCTACATCAGAGTTCTGGTCAGAAAGGGGGGTTGGGGGCAGCTCTACCCTTTAAACCTGCATGCAGTAGCGCCAGCAGCAGGGGAGCTTGAGCCCTCAATGGGTACAACTGAGGGAAAAGGTTTCTGACGGCTGTGTGCTGAACACACAGACACCAGGAGTGGAATAGAAATGTGGTGAACAACAGTTATGGAACAGGTTAGTAACTTTTTTTAACTTTGGGGAGTGATCCAGCAATAATTCCAGTAGCGTACAACCTTTGTGGCACTAAAAGCAGCATTGTAACTTATCAGAAGTCTGAGAGTTACATTTAGTTTGCATATATGTGCAATTTTTGAAGCACACTAATACTTTGAAGAGTTCAGGTGATTGAGGATCAGTGGGAATGTGGCCCTCCTTAACCAAAAGGTAACTTATTGATTACTTTATTTCTGAGATGGCCATGTACATTATGCTAATGAAATGTAGGCTTGAGTTTGCAAGGTGACTGAAGTGTCTTGGTTTGTTACTAAATAAATGTGTACTTTAAAAAGAAAAGAGGAAGGCTACACAAAAAATGGAAAGCCCCTTTTAGTTTAAGTACATAAGGCTTGATACTCATCCTAGGATCACCACATTCCTGCCTCTTCACCCGTGGCCTGGAAGTTCAGACTTCCCTTTGCATACGAATCATAGAGACTAAAGCCTTTATTTCGTAGTATCTGCCCTTTTTAAAGGGCATCCGAGTGAAACTAAGTAATCCTGCAGTATTCTAGTGTTTGACTAGTGCTGATGGTGAAGCACTGTGGTCTTGGGAGTATTCTGTCTGACTCCTTTGTCAAAGGGCAGTTTTGGGGGAGCAGAAACAATGAAAACTGAAAGAGGGTTGTGTGGGACAACAGGAAGAGATGTGCAAAACCACCACATGTTTTTAAAAATGGGTGGATGTGTTAGATGAAAGCATAGTGACAAATAAAATGCTGATCCTTGAGGAACTGGAGGCCTTCAGGATTCCTTCACTGGCCTCTTAAGGATATTGAGAGGAAGCTTTATGGAAGAGAGAAAAAAGAATGGAAGGGATTGCTATATTGAGATATTCTATCAGTCCATTGCTTATTATGACAAAAGCTCAAGATACAAGTAATACAGTAACTAACTTATACTTTACTGTTTTACCAAGAAGAATGGGAGAGTAGATCCCAAAAACATATGGCTTAGGGAAGTAAAGCAAATGCTAAAGGAAACCACATTGCTCCCCCCAAATGAACCCTATTATTAAAACAAGTGAAGACTTAAGAATTCTAGGACTTATTGTGGGCTACTCTAGAATTCTGAATGAAGTAGCAAAAGAGCAAGTGGGGTATCTAGCAGAACTAAATTTTATACGTCTGTTTGGAATGAATATACCTTTGTCAGACCTTGAGCCCTCGCCCTCTATTCACATACAGGCAGCAGAAGTACAAGCTTCCTCAAACTACTCCAGCCATGTGCTTCCAATCTGACCCATACAGCCCTCTATTCTCAATAGACCGTGTAACCTTTGGTCTTTCTGCTGGAACTGATAATTAGGTTGCAAGTTATGTTGGTGATTTTCTGATCGACATGTTCAAGAATTTGACTGATATCATCTTACTTAATACAGTGCACTGAATAGCTATGAGATGTAGATGGATTTTGGTCACTGCCAAAATGAACGTAGCAGATGAGGAAACTAGCATGAGAGCTCTGGGGATTTCGTCTGGGCAGCAACAAATAAACACGTGTTGAGCCTCAAGGTTTGTCAATTTAGAGAAGTGTGGATGTTTTTCTGAACCTATGAAGGGGTTACCCTTTCTCTAGTTCGTCCTCTTGTATGCTGCCTCCAGTGGCAATAAAAACTTTCCCCTTACTACTAAGATGACAGTTGTTTCAGAAAGAATACGGTCTTCAAGGGAAGGCTCCTCTCTACTTTCCTCAGGAGCAGCTGGACTCGGTATGAAGTCTTGCTGTCTCTCCACTAGGCCCTGTTTGCTTAACATTACATTTGGTAATCTCCTTTGATTAGACCCAGAAGATGATGTTCTTATGGGAAAAGCCACTTACTCTCTGAAAAGAGAGATCTCTTCTGCTTTGGAACTTCCCAGATAAAAATGGTTCAATCTGAGATACTTTTCAAGGCAAATCTTCACACTGTAGCTAAAACTGAGCAACAGCTGGGCCCGGTGGAGACTTCGGGTGCTGCCACATCCTATTATGATAACATTTTTAAGTGCCCATCACTGTGGCATCTGAGCTCACATGGTTTAAATTAAGATATTGGTGATTTTAACGAGAGAAAGTAGGAAGGAAGATGAGGGATCATTTGGGAGGTAAGGCTGAGTTTCACTTTTTTTCTTTAAAGATTCAAATAAGGCTTCATTTTGTGAGATGGGGCAGTTTCATATTTGCTTGTCCGCTTTTAATACAAATTTGAAACGTGCATTTATGTATTTGATTTGTACTGTGTGCAAACACAAATCAAGGAGTGATGACTGTCTTCCTGCAAAGGATGTCTGTTACTTGGAGATACTGAAGCCTAAACAGAGATGGTTCTGTTTGCTGAGCAGCCCCTCCTTTTACTTCATTAGGCTCTATTTTGTCCTGTATCTCTGAGTGCACAAATGGGGCTGAAGGTGGAAATTACTCTTTTTCGGTATTTCCTTTTCTGTGTGCAATTTTTACGGCTGGCAATATGTAAAGTTTAAGAATCCTGGCTAAGAAGCCTGGGCTAACTGACCTTTTTACCCTTCTCTCTTTCCTAATGATAGACATTGTACAAAGTTGTACTGACGTGTCTGCTCTGGGGAATTGGAGCAAATATATTAGGGCTCCAAAGAACTACATAGACTTGAGATTAAATTTGTTCTATATTCTATGCTGGGCTGGGGAGGAACTGTATGTAGGTGGATTTGGAAAAAGGATCTTGAGTTCTGTTGTTAGCCTGACTTGAGAGAAACTGATTAGTTTGTCAGAGGTAATGGTAGACTTTTGAGGCTGTGTGCAGAGCCCGTTTGTGGTTGAATGCTGCCAAAGAATGTGACACGGAAGGTCAATAGTACCAATATGGGATAGTAGCTTACTCACATGTGGGAATGGAACTAGGGTGTCTTGTCCACTTTTCCTAAAGCTTCACTACATTCTACTCTACATCAGTTTTCATACCCTCTCAGCACTGTAGGATCTGAGTGCTGTACAGTACTGTATCAAGCAACGCGACTAATATCCGTCACATGTGGGTTAAATGATGATCAGTCTTGAGTGATTGGCCAAATAACTGTATTAAATTATAAAACACACTTAAAAGGGAAATTAATTTTTTGTTAAAATCACTTGCTACAACAATGAGTTGAATAAGATGACTAATGATTAAATACCTGTGGCTTTATATGTGTACCGACTCGGTCCTCAGAAAGATTAAATAGACCCTCCCCAATTCTGATAATGCTAAATAAACATACATATATATATATATATATATATATAATGAGAGAGAGTGTTTATCTTTATATATACGTGTATTGTTATAGCACTCATTGTAGTAACCTCATTTACAAATATTGTACTTTTGGTTTACTACAGTTTGCAATAACTTTTTGCAACCTGTTAAGAATATTTTTTATTAAATCTTAGTGAGATTTACAATGCTCAGTTGGGTTACTGGCGTGCATCTCTTTATAATTCTTCTGGGTACAGAACAGCAATGGCAAGAAGGACTATGTCACTTCCAAAACTGATCTCTGTCAGAGATACAGTGATCACCTGCCAACGGTTATTCATCCCCCAAAGGATTACAGACAGAAGTCATTCTTTCAGCATAATTCTAAGGCTTTTACTCTTCACTGTGTGTCTCGGCACTGGTTCTGCCTCACCCTCCGTATGATTGCTTGGATAGACAAGTTTAGGTATTCCATGTCTTGGAGTGACGAGGTTAAAGATAGCTTTCAGCGATTTCCCTGTAAGCCTTATTTATCTCATGGCATGTAATAAGGTAGTCAGACATGTTTTGCTCTGCCTTGGAAGCATATATACAGACCAAATAGCATCAAAGGACTCTGAAGACAAACTGTTTGGCAGCTATTTTGTCCGGGGGATTCCCCAAAGTAGCTGTGAAGCTCAAGAAATGTGTGCTATCCTCCATTCCTCATAGATGGGACTTTCATTCTTCCTTTTGCAACAGGACAGATTTCTAGACCAAGCCTCCTTGATACCAGTAGAGAGATTTCTACTGCAGAAGCAAGTGGAATAATTTAGAAGATGGAAGAAAATCACCTTAGACAAGTCGGTCTAAGAACAGTTCACAAGGAACACTTGTGTGAGCTGCTGAATATTAAAACAAATGTGCAAGCTTTGTCTACAGTGGGAAACTGAATCGTTGCTGACATTTTTCAGCAATGTTTCTCCCTGAAGTAGCAAGGACAACTGCTTAAGTGCTAGTGAAGACGTAACTCCTCTCTGTCTACTTAAAAGTTCCCTGAGAAGGATGGCCTTGAGATTAAAGGCCTGGAGTTGGAAGCAGTAGAGCCAAGTAAGATTCCTGGCTCTGCCACAGACTTCCTGTGTGAACTTGGGCAAGTCACCAACTTTTCTACTTCAGTTCCTCATCTGTAAAACAATGATAATACCTCACAGGAGTGTTGGACTTGTGTATTTTCTCATGCTCAGATAATGTAGTGATGAACACCACAGAAGAAGCTAAGAATAAATAAATTTAAATAGAAATACCACAAGAGTGGCACACCTTGGATATACACAAAGGCACTGCAGGATACGTTTGACTCAAAGAAGCAATCAAATACTATTAGTGACCTGTCACTCAAGAAAGAAGGACAAGAAAGCTTGAAAATCTTCTGAGTTGGACCGGAGCACGCTGAAGTTCTAACTTCACTAAGGGTTTATTGGCTAATCTGTGTGAGGATTAATCACTTCACTGGCAGAAAGCTCTTATGCTTCTGATGATATAACCTACAAGGCAGCCATGTGGTGGTAGTGGTATTTGCAAGGAGTGTGCCACAACCTGCACTGCCTCAGTAATCTCTTAAAATCTGTCTACATTCAGCATCCTAGTGGCTCTTTTTATTATGTAATTATCCTCTCTCTTTTAGGTGCTTATTTCACATCCCTTCATAAATTTTGATGGCTGTGAAGGGGCTCTAGAATGGAAAACTTCTTGCTTACCTGATCATTTTCTTTTTTGTATATTTCATACCCAGCAATCTGACCCACAATGGAGGATTAAGATTTTAACTAATTTCTTCAAATTGAAAGACTGTCAGGAAAGGGAGAAAACTGCTTAAAGTACCATGACGTATTTGTTGTGGTTAATATTTCAGAAGTCTACTCTAGCATTAAGCATTGTAGAGAACTCTGTATGGCCAAGCAGTTTCAGAACATGTATATTTAGTTTTCAGGCACAATCCTCAAATTTAGTGGGGGTTCAGCAGGAGGGATTTTCTATTCCCTTGGAGACAACTCTGCTAGTCTGAGCCTATTTTCTTATCTGTACTTGAGGGCTGAAGAAAGGAAATGAGAAAACTTCCCTCTCCCAAAACCAGCTTTGTAAGAAAACTTCATTTAAGATTTCACTTCAACTAGATTTTTCTGCAGTAGTTGACATCACAAGCACTTAGTGCTCTAGTAAATGCTTTGTTCATCCAGGGCTATATTTGTAAGGAGGACTGCATGGCTTCTGGACGACTCTGACACCATCAACACCATCCTCCCCTAAATACCTGGGTTCCCAGAACACCCATTAGCTTGATTCGAGCCCTAGGATCAGTTTAGCCTCTGATTTGTCTTTGTCTCTGTCTGAGGGATTGGAAACACCTACAAGATCTCTATCAAGCGTTCTTAAAACTACACTACCTACTTGCTGAAGTGAAGAAACAGACTGACAGAGCCATAAGAATACCCAGAAGTCACCTACTCCAGGACAGGCCCAACAAAGAAAGTAACAGAACGCCACTAGCCTTTAGCCCCCAACCAAAACCTCTCAAGTGCATCATCAAGGATCTACAACCTATCCTGAAGGACGATCCCTCACTCTCACAGATCTTGGGAGACAGGCCAGTCCTCGCTTACAGACAGCCCCCCCAACCTGAAGCAAATACTTACCAGCAACCACACAACAAAAACACTAACCCAGGAACCTATCCTTGCAATAAAGCCCATTGCCAACTCTGTCCACATATCTATTCAAGGGACACCATCAGAGGACCTAATCACATCAACCACACCCTCAGAGGCTCGTTCACCTGCACATCTACCAATGTGATATATGCCAGCATTGCCCCTCTGCCATGTACATTGGCCAAACCGGACAGTCTCCATGCAAAAGAATAAATGGACACAAATCAGATGTCAAGAATTATAACATTCAAAAACCAGTTGGAGAACACTTCAACCTCCCTGGTCACTCAATTACAGACCTAAAAGTCGCAATACTCCAACAAAAAAACTTCAAAACAGACTCCAACGAGAAACTGCAGAACTGGAATTAATTTGCAAACTGGACACCATTAAATTAGGCTTGAATAAAGACTGGGAATGGATAGGTCATTACACAAAGTAAAAACTATTTCCCCGTGCTAAATTTTCCCCTACTGTTATTCACACCTTCTTGTCAACTGTTTGAAATGGGCCATCCTGATTATCACTAGGAAAGTTTTTTTTTTCTCCTGATAATAGCCCACCTTAATTGATTAGTCTCCTTAGAGTTGGTATGGCAACACCCATTTTTTCATGTTCTCTGTGTATATCTTCCTCCTATATTTTGCACTCCATGCATCCGATGAAGTGGGTTTTAGCCCACGAAAGCTTATGCCCAAATAAATGTGTTAGTCTCTAAGGTGCCACATGTAGTCCTCGGTCTCTTTCCTCCAACTAGTGTTTATCTAAGTCAAACTGGTCAGTTAGCTCACGGCATGGAGCGAACACACAGGCACAGCTCGCTCATTGTCACCAATGGAAGCTGCAACCTCAGCGTTTTCCCTGGCTTCTGCTCTCAGACCCCGCATAATCCTGCCACTGTTCCTCTTCGCTGTTACCGGGATCCCTGTCCCCTCTTCAGCCGCTACCCCGACTGCGCTTCCCAATAGCCTGCCCCTTCCCGTCGCTGTTGGGAGCCGCCCAAGGAGCTGGCAGTGCCCCTCGCCGGGGCTGGAGGAAGTTTCCTGCTGCAGGCAGAACAGACTCTGGAGTTCGTGGCCCCTCGCCGAGCAGCTGCTGGGGCGGAGAGAGCCCGGCGCTGGCGGCGATCCGGGCTGGGGAGCGTTCTCCTCCCCCGAGCCAGGCCTCCTGGCGCAGCGTCCCCGCCCCGGGGAGGAGCTGGGAGATCAGGGTGCCAGAGCCGCGCTGGCCCGCCCAGACCCCACACCTTGCCCGCTGCTGCGCTGGGTGCGGATCGCGCGGGAAGAGCAGAGGTGGGTCGGGCCGGTGCGCCCCACAGCCCGCGGGGTGTTGGGGTCTGACGGGCGGCGGGCTAGGTCTGCCTCCCCTGCTGCCCCGGCGAGAGCGGAGTGCGGGCTGGGGCCGGCGCCGGGGGCACTGCTCCCAGCTGCATGCCGGCAGGGCAAGGGACCCTTGCGCGGTGTCGGGCGGGGGCCGGCCTGCAGGGCCCTTCCCTCCCGGGGCTGGCCGCCACAGCTGCAGTTGGTTGTGGCTCCGTGTCGGTGCGCTAGGGCGCAGGAGGGGGTGAGAGCCACCCAGCCAGCCTCCCTTTCTGCTCCGCTCCTCTCCGCCTCCCGGAGCGCGGCGTTGGCTGGGCCTGAGCATCCCGCGAGCACGGGCCGCCTTATGTAACCTGGCTGTGTGCACGGCAGGCCCTGGGGGCTCCCGGAGCGCCGCGGTTCATTGTTTGCAGAAGTGGATCTCATCGAGCAGGATGTTTGCCTAGTAGAGGCTGGTGTTCTTGCGCTCAGATTCATAGGGGTGGTTAAATTTGTGCTAGTCTTCAGGTTGCACGGGATTTTCCATCAGCTTATTTGTACTTCAGACCTTTCGTGCACCAGGAGGGCTCAGCCTCTGCCTGCTGAAGCTTTGTTTTCCAGTGTCATAAAAGGAGTACTTGGCAGGCTGGACAGTTGGCATAGGTCACCCTCGGACTGAAACAACAAAATACTGCAGGGAGAGCAAACTGGGAATTAGATAACTGATTATATTCTACAAAGGGTTCTCTAGCTCCTAAAAGAGAGATCTGGAACCCTATAAAATGCAATATAAAACCGTACACACATAGTCAGGTTAGCCTGCAACCCTGTTTTTACATTATGGCTATCAGTTCAATATTCCAAATAGTTTCAAGCAAGAATAAGACCCCGAAGACTTGTTGCACAAGGACACAATCTCATTCACTGATTTGTAGAAACTTGAATCATACACACAAAATTTGATATATAAAGGGAAAATATTAGCTTTGACTAAATTAAACTTGTCCACACACACACATCTGAGAGCTCTTAGTAACAGAGCAACATCAGAAAAAATGTGAACTCTGGGGTGGAAAAAGATTCAGAAGCATCCATAGGTAGAGGATTGTCTTTCTCCTTTTTTTTCAGGAGGAACGTGAATAAGCCTGGTACGTGAATTTAAAATAAATAATCTCAGACAAGGGGATATTTGCTTTTAAATTATATTTATTCCTTTACTTTAAACATTGTATTGTCTATAGATTTTCTTTATCAGTGACAGTATAAGAGATTTTAAAAAGATTGCTAGCAGAATTTTGGTTGTAAACTTTTAAGATTAGCTGTAGATCACTTTGTCTTTAGACTGTATTTACAAGACATGAAATTGTCAAATTTAAAAAAATCTGCCTATGTTAATCCTAGCTAGCCATTGCATTCAATGTTTTTGTTTGTTTACAAAATAATATTTTGTTGAATAAAATATTGAGACATTTCTATTTTAGTGCTTGTGGTGAAAATATATTTAGTAACCTGTAGTTTTACTGTGATACACCAGGTTTTTCTCTTGAAGATTTAGGTCTGATCGATAAAGTTGCTTTTATTTTCTTAGAGAATGCAGTGGTTGTCTGCAGGATCTGTTACTGGATCCAAACCGAGTTATCAATTAATACAAATTATATTTACTGTCATTTTTAAAGTAAGGAAACTCTTGTTCTGAAATTTATATATTAAAATATTCTGTTGCAACGCCACTCCGTTGGTCCGTTCACTACCTTGTTAATTTTCATTCCTGCCAAATTAATAGATTAGAGAGACAAGGGGGGTGAGGTAATTTTTTTTATTGGGCCATCTTCTGTTGGTGAAAGAGGCAAGCTTACATAGAGCTCTTTGGGTCTAGGAGAGGTACTACATGTGGGCATGTCTACACTACAGAATTAAGTTGACTTAAGTTAGGCTGACATACAGCTACTGCAGTAATTAAATTGGCTCTTTGTGTCCACACTACGCTCTTTCTGTCAGTGGTGCGCATCCTCACCAGGAGTGCTTGTACCCATTTAAGTGGGGCACTAGCAGCCGGAGCCCCTGAGCAGTGGGGCTCCGGGTGGTAACAAGCAATGTAAATAACGCAGTGTCTACACACCCCCTAACTACATCGACTTAAGCGCTCACAGAGGTGGAGTTATTAAGTCAGTATAGTGGGTGAGTTACATCGGCGGAAGGGACGTTTTAGTGTAGATGCTTACACAGTTTGGTCGACGTAAGGCAGCTTACGTTTAGTGTAGACAAGGCCTCAGTGTCGCATCTAAATACTAGGATGGAACAGAAAAGGAGTTAACACATGTTGCAAGAAATGATTCATGCGAAGTGTGCAATTAACATCTCTAGAGTCATAGGACAAAGGAGGGTTAGTGGGTTACAGGTAGTTGTACAGAGCCATAAATCCAATGTCTTAAGTTCATGGTTTTTGGTGTCTAGCTGAGTTATGAATACAAGTTCAGCTTTTGAAGGTGTTATACAGGTTTCCTTTGAGGCTAAGGACTGAGAGGTCAGGTATGGAGTGATTGTTTTATGAAAAATGTTCACACTTGGGTGATAATGGTGTTTATGTCTCATCATTTTTCTGCGTGAATTCATTTGAGAGCATAGTGACTGTCTCATTTCACTCACATGGTGGTTGTTGGGGCATTTAGTGTACTGAATGAGGTACGCCACTGACAAAATGGGAATTTTCTTAATGTTTTGAATGAATGTTGTGGTGCCTCAGTTTCCCTTGTGTGTTGCACAAGTATCTAGGTAGTGGGACAACGATGTGTGATCGTTGCAGAGACCCCTAGAGAGCAGGTGTGACTGCACTCTAACTGCCTGGGCCCAGACAATGACCAGACAGTCTGTGTCCTGGCAACTGATGGCCAGGGCTGATCCTCTGCAAGAAGCCAGCCGGCTGCAATGCATGGGAAAACAAAGAGAGAGGTGGAGGCCAGGTGACCAATTTGCTGGGAAAGAGACAAAGGATGGAGGTGGGGCAACTGGGCATGACTGAGGCGCTGCTAGACGCTGATCAGTCTCCTGTTTGGGACTCGGGACGGGAGGAGCCTAGGGGTCTGGGTCTCCCCAAGATGGACTTTGCTGAATCTTTCTGCGCTAACAAGAACTGTTCTGCGCTATATTCCAGACAACTAATAAACCTTCTGGTTTACAACACTGGCTGAGAGTCACTGCTGTCACTGTGGAAGTTGAGGGTGCATGGCCTCTTTGGAGGCACGTAAGGCTTCCCCAGGTCTCCTGTTCAGGTGGGCTCACTGTGGGGAGCTCACAGCATCAGGTCAGACCCAGAAGGCGCTGAAGCCAAGGAGGCTTGCCCTAGTGAGAGTGTGCCCTGAGGCATCGTCTCACTACAAGAGGGTCCTGTCTGAACATCATTCAGAGTTAGGGTTGCCAGGTTTTCGACCAGAACGCCCGGTCAAAAAGAGAGCTTGACCGCTCCAGTCAGCACTGCTGACCGGGCCGTTAAAAGTCTGGTCGGCAGTACAGCAGGACTAAGGCAGGCTCCCTGCCTGCCCTGGCTCTGTGCACTCCCCGGAAGTGGCAGGCATGTGCGGCCCCTAGGCGCAAAAGCGATCAGGGAAGCTCCGTGTAGCGCTGGCTCCACAGCTCCCATTGCTCGAGAACTGCAGCCAATTGGAGCTACGGGAGTGGCGCCTGCAGGCATGGGTAGCACGCGCTGTGCAGAGCCACCTGATCGCCCCTGTGTCTAGGAGTCGGACACGCTGGCCGCTTCTAGGAGCAGCCCGGAGCCAGGTCAGGCAGGGAGACTGCCTTAGCCCCGCTACGCCACCCACCCGGAGCAGCCTGTGGTAAGTGCCACCCAGCCGCAGTCTGTACCCCAACCCCCCTGCCCTAGGTCGGAACCCCCTCCTGCACCTTAATTTCCTCCCAGACCCCACTCCCTCACCCCAGACCCCTACCCCAGCCCTGAGCCCCCTTCCAGAGCCCGCACCCTAATCCCCTTCGCCAACCCCCTCCTGCACCCCTACCCCAGCCTCCTCCCGCACCCAGATTCCCTCCCAGAGCCCTCACCCCCTCCCTCACTCCAACCCTCAGCCCTGAGCACCCTCCCCCACTCCAAACCCCTGGGTCCCAGCCCTGAGCCTCCTCCTGCCCCCCAAACCCCTCATTGCCGGCCCCACCCCAGAACCCGCATTCCCATCTGGAGCCTGCACCCCCTCCCACACCTCAACCCTCTGCCCCAGCCCTGAGCCTGCTCCTGCACTCCAAACCCATTGGCCCCAGCCTGGAGCCCAATCCTGCACCCCAAATGCCTCATCCCCAGTTCCACCCCACAGCCTGCACCTCCAGCTGGAACCGTCATCCCCTGCCCCAGCCTGTAGCCCCCTCCCGCACCCTGAACCCCTCATTTCTGGCCCTACCCCGGAGTCCGCACCCTCAATTGGAGCCCTCACTTGCTCCCGAACTCCTGCCTCAGCCCAGTGAAAGTGAGCGAGGGTGGGGGAGAGCGAGCGACGGAGGGAGGGGGGCTGGAGTGAGTGTGGGCGAGGCCTCAGAGAAGGGGCGGGGCAGGAGTGGGGCTTCAGGGCAGGGGGCGAGGCAAGTATGTTCGGTTTTGTGCAATTAGAAAGTTGGCAACACTATTCAGAGTGGTTTCAAAGCACTGAACCTGTGCACCCATGGCAGTTTTGTGATAGGCATGTGTAGGACCCAGGAATGTTGAAAGGTGTGTTGTGTGGGGTAGTGAACATTGTAGCAGTGGAGATATGTCTGGAGGTTTTTTATCTGTTCTGGCAGGGTCTGGTGCCTCTTTGAGTTGGGGTGTCCTGCTCCATGGGGAGCTTGTTTCTGATGATGAGCTTGGTGAAGTTGGGGGTTTGTTTGAAGGCCAGAAGAGGGAGTTCAGGAAAGATTTCTATCAGGATGTGATCCCCATTGAGTATGGATTGTAACTGTTTAATGATACCCTGTATGGGTTTCGCTGTGGGGTCGTAGATGAGAACTAGGGATGTGCAATGGAGGGAGTTCAGGCAGATTCTCTCGGGGTATTTGGGTGGTCTGTTCCATGATGCCATCTACTTCTCTGGTGGAGTGCCATTATTTGGTGAAGGAAGTTTTAAGTGTGTTAAAGTGTGTATTCCGGACTTCCTAAATTAATCTTTCTAAATGGCTGTGTATTTCAAGCCTTGTGTACAATTTTCAAGAATTAAATGGAATCCTTGTTTTACAAATACCCAGAATATAAACACTGGAATTGAGAATCAACTTGAGAGCTTTGTCCCCTTCTAAAATCCCAAGCATCCTCTAGCTGAGGTGTATTTACCCTACTTAGGTTCTGTTTGCTGTGCTGTGTGGCTTGCTATGTGTCACTGTTATGAATGTGAGGGATGTGGTTTTATTGATAAGTACTTTATCAACATTTGAATTTATTCCTTGTCTGAACTCTTTTCTGCAGATGGCTCAGTGTGTGACTAAGGTGGAATTGGCCATATCCTGTGAGAATCTCATTGACAAAGATGTTGGTTCAAAATCTGACCCTCTGTGTGTCTTACTTCAAAATGTGGGAGGTGATCAATGGGCAGAGGTAAAAAGTAGTCTATAATCTCCAGTTTTGTATTATCATACAGAAATATGTATTTTCAGAACATGACCTAACTGTAAATATTTGCACTTGTTATTCTTCCTAGTAATTGCATAATTTGCTTAATTAAATGCTGCAAATATTTACAAATTAATATTTGGTCAAAAATTTTGTGACTCTTAAAGTTCATGTCTCTCAAGTGTGATAGAGTAAGAATCGTTTGCTTATTAACTTGAAGAAACAACAGGAATGTTTGTTTTTCTGTTAGGATGTGCCATGTGCTGCTGCTTTTCCCCTGTGAGGTGGGCAATCAGCACATAGTACAGCGTTTCTCAAATGCGGCCACCAGGGGCTTTTCTTGGGGCCACAGCCTCCTGGGCTGTGATGGGGGAGGGAAGAGGGAGCAGTGGCCCCTCCCCCTCGGTGCTCCTAGAAAGATGCACAGCCTTGGTGTTGGTTGCTGGGGCTTCCAGCAGGGGTTGGGCACTGCCCCCCTCTGGAGACAGCTGGGGCACAATGCTGGAGGAACAGGCAGTCGGTGAGTTCCCCACCTTTCCAGGGGTGGTGGGGCTCAGGCTTTTAGCTTCAGCCCGTGGGGTGGCGGAGAGGCAGGATCTGGGTTCAGGCTCCGGCCACGTGGCTTTGGGTTCCGTCCCCCGCGGGGCTTCAGGCTCCAGCCCCCTGCTGCCAAACCACCATTCCCGTTGTCCCTGGCCCCTACTGCCTCCCCTAATCCCCCATCCAGGGCTTAATTTGTCCCCAGACTTGTGGGGCTGAGTAAGTCTGCTGTGAAAAGTGATACTTGTATGTTTGTTAATATCACTTTTCACAGCAGACTTAGCAGCTTGCAATGAATAAATTACAGTGATATGGATATGCATATTTATTTGTTTTCCTAAAGCTAATTAAATATTTGAGGAAAAAATGTGAGCAAGAGTTGGTGGCTGCACTTTGAGGCCACCAAATAATTTGTCCATAGTATGTCAGTGGCTTTTTTCCTCAATTTCAGATTATCTCTAAGCCAAATTTAGTGGCCATTGATTATATAGGGAGAAAGAGTCCTGTGGCACCTTATAGACTAATAGACGTATTGGAGCATAAGCTTTTGTGGGTGAATACCCACTTCGTCAGATGTGTCATAAGGTCTATAAGGTGCCACAGGACTCTTTGTCGCTTTTTACAGATCCAGACTAACATGGCTAGCCCTATGATAATTGATTATATAGTTTCTTTATTAACATTCGGGGAGTACAAAGTTGCAGAGCTGTCAGCAGGCTCTGTGGCAGTGGCTAGATTTAGCAGCCTGGATCCTCAGATATGGTGCATATAAAGGCCAGTGAAGAAGTGTTTGGGGGTGAGGGATATAAAGAGTTTTGTGGGAATTGTGGTTAATATGTTTATATATAGTGATCATCTCCATCTCTTTCTTTGCATAGTTGGATCGAACTGAAAAGATAAAGAACTGCCAGAAGCCTGAATTCTCCAAGAAGCTGCTCGTTGATTATTACTTTGAGAAAGTGCAGAAGCTGAAGTTTGGTGTATATGATATCGATAACAAGTCCTATGATTTAAATGATGATGATTATCTTGGAGGGGTTGAGTGTACACTGGGACAGGTACTTCCAGAAATTTCATCTCTAATGTTCTGCAAAGTTGTGATATATGTAGGTTTAAATCTGAAAACAGGAGAAACTTAGGTGTCAGAAGCTTTGGCATACTTGAGGTGAAAGAATTTAATCCTTTCAACTGATCTTATATAGGCCATGTCTACATTATGGGTGCTATAGTGGCACGGCTACGGCACTGTAGCTATGCTGCTGTAGCACAGTAGTGTAGACGTTTCCGAATGTAACAAAAGGGGGTTTTCTGTTGCTGTAGGTAATCCACCTAGCAGCAGTAGATAGATGACTACCGCCTGTCCACCTAGCTCCATCTACACCAGGCCTTAGGTCAGCATAGCTAAGTCATTCCAGAGTGTGCATTTTTCAGCCGTAGCTATGTCAACTTAATTTAAAGTAGGACAGGCCTTAGAAAAAGAGTGTGTGCCACTAGCTTAAGTCTGAAGTGGCTTGGAGTTCTCTCAGCCATTGTATTTTCAAAGAGTAACCTTTGAAATACAGTATTTCTTTCATTCCATTTAGAATGGTACTGAGTGGATCTCTGACTCCTAGGGCTGGCTCTGCTGCTGTCACTATATTTAGGCTTGGTCTGTGCTTAAAAGTTAGGTTGACATAACTGTGTTGGTCAGGGCTGTGAACAAGCTATGCCAGCCTAACCTCCAGCGTAGATGCAGCTGTTTTGACAGGAATGCTCTCGTCAACGTAGCTGCTGTTGTTTGGGAAGGTGGTATTCCTACACTAGTCCCCTAAACCGTCTTCCATCCATGTAGACTGCGTCTACACTACAGGTTTATGCTGGCATTGCTATGCTGACATAGCTATGTCAGTATAGTCTCCATACTGTAGACATAGCTTTGGCATCCAAAGTACCTTTAGGATCTTTCACACTGTGTGCAGCAGAGTTCTTTCTATTAATGTAGGATCTTTTGGCAAGCAGAGTGGATAAAAAATTATTTTAAAAAGTCGTATGTAATTTAAATTACATAAATTTTCTTTCTAAAAATAAGCCTAATTAAAATTAAATATGAAATTATAACAACCTATATTAAGGCCTGACTTTACTATAATGTGTTAAAATAATTTAAATTTAAAAATTAATGTTCAAGAAGTACATGTTTGCTGCTGAAATTTTAAAGAAATTCTAGCTGTTGATCTTCAGGAAGTCACTGGCTAAGCACCTGAAACGAGAGTTTGTTGAATATAAAACTAGCTTTCGACAGCAGCAGCCTCTTTTCAAACTCTTTAAAACTCTTCTTCATTTCAGTTTATTCAGCTAGTTCAGTTCATTCACACTTGAGTAACTGACTGGGAGTTGATAGAAAAGCTTGTTTCCCTCTTCCAATCTATGAATAAAAACAAGGTATGAGAGGATGAGATCTATTAGTTCTAAAACCTTGAAGGGCATGGTGACCAGAAATAATCAGTTCCTCTTTGAGTGCTTGCTCATGTCAGTTCCAATTAGGTATATGTGCACAGTCTTTGGAAGGTTTTTCCCTAGCAGCACCAGTCAGGTTGGCTGTGGAGCCCCCTGGAGTGGAGCTTTCATGGCAGTGAATATAGGTCCCTGCCGACCCGCTGCCTCTTCAGTTCCTTCTTATCGCCAGTGACGGTCGTTAGAGCTGCAGTTGCTTGCTTTCGCAAGTGCTTCCCCTAGTCTTCATAGTTTCACAGTTTTCATAGCCACTTCTGTAGTTATAGTTATAACTAGTTAGTGTAAGTAGGAGTGGGGGTTTCTCCCACCCCAAATCCTTCCTTTCTCCCTTTGGGCTTTGGGGCATGCCTCAATCCAAAGGATTTAAACCCTGCAGAACCTGGCACAAGCCTATGGCAATGGGCAACCCCCATGACTCTTGCCTCAAGTGTCTGGGGGAGGTGCACCAAACAGACCGGTGTAAGATTTGTAAAGGGTTCTGCCCAAGGACAAAGAAAGAACGGGACTTCAGGCTGAGGCAGATCCTGATGGAAGACCATTGTCCCCAACCAGCCCCGAGCTGGCAGGATCAGGCACCGAGCACATCCTTGTGGAGTGCTCTGGCCTCTGTGTGTGTTACAGTGCTGAGGAAGGACTCTGGCCATAGAGACCCTCGGCACCGGTGCACCACTGCACCAAAGCCTGTAGAAGCAGCGCGGCACCACTCACAGTCCCCGGTGCCACATAAGCAGCATAAGAAAACCGACAAGGGGCTCTCGTCCGCACCAAGAGCTGCCAGGTTGGACAATGCTGCTGGAGTGCATCTGCGCAGGAGCGCCCAGCACCATCAACACAGGCACCAGCACTGTTGACTTCGGATCCCGCAAGGGGCTGTCGAGTCTGGTGCCAGTGGACTCTCCTGACCATGAGTGCCAGGTGAAGGAGCTATAACTCCCTTCCACCCCAGACACTTTCGAGGCCACAAGGGATTTGATTGCCATGATGGCTCCACAGTCCCCCGCCAGCTGGGATGGGCCTCCTGCGCCGCAGTGCATGGCACCATCTAGAGGCAAACCTGCTATTATGAGGCATCCACCTTCCCCGAGGCATTGCTGTCCGCAGCACCGTTCCCTGACACTGGCCCAGCAGCACCTTTCCCCAACTCCGACCACATGGCACCACTCTCCGGCACCGACCACATGGCACCGCTCTCCGGCACCATCCTGCTCGGCACCGCCGTGGTCTTCGCGCTCCAGGTCTCAGTCATCGGACTTGGAAGCGGAGTCCTACTATTCGAGAGACAGTCGGCACCAGTCAGATTGGCGCAGGCACAGGCAGGATGCTAGGAGGTGCTGTGCCAGGCGCAGGGGCAGGGACCTACACAGTGGCCATTTTGGACCCTGTGGGCCTACCACCAGGCCCAGGGCACAGTCTACAGGGGTTCCCAGTCTGTGGCCTCAGAAGGACGTGCACCTCCGCCAGTCAGGGACCACCCCACACCTTGGGGCTCCAAGACAGTGTCCGTTTGCGGTGCAGAGCCGGGTCCAGCTCCTGCACCCACTACTGCACCGAGGCTGCGGTCGGCACAGAGAGTCATGGTGCCAAGCAGGACGACTCCAGGGAGCCGGAGGGCCATGAGGGCCTCGTGCTGCCTCTAGCTTCGTCGGCATCGCCAGACGAAACAGTGTCAGGGTCTTCCTCCTCCGGGCCGCCCCCTATTGCTAAGAGGACACAGCAGGACCCGCTGTGCAGTATTGCCCACAATATGGCGCTCCAGGCTGAGGAGGTGGTCGAGTCAGAGGACCCAATGGTAGACATTTTAAACCCTGAAGGGCCATCCAGGATAGCACTGCCCCTCATAAAGACCATTCAGCCACTACAAAATCTCTGTGGCAAACCCCTGCCTGTATCACCCCAACACCAAAGGGCATGGAGAGGAACTATTTCGTACCCACTAAAGGGTACGAGTACTTATTCTCTCACCCGCAGTCCTGCTCACTTGTGGTGGTGGCAGTAAACGAGAGAGAGAGAGACAGGGACAACAGGGCCCAACTCCCAAGTCGAAAGACTCCAAAAAGATGGACCTCTTTGGCTGGAAGGTCTACTTGACCAGAGGGATCCAGCTGAGGATTGCTCACCAGCAAGCAATCCTCATCAGATAAAATTTTAATTCGTGGGAATCCATGATGAAATTCAAGGAGCTTGTGCCAGCAGATTCTAGAGCCGAGTTTGTGGCGATAGTGGATGAGGGCAAGGTGGTGGCACGGACCTCTTTACAGGCCTCACTGGATGCTGTGGACTTGGCCACGCGGACCATGTCCTCTGGTATAGACATGAGAAGGAGCTCCTGGCTCCAGGCAACCGGTCTTCAAGTAGTCCAACAAACTATTCAGGACCTGCCCTTTGATAGCATGGGCCTATTTGTGAAGCAAACATACTCCAGGCTTCACAGCCTAAAAGATTTGCGGGTGACGCTGAAATCGTTGGGCATGCATACCCCTGCCACCCAGCGGAAACATTTTAAGTCACAGCCCCCACAGCGTTTCTAACCCTCCGGCCCAGGCAGGACTTCTCCAGGAAGCAGGACAGGAATGGCAGGTGCAAGCCTCCCCATCCTCTGCCGGGCCAGGGCTTGACAAGGCCATCGTCAGGCTCTAAGCAAGCCTTTTGAAGGCATGCCCGGGGGCGACACACCAGCCTGCACACTGGATCCTTCTCCCCGTTTTCTCAACCGTCTGTCCCACTTCTATTGTGCTTGGGCACAGATTCAGATAGCTGGGTCCTTTGCATGGTGGAAATGAGATATTCTCTCCAATTCTGCCCTTCCCCTCTTTCCCAGTCCCCTTCCCCATCCCTCTTCAGGGACCCTTCTCACAAGCATCTCATGCAGGAGATCCAAACTCTCCTCGCCACGGGAGCAGTGGAGGAGGTTCCTCAGGAGCTAAGGGGCAAGGGATTCTGTTCCTATTATTTCCTAATCCCCAAAGCTAAGGGGGGTCTCAGAACCATCCTTCACCTGCGAGGCCCCAACAGTTTAATGAGAAAGTTGAGGTTCCGCATGGTCTCTCTAAGCATGATTATTCCCTCTCTGGATCCGAGAGACTGGTACACCGCCCTCGACCTCAAGGACGCGTATTTCCACATCTCTATAATTCCTGCCCACAGATGGTTCCTCAGGTTTGTGGTCAATCACAGTCATTACCAATTTACAGTCCTCCCCTTTGGCCTGTGAACGGCCCCATGAGTGTTCAAGTGCATGTCAGTCATAACCACCTTCCTACACCGGAGGCAGGTGCAGGTTTACCTGTACCTCAACGACTGGCTGCTCAGGGGGCATTCCAGGGACGAAGTGGAGTGACAAGTCAGCTTCGTAAGTTCCACCTTCGACAGGTTGGGTTTGCTGCTCAACAAGCACAAATCAACCCTATACCCAACTGTAGCGAGGCGACGACTCACCGGTGCGGCGCCTCCTGCTGGTCGTCCAGGGAATTAGCTCTCCAGCTCCGGAGCGCCCTCTGCAGGCCGGCTGATTTCTCGCCTGTCGCTGGCCCTCATGTCCCTCCTGGACCCCTTGCCTTTGCCTTGGGGTGCTGCTGCCTGGCAGTGTCCCCACACTTTGGGTGTCCCCTCCCAGGGGAACCCCCAACTCTCTATACCCACCTTGCCTCAGTGGCTACTGCCAGTCACCACCTAGCCGCCACTCACTGGGGCAGACTGCAGTCTGTAATCCCCTCATCATTGGCAAGGGGGGTTTGGACCTGCTGCCTTTGCCTACCCTGGTCTGCACCTCTGCAAACCCAGTACTCTTCCTGGCCTTTACCAAGGCCTGCAGCCCGGGGGTTTTCCAGCCTGGAGCTCCCCAGCTCCTCTGGCCTTTCCCCAGCCCTGCTCCACTCTAGGTACCCTGCTGTGCTCCCAAGCAGCAAGGCCCTTCTCAATCCACAGCTAGAGAGAGAGACTGTGTGCAAGCTCCTGGCTCACAGCCCTTTTATAGGGCCAGCTGTGGCCTGATTGGGGCGTGGCCTCAGCTGTGGCTGTTTCCCCAATCAGCCTAGCCATTCCTCCCTGCCCCGGCCCTCTCCAAGGGCTGGCTCTTAACCCCTTCTTAGCCGGAGCGGGGTGACCGCCCCGCTACACTGACACAGAGGATAGATTTTATCGGAGCAGTGTTGGACTCAGGCCAGGCTAGGGCATCCCTGCCAGAGGCTCGCTTTTGGTCAATGACAGACATCATACAAAGCTTCAGGCGGTACCCTACTACCACAACAAGGGGTTGCTTGAGGCTCCTTGGCCACATGGCAGCATGTACGTATGTGGTACAGCACGTGAGACTAAGGTTTCTCCAAGCTTGGCTGGCGTCCACCTACCGTCCGGGGCGCAACAGCCTGGACAAGGTGGTCACCCGCCTGGTGCTGATTCTCGAATCTGTCCACTGGTGGCTCAACCCACAGGAGGTGTGCAAGGGAGTCCCCTTCAACAAACCCCAGCCCTTTCTGTTCCTCTTGACAGATGCATCAGCGTTGGGATGGGGCGCTCACCTGGGAGAACTCCAGACCCAAGGTCTCTGGTTGCAGGATGAGCTTTCACTCCACATCAATGTCAAGGAGTTGAGAGTGGTCTGACTGGCGTGTCAAGCCTTCCAGGCCCAATTGCAAGGGAAGTGCGTGGGGGTCATGACAGACAACACAATTGCTATGTTTTACATAAACAAGCAGGGTGCTCGTTCTTCTCCCCTGTGTCGGGAAGCCCACAAGCTGTGGGACTTCTGCATAGCCCACTCCATTCACCTGGAAGCATTTTACCTCCCAGTTTCTCAGAATGAGTTGGCGGACTACCTCAGCAGGTTCTTCCACAATCATGAGTGGTCTATCCGCCCGGACGTGGTGCACAACATTTTCCAAAGGTGGGGAGTTCTCCAAATCGACCTGCTTGCCACGAAGAGCAACAGAAAAGGCCCCTGATTCTGTTCCTTCTGGAATCACAGCCTGAGCTTTCTAGGGAATGCATTTCTCCTTCCTTGGATGGACCATCTGTTGTACATGTTCCCACCGGTTCCGCTCATCCCCAGTGTTCAGCGCAAGATCCGCAGGGACAAGGCAGTGGTCATACTGGTAGCACTGGGTTGGCCTAGCCAGCGCTGGTACACCACGCTCCCGGAGCTGTCAGTGGACACCCCAATCGCATTGCCCCTGATCACCCAAGACCACAGTCATCTTCATCATCCCAACCTCGAGTCTCTGCACCTTACCGCTTGGAATCTTCACGGCTAAACCCGATGGAGCTCATGTGCTCTGAGCCGGTTAGGGAGGTCCTACTAGGTAGCAGGAAACCCTCCAGCAGAGCTACCTACCTGGCCAATTGGAAAAGGTTTGCAATCTGGTGTTCTAAGGTCGTGCTCCTCCGATGCAGGCTCCCATACCGCTTATCCTAGACTACCTACTGCATTTAAAACAGCAGGGCCTCTTGGAATCATCTATGGCAGCCATCTTTGCCTTCTACCCAGGAGTGGCAAGCCGTTCTGTCTTCGCCAACACAATGGTCAGTCCTGAAAGATCTGGACAAGCTGTAACCGCAGATTAAACAACCTATCCCAGCGTGGGATCTCAACCTGGTCCTTTCCAGACTAATGGGGCCCCCATTTGAACCCCTGGCGACTTGTTCACTGCTCTACCTGTCATGGAAGATGACATTCCTAGTTGCCATTACATCAGCAAGGAGAGTGTCGGAGTTTAAAGCCCTAACCTCTGACCCTCCTTACACTATTTTCTATAAGGACAAGGTGTAACGTAGGCCTCACCCAGCCTTTCTCCCAAAGGTTGTGTCCCAATTCCACGCCAATCAGGACATTTTTCTACCCATCTTTTACCCAAAGCCTCACGTGGATAGTCGAGAAGAAAGGCTACGCTCCCTGGACGTTCGAGCGCTGGCCTTTTACATTGAATGTACAAAGCCGTTCCGTAAGTCAAACCAGCTGTTCGTGGCAGTTGCAGACTGGATGAAGGGCCTTCCGGTCTCATCACAGAGGATTTCATCGTGGATCATGTCTTGTATCCAGGCATGGTATGATCTGGCAAAAGTAGCAGCCCCTGAACTAACGGCACATTACACAAGAGCGCAGGCCTCCTCGGCAGCATTCCTGGCCCAGGTCCCGATCCAGGAGATAAGCAGGGTGGCAACGTGGTCCTCGGCTCACACTTTCACCTCTCATTACGCTATTACCCAGAGACGATGCAGCATTTGGCAGAGCGGTGCTCCGGTCAGCAATTCCATGAACTCCGATCCCACCTTCTGGCAAGGGCTTGGGAGTCACCTAATTGGAATCGACATGAGCAAACACTCGAAGAAGAAAAAATGGTTACCTACCTTTCGTAACTTGTTCTTCAAGATGTGTTGCTCATGTCCATTACAAATCCCCCCGTCTCCCCTCTGTCGGAGTATCCGGCAAGGGACTGAAGAGGCAGCAGATGGGCAGGGACCTAAATTCACCGTATGAAGGCGCCACTCCAGGGGGCTCCACAGCTGACCTGATGGGTGCTGCTAGGGGAAAAACCTTCCGATGACTGTGCATGTGGCGCGCACACACCTAATTGGAATGGACGTGAGCCACACATCTCGAAGAACACAGTTACGAGAAGGTGAGTAACTGTTTTTTCAATTTACTAAGTATATTTCGTTTGCTTCATAAATCAGTTAGTTTTAAGTGCAAAACGTGTTTTGATAAACTTCCTTTTTTTCTTATGTATCCAGCATATTTAAGGTAGTTTTATTTGACTAATAATTTCAAAATGCTGTTTTTTCACATTTTAATTGAATTCCAATTTCTGTCCAAATACAGCTTGACACAAAATGCAAGTAAAAAATTAATCCTCTACTAAATAAGAAATGTGTTGTTCACCAATTTCTAACATGATATAAATATATGAAAATTAAGAATCTGAATAAATGTGTCTAGATATACTGTATGCCTCTGAGTAGCAAAAAGAATTACCATCAGATTTGGCGGAAAGACTATGTGTAGTTCCGTATCAGCATGTTTTAATGGTACCAACCAATGAGAATCAGCCTTTTTTTTAGGAAAATAACTACAAAGCACAAACGCAAAACAAGATTAAAATTGATTATTTAAATCATGATTAGAATCCGTGATTTAAATCGCTTAGATTTTAATCAATCTACCCTGCCTGCAACATAGAGACACAGCAGTTCTGGTGTCTTTCTGACGCTCCCTCTACAACGTGACATCCTGGTTGGCCAACTCTCCCTAAAGCCAAGTGAAAGAGCTGTTCTGAAACATTAGTATCAGTTGTTTGTAACTTGCTCAGGTGTGTTCTTTGATATTGAAACTTCGCAGCCCAAAGCTGGTTTCTTTTAAAGAGTTTGAGCAAAATGTGTTCAGCTTTTCTTTACATTCAAACAAGAAATTATTTTTTTTTGGCAGGGTTTGTGATAGCGTCTGTCTGTCTGTAACATAACTTTTGAACGCTGACTGTGATCTGTTCAAAATTTCAGGGCATGTTGTAGGTTTCAGTGGGCAGAACCTGATTGATTTTTTGGGGGAAAAAATAGAAGGGGGAAAATGGGGAACACATGGAGCCTCTGGCATCTGTTTAGCAGAGCCACACCTTCAACTGGTTCCACCTTCCAGCATAACAATACCTCTATCTCAGCTCTGTTCATCCTCCCAATAGAGTACTGCATGTTGACGTCTTGAATGACTTTTCTTTCTGTCTACAAGATGAGAAGAAATAAGGCGGGGAAGGGGAGCCCACAGGGCATCTGGCAGAGAAGATCTTGGAATGGGGGTTTCACACACAGTCCTTGGTATGGGGAAAACATAGAGCCACTGCCAGTGGAGGGAAATGGGGGATGCACAGAGCCCTGGTGTGCAGGGAGGGGAGCAGTTACAGGGAGTCCCTGGATTAGAGGGCGGATGGGAGGGTGGCACACTAGGAGCTTGTGGGGAGAATGGAGGGATTTAAGAACTTCTAGGTGTGTGCAGTGAGCCCACCCTATAGAACTTGCAAAGTGTGCGACCCCCTAGTTTATATTTAAATAACTTGAATGGGCACAGTTTAAAAAATGAAGCTTATTGTGAGGTTAGCCCTCAATGAAGAGTCTCTCTTTCTTAGGGCTGGTCTACACTGCAAAGTTATATTGGTATAGCTTCGTCTTTCAGGCGTGAAAAATAGACACTCCTGAGATAGTTAAGTCAATGTAATACCCAGAATAGACAGTGCTACTGCCTCTTGGGGAGGTGGATTTCTTACAGCGACAGAAGAACCCCTCTCATCACTGCAGTGTCTATATTGAAGCACTACAGTAGAGCAGCTAAGGTGTTTTAAGGGTAGACATAGCCTGAGATGCTTAGTTATGTATTTTCATATGTACAGTACATGAGTTTCAATGCACATTTTAATTGCGATAATGGTCTTCACTCTCTCTGCTGGCAGAGAAGATTTTACATTTAGTGTCTTGTTTAAAGATGACCAACCATGGAAGGGGGTACGTTGGAAGCTGGGCTTTTGCCTAAAGAAAGTTTTAAAGTTATTATAGTATAGTCTTCTGCATTTTTTTAAATTAGAAATTCATGTTCTGTCTGACTGGAAAACTAGTGAAATGATTACATCTGAAGAGGAGATGAGATTTTAAGTCGGACTGTGAAAAACTATTTTTTAATTTTTTTTAGCACCTATTTAGCTTCAGTGATTAACACTTTGAAGAGAGGAGACCTTTAATTAAAAATCCAAACACTCCTGCTCTTTCCATTAAAGTGTGAGAGCTAACAGTGTACATGTTCTGTGACCCCCAACATGTCCTCTAGCAAAACCAGGGGAGAAGATACTCCTAATTTTTTCTTTGGTACCGAACAAGCAGAAAAAAAATCTTAAAATCCCAAACAAACAACTCCTTTCAGGCTTTCTTTATGTTATAATAAAGCAAAAATAAAGGTCACAAGTCCAATATTTTTAGTAGGGCTGTCAAACGATTAAAAAAATGAATCGCGATTAATTGCGCTGTTAAATAAATGGTATTCAATATTTTAAAAATATTTTGGGATGTTTTTTACATTTTCAAATATATTGGTTTCAATTACAACACAGAATACAGTGTACAGTGCTCACTTTATATTTATTTTTTATTACAAATATTTGCACTGTAAAAAAACAAAAGGAATAGTATTTTTCAATTCACCTAACACAAGTACTGTAGTGCAATCTCTTTATCATGAAAGTTGAACTTACAAATGTAGAATTATATACAAAAAATAAAACAATGTAAAACTTTAGAGCCTACACGTCCACTCAGTCCTACTTCAGCCAATCACTATGACAAACAAGTTTGGTTACAATTTGCAGGAGATAATGCTGCCCGCTTCTTGTTTACAATGTCACCTGAAAGTGAGAACAGGCATTCCCATGGCACTGTTGTACCTGGCGTCACAAGATATTTACGTGCCAGGTGCGCTAAAGATTCATATGTCCCTTTATGCTTCAACCACCATTCCAGTGGACATGCATCCATGCTGATGACGGGTTCCACTTGGTAACGATCCAAAGCAGAGCGGACTGACGCATGTTCATTTTCATCATCTGAGTCAGATGCCACCAGCAGTGGGTTGATTTTCTTTTTTGGGTTCAGGTTCTGTAATTTCCACATCCAAGCGTTGCTCTTTTAAGACTTCTGAAAGCATGCTCCATACCCTGTCCCGCTCAGATTTTGGACAGCGGTTCAGATTCTAAAAACTTGAGTCGAGTGCTGTAGCTATTTTTAGAAATCTCACATTGGTACCTTCTTTGCGTTTTGTCAAATCTGCTGTGAAAGTATTCTTAAAACAAACGTGTCCTGGGTCATCATCCGAGACTGCTATAACATTAAAATATATGGCAGAATGAAGGTAAAACAGAGTAGGGGACATACAATTCTCTCCCAAGGAGTTCAGTCACAAATTTTAATTAACACATTTTTTTAAAAAGTGCAATCAGCATGGAAGCATGTCCTCTGGAATGGTGGCTGAAGCATGAAGAGGCATACGAATGTTTAGCATATCTGGCATGTAAATACCTTGCAACGCTGGCTCCAAAAGTGCCATGCGAATGCCTGTTCTCACTTTCAGGGTGACATTGTAAATAAGAAGTAGGCAGCAGTATCTCCCGTAACTTGTTTGTCTTTGCGATTTGTTGAACAAGAAGTAAGACTGAGTGGACTTGTAGGCTCTAAAGTTTTACATTGTTTTGTTTTTGAGTGCAGTTATTTAACAAAAAAAAAAAATCTACATTTGTATGTTACACTTTCACAATAAAGAGATTGCACTACAGTACTTATATGAGGTGAATTGAAAACTATAATTTATTTTATCATTTTTACAGTACAAATATTTGTAATAAAAATAATATAAAGTGAGCATTGTACACATATTCTGTCTTGTAATAGAAATCAATATATTTGAAAATGTAGAAAGACATACAAAAATATTTAATAAATTTCAATTGGTATTCTATTGTTTAACAGTGCGATTAAAACTGAGATTAATCTTGATTGATTTTTTTGAGTTAATTGTGTGAGTTAGAATCATAGAATATCAGGGTTAGAAGGGACCTCAGGAGGTCATCTAGTCCAACCCCCTACTTAAAGTAGGACCAATCCCCAACTCCCTAAATGGCCCCCTCAAGGATTGAACTCTCAACCCTGGATTTAGCAGGCCAATGCTCAAACCACTGAGCTATCCCTCCCCCCCTGTAATTAATCAACAGCCCTAATTTTTAGATATCCTTTGCAGGCCCCTTTTAAATCAATGGGAGAAACAATGTTTTCCATCCTGATTAAATCATACATTTCTGATGATCGCACAAGAATGTGTCCTGGAAAACAGATATCTGGAACAAAAATTCTTAAAACTTCCAAGTTCAGAAAATAGAGATGGCTTATTATAAATTGCTCAAAATGGAGAGAGCATCAAACATCATGGAATATGATCTAACAAATGAGTATGGGGTAATTGGAGAACTCTAGCAGGGCTACTTCTCTGTGTTTAGTTTCCTTCGTGTGAAAAGGGAAGGTGATTGCAGCAGAGATTGAATGAGTATTGGAGACCCCCTCTACTCCTCCATTTCTGGAGCAGAGGGCTGGATGTTCAACCCAGGGGTAGGAAAGTGGGGTTCAAATATATTAAAAAAGGACCTGGCTTGTTGAATAGCCTCTTTCTATGTCTAGAATTTCTTGGATCCTTATAGTAAAATATCATTGTCTCAAGGTGTCATTGGGAGGCAAAAATTAGAGGTGAAAGGAATGCAAGGATTAGATTTCATGGGATGTCAATGGATGTCAGAGCTGGAATACTGTAGCCTCAGAATGTATAGCTTTAGGATAAGTAAAATTTGCAAAAAGCCTTAGTGATTTAGGAGCATAAGTCCCATTGACTTTCAGTGATGCGTAGGCTCCTAAGGGTATAGGTTACTTTTGAAAATGGAACTTAGGGACTTAGTCACTTAGGTGATTTGGGGAAATTTACTCTTGAAGAGGTACCATGTTTTCTGGGTCTAACTCCATAATTATGTATGCCTTCATTTGGCTTTAGATTGTTTCCAGTAAAACACTCACTCGGCCTTTGGAGTTGAAGAAAGGAAAGCCAGCAGGAAAAGGCACCATTACGGTAACTGTGCTTTGTGTATAACCCTAAAATAATGAATGAACTTGTCACTTTATGTAGAGTTAAATTTCGTTGGTTAAATTAATTAGCTTTGGGTAATTTGATTTCAAAGTTTGTCTGCTTTTTGGCAGTGTTAAATTGTGTTACTTGACGTGTGTGCGCGCGCAAGAAAACATATTTACAACCAGAAGCAAAGTCCCTTTCATGTGCCTGAGTGTCAGCTAAGCGCCATTGGAAATTAATTTGTCTTTAAATTCTTGTGACACAGATTTCAGCAGAAGAGATTAAAGACACAAGAGTTGTCAGTCTAGAGATTGAAGCACAGAACTTGGACAAAAAGGTAATTGACTCTTACAAAGTTACACACGTTTTTGTAACTATAATCAGGACTTGCAATGAGATGGAATTCAGTTCTACTCGCTCTGTGTGTGTGTGTTGGTGTTCACTCTTTTTTTTTTTTTTTTAATCGGGAGAATAGTGTAGAAGAGGAAGTACTCACATTTAGAAATGCTTTAACAGGAAACATACTGTTTATGTTCTGAATGTGATGTCACATAGAAAGTAATCAAACCACACTTTTTGGGATTGGCCTTGCCTTTCATTCAAGCTGATTTCATTGAGATGTGTCTTTGATAGTGGGCAGTGTATCTGAAAAAACATCCTTGAGGTAGAATTGAAAGTTGATTTAGGCTAAATATTAAATGTATTGGATAACAACTGGAGAACTTCCAAAGGTTCAGAGTTTAGTTTTGAATCCTTATCTGCAGCTTCTCCCAATTATCCAGACTTTGGAGTCCTCCCCAGCATGCCCTACTGCCCATCATCATGCAAAAAAATGATTCATCTTCTTCCTTCTAATGTTTCCAGACTGCTCCTTTCATGCTGTGTTGGGGTAAGACTGACTGATCCTTTGGAAAGTTGGTGCACTTTTCTTCTGTGTTGTAGGACAGTCCTGGACTGTCCATGTCCCATCATTAACACTGGATGAGAAATAACACAATCTAAATATGGAAAATGCATGTTCAGTGTTAACAAAGACATATTGAAGACCACACAAGATATGGAAAGTTGTAAAGTAAATGTATTTTATTCCATTTATTATTCCAAGAAAATTATTGTGGAACCACCTGATTACAACATTATATATTTAGTTTTGCATTCCAAATAGAGCTGAAAATGGATCAAAATTTTTTGTTTTTCTCTAAAAGTGGTGGGCTATTGGTGTGAACTTCACAATATTAACTTTTATTTAGAGCTGTCAGAATGGCAGAATGCGGGAAAAACAGAACAGGAGACATACAATTCTCTCCCAAGGAGTTCAGTCACAAATTTAATTAACACATTTTTTTTTTTAATGAGCATCATCACCATGGAAGCATGTCCTCCGGAATGGTGGCCGAAGCATGAAGAGGCATACAAATGTTTAGCACAGGTGTAGGCAACCTATGGCACGTGTGCCAAAGGCGGCACGCGAGCTGATTTTCGGTGGCCCTCATACTGCCTGAGTCCTGGCCACCGGTCCAGGGGGCTTTGCATTTTAATTTAATTTTAAATGAAGCTTCTTAAACATTTTAAAAACCTTATTTACTTTACATACAACAACAGTTTAGTTATATATTATAGAAAGAGACCTTCTAAAAACATTAAAATGTATTACCGGCACGAAAAATCTTACATTAGAGTGAATAAATGAAGACTCGGCACACCACTTCTGAAAGGTTGCCGAACCCTGGTTTAGCATATCTGGCACGTAAATACCTTGCAACACCTGCTCCAAAAGTGCCATGCAAATGCCTGTTCTCACTTTCAGGTGACATTGTAAATAAGAAGCAGGCAGCAGTATCTCCTGTAAATGTAAACAAACTTGTTTGTCTTAGCAATTGGCTGAACAAGAAGTAGGACTGAGTGGACTTGTAGGCTCTAAAGTTTTATATTTTTTTGTTTTTGAGTGCAGTTATGTAACAAAAGAAATCTACATTTGTAAATTACACTTTCGCGATAAAGAGATTGCATTACAGTACTTGTATGAAGTGAATTGAAAGATACTATTTCTTTTGTTTATTATTTTTACAGTGGAAATACTTGTAGTCAAAAATAATATAAAGTGAGCACTGTACACTTTGTAATCTGTGTTGTAATAGTTGTTTCAATAATATTTGAAAATGTAGAAAAACATCCCAAAATATTTAATACATTTCAATTAGTATTCTATTGTTTAACAGTGCGATTAATCACGATTAATTTTTTAATCTTGATTAATTTTTTTGAATTAATCATGTGAGTTAACTAAGATTAATCGACAGCCCTACTTTTATTCCCTTAGAATTTTCTGTGTCACTTTTTGGAGCTTTTTAATCCATTTTTATTAGGAAATCTCTTCAAATTGGGCTCTGGCTGAAATTTGTCTTTGACAGGGCAACCTTTTATTATAGACAGATATCTTTTAAATACATGGTATTTTCTCTCAAAATGTGGTATGTGGGTGTAAATTGAGTAGATCTGGTGCAATGTGTAGCTGCTTCTTTGAGTGATGTTCCCTATTGTATTCCACTGCGGGTTACACATGAGCACCATGCGCCCGGAGTTGGAAAATTTGAAAGTAGTGTCCATTGGTCCACGCATGCACCCTGGCTTGCCACGGGGCGAACCGACCATTTCTCCAGTTCCTTCTTACCGACGCGTGGTCCAGTTTGAAACTTTTAAGTGTCTTCATCTGACGCACCTTTAAACACATCATTGTACATAGTTTTATAGTAGTTTTATCAGTTGTACTGTAGTTTTTATCATAGTTTGTAGTATTTAGTATACACAGATCTCAGGTTTGTTTTTCTACCTCCCTTCCGTCCCTTCCCCGTATGGGTACCGGACTATGCCCAGGACCCTGGGCTTCAAACTCTGTGCCTCCTGCCCATGATCCTTCTTGGTAAGCAACGGCCACCAAAGCTGCCTCTACTGTTTGGGGGAAGTTCACGTCACGTCTAGGTGCAGTATCTGCCAATCCTTCCCCAGCTGTACCCGAGAAGGCCAGGCTCTCCGTCTCATGGAATTCGCCTCACTCGGACCCAGGTTGGAGGACCATCCCCCCGTACATCAGCCTGAAATTGCAAGTTATGTGCCTCCTGCTACTGAATCCAGCTCCGGTGGTAACACCCCATGGACTCCATGCCGAGGCCTAGTAGGGAGGTAAGGAAGCAAACCCAAAAGCATGGGACTAAGTCTTCCTCAAAAGCGAAAAAAGTGAACACTCCTTCCACGAGTTTGAGCCACAGAGATGTGTGCACACAGAACCCGATTGACATGACAAGAAGCCCCACAAGCAGGGGGATTCGGCGGTTCTGAGTGCTGGTCCATTGGTATCGACAGCCCTGGTGTGCCATAAGATGCGGGATCCAAGGCACTTAGTAAAGAGAGGGTACCTCTGACACCAGGGAGATCAGGAACTGTGTGATCCTCTTAACATATTTGCTTTAGCAGCACCGGGATCACCCCATTTTTCCAGGCCCTTCTACCTCTAGGGAGATTATTTCTCCCCCTTGTGATGTGCCTCCCACTGTGGGACCCCTCAGATGATTTACCCTCTTCCACTGGCTGCGATGGTACTTCCAATGGAACTGGATTCTGCCTTCTCATCCTCCGACAAATTGAACACTGGAGAGGGATTATTGGCATTGTACCACCCGCATGTGCCATCCCGGTCTTGGCGCCCGTGGAGCCACCGGTACCCTATGCCATGGGGACCACCTCAACATCCCCCGGATCCGACCTCCGGGCCGTACTGCGGACTCTGGTCCTGATGCCCTCCCTCAGAACTAGCCTGATCCACAAGGGAATTTTCACCTTCCTCCCCATTGAGGGCCCCTTCTAGCAGGCACTCGGATCTGTTAGAGGAGGAGGTATCCCTTAGCCTAGCTCTGAGGGTGCCGCCGGAATCAGCAAGATTTCCCTCCTCTTTTCCAGATGAGGCAGTGACTACAGCATCCGCTTCACCTCCAGATGACTTCAGACAGCTCAAGAGCTACTGTGCAAAGTCGCAGGGGAACTCTATATTCCCATGGAGGAAATCCAAGACACCCAGCATAAACTCCTGGATATCCTCCACTAGGATCATCCTCAGCACCAACTAGGGTTGCACTGCCTATTAATGACAGCATTCTTGAGCCTGCCAGAACATTATGGCACACCCCCAGCTACCTGCATGCCTACCCCCAAAGGGGCAGAAAGAAGTTACTACATTCTGGCTAAGGGGTCCAAGTTTCTCTCTTTGCACCTCCCCCCCCCCGCCCCATGGTTGCGCAAGTAGCGACTGAACAAGCCAGCCAACAGCATCCTTGTTCTACAATATCTGACAACGAGGGCAAATGTTTGGACCTTTTCCTCATCCAGTCTCCAGTTCCGGATTTTGAACTATCAGGCTTTACTAGCCAAATACAACTTCCTGAACTACAGCAAATTTGAGGAATTTGCTGATAGTCTCCCACAGCAGGACCAGACTCGTTTTCAGGTGTTTGTTGAGGAAGGGGAGCTGGTGGCCAGAACAGCACTCCAATTGAGGCTGGACACAGCAGATAGCTCCTCCAGGGCTATGGCTAGGGTCATAATTATGCATAGGGAGTCTTGGCTCCACTCTTCTGGTTTTCCTAGGAAGGTATAAAACACTATCAAAGACCTTCCCTTTGATGAATCCCATCTCTTTAATCAAAAGACAGACAATTCCCCACATACCCTCAAGGACTCCAGAGCCACCTGTCGCTCCCTGGGCATCTACACTCCTGCCCCAAAGCTTAAATTACACCACGACCACCTACCCAATGCTACAGGTCCCCCCAATTCTGTCCTCAGAGACCTTATGAGCCACCAAGGAAGTGACAGAAAACCCAGAGATCATGCCTCTTGGGACCCCCTTTACAGGCTTCCACCTCACAGCTGCAACCTCCATCCAAGACATATTTCTGTTACCACCTAGAGAACGGCCAACTACCTTGCCTACCACCTCGCGACCCCTACCCACTTTGGGGTCATTTAGCACTCTTTTTCCAAACTTGGAGTGCAATAACAATGGACAAATGGGTGCTGAATGTCATCCACCATGGCTATGTGATCAAATTCATCACACTACCTCATCTAGCCACCCCCGCCTCCTCTTCAGGGACCACTCTCACAACAGCATTCTCACCCAAGAGGTGCATTCCTTATTACAACAGGAAGCAGTAGAACATGTCCCCCTGGAGTATCAAGGAACTGATACCCAAGAAAAAAGGCAGGTTTTGACCAATTCTTGACCTCCGTCATCTCAATCGCTTCATCCACAAACTCAAGTTTCGTATGGTCATATTGGCAGTGATTATCCCATCCCTAGAAAAAGTCATGTGGTTTACAGCTCTCTATGTGCAGGACGCATATTTTCACATCGATATCTATCCAGCCCACAGATGCTTCCTGAGATTCGAAGTCGGCACTCACCATTTCCAGGTTACTCCCCTTCAGAAGAGCCACTGCTTCCAGGGTTTTCTCCGTTGTAGTGGTCTATATCAGACATTTCGGGATCTTAGTGTTTCTATATCTAGACAACTGGCTCCTACACATAAAGTCCAGACACAAAGCCCAAGTTTCAGCCTCCATGTTACTCGACCTTCCTTCGTCCCGTGGAGTCAGCATCAATGTTGTGAAATCAATCCTAGACCCCATACAATCCCTGGACTTTATAGGGGCCACCATCAATTCAGTCACAGAAAAGGCCTACCTACCGAGGAACAGGTTCCATGCAATGAGAGAAATCATAACTCATATTGTCAACAATCCTTATGTACCAGCCAGGACTTGCCTGTTCCTTCTTGGCCACATGGCTTTGTGCACATACATGACCACCTTTGCTTGACTCCACCTTCATTGCACCCAGATGTGGCTCCAAACCGTTTACTCGCCAAAACGTCATGCTGTGGACCTCATACTGACAGTGCCGAACTGGGTGCTCTCATCCCTTCAGTGGTGGACAGACCATGTCATATATGTGTAGGTGTTACCTTCCTCTCCGGACAAGACAGTCATCACCGACACATCCTTCATAGGCCGGGGAGCGTACGATCACAGGAGACAGAGAACGTGGTCTCTTTGAGAATCCAAGATGCATATCAATATCCTGGAACTCCGAGATGTAAGGAAAGCATGCCAAGCCTTTCTCCCGTTCATCCGTTCCCGTCATGTCAGACAACACCACCACTGTTTTCTACATCAACAGACGGGGGGACACGAGATGGATTGCTGTATGTGCAGAAGCAGTCAATCTCTGCAACTAGCGTATCACTCACCAGATCCTCTTGTCCTCAGCCTATCTTTGATGGGCACAGAATGTGCTCACGAAGTCGCTCAGACATTTTGCAATTGACCATGAGTGGGAACTTCATGATTAGGTAGTTCATGACAGATTCACCTGATGGGGGATTCAAACCAGAGACCTCTTTGCTTTCCATATAAACAACAAATGCATCATGTATTGCTCCAGGGAAGATCTCAGCCATCACTCTCAGGGCATTGCTCTCCAACACCCCGGTCAGACCAAATCAGCTACACCTTCCCTCCTCTACTCCTCCTATCTCAGGTACTCCACAAGATTTGATGAGACAGAGCAACAGTCATTTTGATCACCCTTTGCTGGTCCAGACAATTCTGGTTTCCCAAGCTCCTTTGCATGTGAACCCGTCCACCAGTTCCTATCCCCACCTTCCCCGCTCTGCTGACCCAGTGCAACGGCAAGATCAGACATCTCAAACCATAGGCGCTCCACCTCAGAGCATGGTATTTGGATGGGCATCTGCTTTAGAATAGACCTGTTCTTCAGCTGTTCAAGACATCCTCTCCAGCAGCAGGAAGGAATCCATTAGGCACTGTTACCGAGCAAAGTGGAAATGCTTCGCCTCCTGGGTTCAACAAAAGGGCGTTTTACCAGAATCAGTGGGGATCCCTCTCCTGGACTTTTTGTCTTTGACGGCATTGGGTCTTGCCATCAACTCTCTGAAAATCCACATGGCTTCAATTAGCGCATTCCACCCTCCTGTGGAAGGTCACTCTATCTTTACACACCCACTGACGGGGGGGTTTTGGAGGGGCCTCATCAGATCCTTCCCACCCATTCAAACCCTTGCACCCCAATGGGACCTGAACCTTGTTCTATCCTTGCTAATGAAACCACCCTTTGAATCACTGGCATCGTGCTCTATGTCCCTCCTATACATAAGTCACCTTCCTTGTTGCTATCACTTCCGTGAGAGGGCTCGGTGAACTCCGAGCTATGATGGCGGACCCACCTTTCACAATTTTCCATAGTGCTAAAGTATCCCTGCGCCTACATTCCAAATTCTTACCAAAGGTAATCTCCTAGCTTCACATCAATCAATCAATCCAGTCACTTATCTGTTTTCTTCCCAAAGCCACGCAAATCTGCAGAGAAATGCCGACTCCGTTCCCTAGACGTCCAACGAGCTTTAGCCTTTGACCTTCAGACAATGAAACCCATCAGGGAGTCCCCCAGGCTGTTTGTTGCAGTAGCAGAAAGACTCAGGACAGGCCATCTCTACCCAGTAAATCTCTAAGTGGATTTCGGGTTGCATTAAACTCTGCTACCATCAGGCCTGCCTCCTCACTCCAGGTTGTGGACTCACTCCACAGGAGTCCAGGCTTTGACCACAGCCTCCCTCCAAGACGTGCCGCTCAGAGGACATATGTAGAGGGGCCACATGGAGTTCTGTGCACACCTTTGCAACATTTGCAGGACTCGGCGGCTAACTCCTTCAGCACAGCAGTTCTCCACACAACCATTCCATCCTCAACCTTGCACCCTTGTCCGACTTAGGTACTGCTTGTTAATAGGGGCCATCATTCAAAGACGAAGGGGCCATCATTCAAAGACGAAGTTGAGGTTACTTACCTGTAACTGGAGGGTCGTCAAGATGTGTGGTTCCCATCTGTATTCTACTTCCTGTCCTCCTTCCCCTCTGCTATGGATTTGTCTGATTCATTGTAGAGAAGGAACTGATCACATCTGACAGAAGCACAAGGTGAGCCAGGTTGCATTGTGGACCAACAGACATTACTTTCAGATTCTATGGCTCTGGGCGCATGGCGCACATGCATAACCCTTAGTGGAGTACAGATAAGGACCACACATCTCGAAGAATCTCCAGCTACAGGTAAGTAATCTCCTCGTTTTAAGGGAAAGAAAACGTAATTTTGGTTCATTTTTAGCTGTGATTCATCTTAACTGAAAGAGTTTTTTTCAGTGGCTCCTGAAGTCTAAATTTTTTACTTATGTAAATTACTTTTATTCTTATTCCTCTTCCCAAACTCTGTGCTTTCATAGATTGTTTCTTTCATAGATTCCAAGGCCAGAAGGGACCATTGTGATCATCTAGTTTGATCTCCTGTATAACACAGGCCAGAGAATGGCCCCAAAATAATTCCTAGAGCAGAACTTTTAGAAAACATCCCATGTTGATTGAATAATTGTCAGCGATCGAGAATCTATCAACACTGTTACCTTTATCAGCCAAACTTGTAATCTCATTGAAAAAAAAAATCATGTTAGTTTGAAAGGATGTATTTTCTGTTTAGATTGGCATTAACGATATAATCCTCCTTTAATTCTTTATTAATTGGGTCCTGTAACAGCCGTTCCATTATCTTGCCCGGGATCAATGTCAAACTGACAGACCTATAATTACCTGGGTCATCCCATTTATGCTTTCAAAATATTGGCAACACATTGGCTTTCTTCCAGTCTTCTGGAACTTCCCCAGTGTATCAAGACATAAGTTTGTAGTGTAAACTAGTTTTATGTCTTTATAACTTTGTCACTTTATAGCTACCTTCACTCCCCCTCTAAACCAGGTTGTATTTTTAAGCTGTTCAGGCTTCTTCCTTGATTGTGAGGATTATTGCTTTTTTGGCATCTAGTAAGATGTTCTTAAATGATTCCCAATTATCATTCTTATTTTTCTGATTAAATTCTTCCTCCCAGCTGATTTGGCTAAGAATTGTTTTTGGCTTTGTGAAATTGGCCCTTTTAAAGCACTATATTTATATAATCACAGGTCTGGACTTATTCTGGGTGCACATTATAAATGTAATTAAGTCATGATCACTTGTGCCTAAGATACATTAACTTTTAGTTCTGTGATAAGTTCCTCTTTATCAGTCGAGATGAAGTCTAAGGTAGAATTGTCCTGTGCTGGATGCAACACTTTTTGAGTTAGGAAATTTTCATCTACAATATTTAAAAATTCCAAGGATGTTATAGGACTGGCAGCATGAGACCTCCAGCATATGTCACTCAGATTGAAGTCCCTCAAGATCACACAGATTTTCTTCCTATTAATTATAAATATGTACCAAGGAGGTAGTCATCCTGTTCCCTCGTGTGATTTCGGGTGTATAGCAGACACCAACTAATACCCCATCTTGCGTTTTATCTGTTAGGACATTGATTCATAAGCATCCATGATCATTTTCTTCCGAGTTATAAGTGACTCAGAAACCATTAATGCCATTTTTGACATAGAGTGCTACTTCCCCTACCCTTTTGCCTTCTTGATCTTTACTAAATAGGTTATGACAATTGACTTTTAACATTCTAATCATGCAAATCGTTTTACCAGGTTTCAGTAATACCAGCTAGAACAAATTTATGCTCATAAATGAGCAATTTCAGTTCCTCTTGTTTGTTACCCAGGCTCCTCCTAGCATTGGTGTACAGGGGATTCAGGAATTTCTTCTTTGTGTACTTTGGTTCCTTGGTTGATTTTGTTTTCAGCATGTCAATTTTGTGCTGAGTGCTCATATCTTTTCTCTTTTTACCCTCCCCTTTTGTTATTAGTTTAATGACCTCCTGGCTACTCTAGCCAGTCTGTCACTGAGGAGACTGGATGGCCACTACTTCAGTAGAAGAGGGACTGAACTATAGAGCCCTTTCTCCCCATAGAAAGTGGACCAATGTTCCACAAAACCACAACCCTCCACCTTACAACATTTCCTAGCCAGCAGTTCACTTCCAGAATCTTCTGCCTTCCTTTGCTGGTGGGACAGGATTAAGAAGGACTCAGAGAAGATTACTTGGACGTTCTTCTTCTTCCCCATATTTCTGAGTTCCTTGAAGTAATTTATTATCCACAGGATATTCTCGACGCAGTGTCATTAGCACTGATATGAACCGTCAGCAATTGATCCTTTCCTGTCAACTCTGAAAGTCCATCTAATCTTAGAATGACATTTTGTGTCGTGGCTCTGGGAAAGCAGCACACCAACATGTTGCCTGTCCCTTGCAGAATGTTCTTTTGATTCTTCTGAGTATTGAATCCCCAACAAGGATTGTCTGTCTTCCTTGGCTGGTAGGAGAATTGTTTGGTGGCAGGCTTTATTTTCTTACAGGTTGGTCTGAGCTGCCACCTGCAGGTGTGTCCCATACATCTCTCCATTCCTAGACCAGCTGCATCTTGAGAGGTTTCCACATTGAGAACCTGGTATTGATTGGAAACTTCTAGCTGTGTAGAATTTCTCCCAGTCCTTTTCTCTCTGGCAGCCACAGCCTGCTTATCCTTGTCTCTCTCTAGCTGTGAAGAATGCCGCCATGACCTCTTGCCTGGTACAAACTACCAGGCCTCCTTTTGACTTTTCTCTCTGACTCCTTGGTGGCCTGCTCCTTTCCTCCTGGGACGTGGGGTACTGATGTTTCCTGAACCTGGCTGTCTAGGAACTCCTCAGCTTCTCTGATTCTCTACTTGTCCTTCCAATCCAAGAACTTTCTCCTCCAGGACAGCCACCAACCTACACTACATGCACAGGAAATCCCTTCAGGCAGGAAAGAGAACATAGCACATCCATTGCAGGTCACCACTTCCATTCCATCTCTGGCCATCTTGAAATCACACAAAGAGCTGTACCTGGAAGGAAAGCCTCTCAAACCCTCCAAAACTCTCTTGTAAGCTGTCTCTGTTTGTGGCTCTCAAGTTTGCCTCACAAGTAGCTTTTTATACGATGTCTCCCTGCTTAGCCCAGCTCCGCCTCTCACTACCAGAGAGTGATTAACAGACTTCAAACATCGGAGCTGATCAAACTTTCAAGAGTTAGAGGCTCACATCTTTTACCAAGGCACTGATCAAATCTCCTTTGGAACAGGGATTGTCCTTCAGTGTTTGGAAAATGCCTAGCACACAGAGGTGTATTGCTAATAAATAAATCAATTCAATGGGAAAAAACTTCCTTAACACAGAGCTGTAGTTGCTTGAGGGTATGTTGTTCCCTTGCAGAACTTTGAGTTGAGCAAAACTCAAAATTCAGAAAATTGGATAGTGTAAAGTCAAGGTTGCCCATGCAGACTTAACTGTGCCCTCGTTCAGCACTTCCCCAATATGCCCCTTTAACACACATACCTTTACTCTGCCAACCCCACAGTTGATTAAATGTGCAAGCTCTTCACCGCCTCTTACAACCCATTCACCCTCTACCCTCTTGGAGGAATGACTTAGTATGTACACAGTGCATACTCATGCTGACCCGTGGCATTATAAGATTCAGAAGATTCCAGAACCTGGCATAATCTCTGACACACAGCAAACTCCCCAGAATGAATACCACATGTATACAATATAAGAACCATTTCACAGCCTTTTACAACTCCCTTATTACTCATAGGACATAATGTCTTTTACTTTACTGTCATTAAAGCATTAGAATCCTCTCATATTCCACCTCACTGCTAACTATATCCTTTATAATAAAAACCCTATGCCCTGCTACTGGCATAACTTGTGCAGTTCTGCATAGAAATGATGCATACTGCATCCTGAAGGTACACAGGGACCTCTTCCCTTTCCCCACACACACAAGGGTAGAAAACATAGACCACCTCCTATCCCAGTCACACACCTCAAAGTAATCCACAGGCACACCTCTAACAAGTAGAGCTAACTGCTGCCTCCTCCATTCAGTACAGCTTCCCTGACACCGAGCACACTCACTTGACCTGGAATGCACATAATAAATCCTGAGAGTGCTCTCCTATCCCAGTTCGCTACAACAATACCTAGTGTAAAAAACCAAAAACCCCTCTGCCCTGCTAATTATATAATGTGCACAAGACTGCACTGAAATGATGTGTACTGGAGTCTGAAGGTACCTGTGCAGCTCTTTCCTTTACTCACACACATTGGAGTTTGCAAAACATAGATCTCCTCATTTCATAATCCCAGCTGTCACAAACCTCAAAGTAATCCACGCATCTCCTCATCTCCCAAACACACCTTTATCAAGCAGACCCAACTACTGCCTTCACCTTTCAGTGTAAATACACCCAGGGCCGGCTCTAACTTTTTTGCCGCCCCAAGCAGCAAAAAAAAGCGCCGCCCCGCCGTAACAGCCCCCCCACCAAGTGCTGCGCCGCCGAACAACCGCTGCCCCCCGCCACGCTGCTGAACCCCCCCGCATGGAGCGCCACCGAACAGCCCCCGCCCAGCGCTGCGCCACTGAATACCCCCCACCGAACGCCGCACCGCCAAAACCCCCGCCGAGCGCAGCGCCGCCAAACAGCCCCCGCCGCACTGCCGAACACCCGCCGCCCCCCGTGGAGTGCTGCGCCGCCGAAACCCCCGCTGAGTGCCGCCGAGCACCTTCGCCCCCCGCGGAGCACTGCACTGCTGAAGCCCCCCCTGCGGAGCACCGCGCCGCCAAACACCCCCCACCGAACGCCGCGCCGCCAAAACCCCCGCCGAGCGCAGCACCGCCAAACAGCCCCCGCCGCACTGCCGAACACCCGCCACCGCCCGTGGAGTGCTGCGCTGCCGAAACCCCCGCTGAGCGCCGCCGAGCACCTCCGCCCCCCGCGG
>NW_020664584.1:12074715-12080762 GCF_002925995.2 Terrapene triunguis
GCCCCCCCCCCCCCCCCCGGCCAAGCGCCGCGCTGCCCCCTGCCACCCCAAGATTGGCCGCCCCTTACCAGGTGCCGCCTCAAGGACGTGCTTGGTTGCCTGGTGCCTGGAGCCGGCCCTGAGTACGCCTAACATCTAATACACTGACTGCACCTGGAGTGTATCCAAATCATTCTCAATGGCTACTGCCAGCTCCAGGGGACCGGAAAGAAGTTGGCAGTCTTTTTTGTCCTTTAGTAGATGGCATCCTGTGGGTGAGAGTGAATGGGTTATAAAAGAAGGTGAAGAGCTTATATGTTTCAGTGACTGTGGGGCTGGCAAAGTGAAAGTATGTGCGTTAATGGAGAGTACTGGGGCATTGCCAGCAATGGGCATTGTCAGAGCTATGAGGTGCAGGAGTGGTGGGGTGCACTGGCAGAGCTCTGGGGCCTGCAAGGGGTGAACTGCAGAGCTGGAGGGTGCAGTTGGGGTGAACTGACAGAGCTGTGGGGTGCAGGCAGGTTGAGGTACAGGGGGGTTGGGATATGCTGGCAGAGCTGTGGAATGCATGGGGATTGCGGTGCACTAGGATTGGGGCTGGGGGAATTGAGATGTGGGTGCAGTGCTGGAGGGTGCGGGGCGGTTTCAGGTGCAGGATTGGGTGCACTGGCAGAGTTGTGGAGTACATGAGGTGGGGGTGTGCTGGCAAAGCTCGGGGGACTGTGCCTCCCACATCTGAGTCCCCAACCTCTCTTGCCTCACCTATCATCCATCCTTATTTATCCCCCTCCCTCCTCACTGCAGTCCAAAATCCCTCTCCCCACATTTCCCCACTCCTCTGTCCCCTAATATCCCCCCAGGCATTTACACGTCTAATTCCTTCCCCCCCAAAGACGTGGATTACATTCCCTACAAAATACAACTCTCACATTGCAGCACCCTCCAGCCCCTCAGTGCAGAACTCCTTTTGTCGTAGGGGAGGGCTGTGATAACTATTTAATGGCAGCATGAGTTCACAGCCAAGAGGGCTCTGTTTCATCTAGTCATTAGTTTCTCAGTTTAACAGTACAAGGCAGCCGAAGGAAACTTGTTTTTTGGGGGCTAAAAACAACTTGTAACCTGGAAACCCCTTGATCAAGTGACCCCATATGTGTATAACTAATGCTAACCCACACTCCCATGAGGAACACCAGATTTCAACAAATCTGCCTAAGCATGTCGATTTTAAAGGACTTAGGAAGGTTGACCCTTTAAACAGCTATCACGATGCACCCATAGCTATAGTGATGCACCTGTGCCATTGGAATAAGTGCACTGCCACACAAACTTCTCCGTGCTTTCTGTCCCACTGGGGATGCCAGCCTTCCGTCATTCCCGTCCCCAAACGTGACATACTCCTACCCCAAATATCCACCGCTAAGTGGTTGGTATTTATTTGGGTAAAGCATGGGGGGTTGATTACTCTTATTTTTTAATTTTACAGGATTTTTTGGGCAAATCCGATCCGTTTTTGGAATTTTACAAGCCGAGTGACGGTGGAAAATGGCAGCTGGTCTACAGATCAGAGGTAGGGTTTCCATACCGACACAAACTGTTCTGGCCTTAGGTTCTGCTATCGTTGCCTGAAAAGGGAGAACAGAGTGTGCTGTGGGGAATAGGCTATAGCTGTGATTTCACAGAAACTAGTTTTAGTGTTTACTGAACTCTTGCGCCACTAATGCTAACTAGTGCTTCATTAAGTGTGTTTCATTTCAAAGGATTCCAAAGTATTTTCCAAGCTAACTCATAAGGGTAGACAGATTGTAGTTCTCCACACTGGGATTTTGCACAACATACTAGGGTTAGGACCTATGGCACTTTAACAAGAGTAGAGACTCCTTAATGACCATATGTTAGCACCTTTTTTAATGTTTAATCTGAAAAAAAATGCAGTGTCCCTTAATGGTGTTGGCGCATTGGTTCAGTCCTGACTTAGAGGAAAGAGTGGCACCTCCTGAGCTGTGAGCTCTTGCTTTTTGCATTACCTGTTTTACAGGATTTCTCCTCCAGGGATTAATCAGGCCCAACCCTGAATATATTTAGTCTGCACTTAAATTTTAGGCCGCCCTAGCTACGTCGCTCAGGGCTGTGAAAAATCTCATGACCCGTGCAACGTAGTTAGGTTGACCTAATCCCCACTGTAGCTACTGCCTCTCAAGGGGGTAGATTTACTCTAGTGATGGAAAAACCCCTTCTGTTGCTGTAGTAAGCATCTGCCTACAGCCTTGTAGCTGCAGCTGTGCCACTGTAGTGCGTTGTGTAGACATGTCCTTAGCATGCAAAATCTGAGAGGTTCGCAGCCTGAGACTTGATCTACACTTCTAATTGATATCAACATAGCTGTGTCGGTCAGGGGTGTGAAAACCCCCCACATCTCTGACCCACATAGCTATGCTGGCAAACCCCTCAGCGTAGATGCAGCTATGTCGACAGAACAGTGCTTCTGTCCACATAACTAATGTTGTTCAGGGAGGTGGTATTCCTATACCAGCACAAAAACTCCTTATGTCATTGTAAGCTGTGTCGACTGTAGGGGACTGTATGGACAAAGCACTGCCTGCATAGGCTCTGTAGAGTAGCCGTAGTCTGAAACACCGTACCTCCAGCTCAAGAATTGCCTCCAGATCTTCAGCATAGTGCAAAACTCTTGATTTTGACAATGTTAAAGCTCTTAAAAATTTGCATGTGGCATCCCCCATGCAAGATTATTTATTGTATCTGTTATCTTGCAGGTGATTAAGAACAATTTAAATCCATGCTGGAGGAAGTTTAGTGTTCCCTTGCAAACGTTCTGTGGAGGGGACTTCAATAAACCAATCAAGGTAAGGTCTTTGGAAATGCTTAAGTGATTAGATTCTCTTTCTTATTCCGTTGCAATTGTAAGTCACCATCTCTGGGTTGACATTAATTAACTATGTGGTTATCAGGCTGTTCAATCTTTGCTTATCTAGAAAAGTTTAAAAATTTAAATATTAGCAAATAAGAGATCATTTTTATTAAATGCAAAATCTATGTGAATGCAATAGCACGTGTCAAATTTAAAATAGGTCAAGAAATGCAAAAGTGAAGTTTCCCACACTCTTCCCTAACAACTGATCCATACACAATTATCAGACTTTCAGTCATTGTCTGGAACGTAGCTGAGAGGCTCATTCAATGCTGAACCAGATTGATGGTGCTGAGGAAGGCGATGGTACAATGTAAACCTCAGTGCCATCTTTGGTCACATCCATTCATATTAGCAGGGACCCTTTCCCTATTGCCAGCTTGAGCAGAGGCTTTTCCTTGAAAAGGGTCTAGGTTCTAACTCCTTGAGCTCTTACATACAATAAATGACTCTGTCTGACTCAAGGTCATGAGTAGGTCTTCAGCATAATACTCCACGTTCATAAGACAGTTTGCTGTATCTTAAAACACCCCATGTAGTTACCTAATCTTCTTAATTCACTGAAGTTTCTGATTAGAGGTGCAGTCTAAAAATATACCCTTTCCACAATAAATGAATTCAAAACCACATGCTGTTCTTCCTAAACCAGCCTTTTATCTGGTCAGTCAACCCAAAAAATGTTTCTTTCTAGGTTTTCCTGTCTCATTGTGCCTGTGAGGAAGCCTTGTGCTGGGAATCAGATCTTAAAGGTTTAGCAAAAGGCATGCATGCCAGTCAGTGTGTGTGTGTAGCATGGTAAATCCAAAGAATTACTGAGATTGTTAAATAGGAAAAAAGGTTTGAAGTATGACTTGGGGTGTTAAATATGGGGTAAAAGATTTCAGTGATAAGTTAATGTACTTCATAATTGGGGAAAAACCTGACCATGACCAAAGAAGAGGAATCCTCTTGGCCCAAAGACATTTGAGAAGTGAGAGAGACACTGACTAGGCCCACGTTGGTAATGTTTGTTGTCCCTCTTTGCCAAATTGATGCTAGATTAAAATCCTCGGTACTTTGCAAGCATGGCATAGAGTGGGGGCATTTCATTATGTACCGTTTTGTGTGCTAGGCTCTGAAAGCTGTGCTTTACAGTAGGAATCCATATTCGTCACTTCAGGGCAACTGTATGCTAATAATACACTTCCACATAGTGCCTTTCAGTCAAGGACCTCAAAGCATACACAAACATTTAAACAAACTCCACAACACGCCTGTGAAGAAGGGATGTATTATCCTCTGATTACAGGTGGAAAGGTGAGTCAGAAAGGTGAGTTTGGGTTGAAGGACAACCGTGGTTTAATAGCACTGAAGAATACAATATCAAGTCAGAATTTGGTGAGGCACTGGGGGGAAATGTCATAGGATCTTTAACGATCTCAAGTGGTCAAGCCCCTGATTTTAATCTAATTACATCCTGGTGAGAGAGTGATTGGGCAAGATGTGTGCCCCCTTTTTTGACTCATTGCCATCATGTCCAGCTTTTGCTTCACAGAACCCTCAGTCAGTCTACTTTGGGGGCTTCCTAAGCTTCATGTAGAAACTGCTCGTAGCCATTATTATGACTACATGCTGCATAGCAATCACTGAATCAGGTCTCCACTCTGCGCTCCTGATACACTAGTATAACTGTTCAAATGATTTAACATGGACACCAAAGTCTTATTTGTTTGATTTGGCTTCTGGAGATCAGCTTTGCAGGTCTTTTGTGTGAGGATATTTTGGGTCAAGAGTATTTAACCAAAGTTCAAGATAAACAGGTGTGGTTTGGTTTCCTCAAATTAGTGCTGACACCAATATTTCAGTAATTCTTTTGCACACTGCACCACTCCCCTGCTGCATTGTGATGCAGTGAGTGACCATGACAGGATTTTCTTGCTTTTTTGTTTTTTAAAATAAGTAACTCCTTCAACTTGTGACAAAAATTGATGTCCTTGAGGGTCTTTTTTGATTTTTAAACTGATGCAATTCCTTTCCACCAAAGTAATCTTTCATTGGAATTAGTTCTTCATGTAAACGTAAAACGAGATTTTAAAGAAGAAAATAGCTACCCATCAATCTGATGACATAAGGGGTAGAGCAGAAGCCACTGCCTTCTGTGAATTTTGGTAGTTTCATTTTTAGGAGGCCGAGCGTCCTTTATTCACTTTGAGAACCTCTTGGGCCCCACAAAATATTGGACAAAATGCAGGGATAAATATTTGCTGACATTTGGGTTATGACCTGTTCCCTACAATATTGCTAGCTGGCCACTGATGCAGTCACTGTTGACAGCCTGTGACTGCCCATTATAGCTCAAAAGAGCGTGTTTCAGAGATGTTTGTTTCCTTCCGAGCATCGTAACAGTCTAGCAATGGTAGCCCATGTCTATACGTACAGTGCTGCAGCGACTCAGCTGTACTGGTACACAAGGCGCTCTATGCCGATGGGAGAGAGCTCTCCCATCGGCATAAAAGAGATACTCTTTTCCCAGTAAACTCACACCTGCTCACAGGATGGGGCAAGTGGATTCTGAGGACTCACTGGGCTCATTTCCCCACCCAGATCTAAGGGAGAATGGAGTAGCTCTTTAGGTGGAGAGGATGTAAGGTTCTGAGGTGAGAACTCCCTGTCCTGTTAGCTGATCAGGTTGGTATTTCTGCAGCCTCAATGCTTTAAATGTGAGCATTATCTGTTTAATTGCAAATGGTTTTAGCAGATGGGGTGATGAAAGGGATGGTAGAGAAGCTCATGGTGGAAACTGAAAGTGGCTGCAGAGTAGGGAATGCAGAGGAAAGGAGGAAACAGAAGAAGGATGGAGGAAGGAAGAGAAGTAAAGGGAAGAAATAACAGTGGTCTTAAAAGTGAGCATGCTTTTCCACTGAGTGAGGTTGAATCTGACTATAAGATACTTGATTGAACTTTTAGTTATTATTTATTATGTAAAGGCACATTTCACCCTTGATTTTTGTGCAGATTTCCCAATGACCAGTGGGAAAAGCTGCTGTGGATCAAGGGGAGTTTGTGAGATCTGAATTTAACCCTGTAGGCAGGGCCGGCTCCAAGCACCAGGCACCCAAGCATGTGCTTGGGGCGGCACCTGGTAAGGGGCGGCGGGAGGAGC
>NW_020664584.1:12081162-12109279 GCF_002925995.2 Terrapene triunguis
GCGGCGCTCGGCTGGGGGGGGCGGCGCGGCCGCTCGGCTGGGGGGGGCTCGGGGGCGGCGCATTTTTTTGCTGCTTGGGGCAGCAAAAAAGCTAGAGCCGGCCCTGCCTGTAGGCTATAATTACACATGTAATTTGGGCCTCTCCAAAGAATGAGTTTGACACCCTTATATAGAGTGTTCACTGAGCAGTCCTGAGAGCAGAACACTGGGAGAAGCTGATTGTGAGGAGATGGCTTGTGCTGAGCTGTGTCTTGTGATGGTGGTAATTTTTTCTTTATAAAGCCAGACCCCCAAAAGTCAGTAAGTTTTGAAGTCTGTGGAGCATATGGAGTTTGTTTTTGAACAGGTGGGGAAAGGCACCGGTTCATAAGCATTGGTTCTCGATTGCTTCCACTGGAGTACTTGCATTCTGCAATTTTTAATATGCGTTGTGTGTTTTGTGCATATTAAAACCTCATATATACCGCTTTCTAGTGGCTAATGTCATGTGGTGCTATAACTGATTTAGGTCTTAGCATGTTCTAAATGCCATGATCTTTTGCATTGGCATTAGCATTGGGGAATCAGGTCTCCAGGCTGATCTAAACGTGATTAATAATTCAAATATAGATAGGCTACGTTTCTGCTCTGTGGAACTGCCAATCTTCTTGTGTATTTTGCACAGTATCAAGCAGACTATCTCCAATACAGTCCATATTACTATTTTTATGTAAGCAAATCTGAAAGACTTTGGAAGACGTTGGGTACAGCATTCTTACTGCTTCTTTCCCCATATTCCAATTGAGTACCTTCTGCAGAATAAAATCATGTTTATACTTCTGAACCTACATAAAAGTAAACAATATTCAGTAGCAAAGCAGATCAATTTAGTTGGGGAGAGATCCTGATTGAAGCAAAATTTCTGCTGTGCATGTGAGTTGCATTTAATTGCCGGTTAGCTAAACAGATGAGTAGTGGTATTTCTCTGTCTCTAACCAGGATTCACTTTGAGTGTCTCTTTTACTGTCAGGTTTCAGTTAGTGATATGGATGACAGCACCAGTTCTGATTTAATAGGGGAGTTCACTTGCATCACTGCAAAGCTGCTGGAAGCGAGAGATCATGTGGTGAGCAGCTATAATTCTCCCTGATACAATACCCTTGTCCATTGTCTGCTGTTTCTTTCCTTTCAGGTACATTGTTCAGATTATGATAGTGATGGGTCACATGACTTGATAGGCAGTTTTGAAACTAACCTGTCTCAGCTGCAGAAAGCAGGTGGCAGCTCTCCGGTGAGCTTTTTCTTTTTCTTCCCCATTTTTTCAGCTGAGGGGGCCATAACTCACTGCAAAGGGTTTGCAAGAGATTGTTGGATAGTCCTAGTGTAGAGCTCTGCTCCACATTCAAAAGTAATTTTATTTGTGCTGTAATGTCATAAACATACATCCCAGAAAAGTAAATACATTTTGCACCCCGAGCACCCCAATCTGTAACTCCTGGGTGCTGTTGCATCTCCTCCTCCTGAAGATATTTTGGTGTCCTTTGTTTAGTTCCTGTGCCATGCTTTCATCATCTCCATTTTCCTTTGTCTCTGGAGAATCAGGCAAAAGCAGAGTAGCTTCCCCCCCTTGTTCACTCCAGCATAGCAGACTCCAGGAGACATACCAGGAGTGTTCTCGCTGCATAGCTGACTTATCCCTACCATCAGGAGGCCAGTTTTCTAGAGCAATAGACTTTTTTTGAAAGTCTGACTATTTTTAAAATATGGTTGTTGAAACAGAGAATGTGGCAGAGTGGTTAAAATCTATGTCTATTTACTGTGTGTGTTTAAAAATCCCATTACTTTCACTATTTGTGGAGGGGAGGGCTGGATTGAATCACATCCTTTGCACTGCTCTGGTTTAAACTCCTGAAACTCTGCTTTCTTCAGGTGAGTATGTCAGTAATCTGGCTCTTATGTGCATTGCGTCCTGTAGGTGGAGTTTGAATGCATTCACCCTGGGAAGAAACAAAAGAAAAAGAGCTACAAAAACTCTGGAATTGTTAGGATAAAATCCTGCAAGGTAAGCTTATGTTCCAAACTGCCAGCTTTTCTGTCCCTGCGGGAGAGGAGGTGTAACCCTGAGTATTTGTTCCCTTAGATTGAAACTGAATACTCTTTCCTGGATTACGTCATGGGAGGCTGCCAGATTAACTTCACAGTGAGTTGCTCGCCTGCTTTATGTCTTTGTGACTGACAACATAATAATTCAGAGGTTTTATATAATAGACATTTTCCTCTCTAATGTCTCTCAAAGTAATTTCTTTGGTTGATTGTCATTAGCATTGTTTTGCATCTCACAGTAACTCTAATAGGCAGGGATCTTCTTAAACTCCTCTCAGGTAATTTATTTTTAGACTAGCAGTAAACAAGCTGGTGTCTGTCCATTCCCTAGGAATATGGTGCCAATACCTACTTGTGCCCTGGGGGTATGTCACAGGTGCCAGTGCCTGCCTACGACTTTCAGGGAGTGGAGGGGTCCCAGAGCAGTACTGTTCATTGGTGCTGGGGAGATTTGGTGCCAGTCTGCATGTGCACAAGTGTTGGGCTAGGGGTGAGCTTCAGTTTCTGGATATAAGTGTTTTCTTTCTCTTGCTTACCTGGTGACACTTCAGTGGCCTGCTGTTCTTATCTTCTTAATCAGGTGGGTATAGACTTCACTGGCTCCAATGGAGATCCAAAGTCACCAGATTCTCTTCACTACATCAGTCCAAATGGGATAAATGAATACCTGACTGCCATCTGGAGTGTGGGGAATGTGGTCCAGGATTACGACACGTATGTAAGAGGTTCTTTAACTCGGGTTCTCAAATTTTTGTACTGGTGACCCCTGTCACATAGCAAGCCTCTGAGTGTGACCCCCCCTTATCAATTAAAAACACTTTTTAATGTATTTAAAACCATTATAAATGCTGGAGGCAAAGCGGGGTTTAGGGTGGAGGCTGACAGCTCGCGACTCCCCCATGTAATAGCCTCGCGACCCCCTGAGGGGTCCCGACCCCCAGTTTGAGAACTCCTGCTTTAACTGATTCATCCACAGGCTTCTGAAAAATGTGCAATTCTAAGTGTTGGCAGTCAAGGGCTATAGGTTAATGTATAATGCTGCTGTCAAGTGTTAATCTTTTGTTGCCAGTGACACATTTCATGCCTGAATGCCGTGCTTGTTCAAGTCTTAATTCAGTGGGAAACATGTGCTAGCCAGCTCTCTAGTTTTGATGAGCTCTGTCTGGCTTTAGTCCTCTCTTAACCTGAAATATCATTATTTTTTTCAGTGGGACAGTATGTGTCCTGAGAGAGATACTGGAATTCTCAACCATCTTTCTGCAGTCCCTGTAGCCCCTTCCTTGTTGTGACCATCCCTCTGGTTAAGTAGGGTCAGACAGAGGCCATTCTCTGACCAGGATTGAGTTTGATCTCTAATGATCCTTCCACAGTTCCGGAGTAGATGAGATCACTGGGCTACTAGATCATCTAATTATGTGTGCCACAATTCTGCACAACAGCATGGGCCAGGAAATGCACCCCTTGCCACAGAAGTGTGACCTTTCATTACTGAATTAGAGATGGTAGGTAGGGTGGGGATAGGCTGTGTAAGGCCTTGAAAGTGCAGACAGCTAGCTTGTGTTTGATACAGTAGAAAAGAGGGAAGCAGTGGAAGGATGCAAACAGAGAGGTTACATAGTCAGAGCAACGGGCTAGGACAATGGATTTTGCAGCAGCATTCTGAGTGGATATCAGTGGGACAAGACTACATTTGTCCAGGCCAGAGAGAAGGATGTGGCATTAATTGAGCTGTGGAGAGCCTGGAAAAGAGTTTTAGCTGCACGGATGGATAGGAGAGGCTGTATCTTAATGATATTATGCAGAAGAAATTAGCAGGATGTAGACAGCCAGGATGTGAGGACCTAGAGAGAGGTTTGAGTTGAAGATGGCATCCCAGTTATGGGCCTGAGTGACAAGAAAGATGACAGTGGTATCCACAGTTATTGAGAAAGGAGGTAGCAGGGAGGGCTTGGGGGGGAGATCAAGAGCTCTATTTTAGCCATGTTGAGCTTGAGCTGATGGCTAGACATCCACAAGGATGTGGATATTTGTCCAGTTCTGTTGTCCACCCTTCAAAAGGGAGGTTGGAAAATTAGGGTGGGTTCAGAGAAGAGGCACAAGAACCAGGGCCAGCTCCAGGGTTTTGGGCGCCCCAAGCAGCCAAAAAAAAAAAAATGCCGCGATCGCGATCTGCAGCGGCAATTCGGCGGAAGGTCCTTCGCTCCGAGCGGGAGTGAGGGACCATCTGCCGAATTGCCGCCGAATAGCTGGACCTGCCGCCCCTCTCCGGAGTGGCCGCCCCAAGCACCTGCTTGCCAAGCTGGTGCCTGGAGCCGGCCCTGACAAGAATGATGTAAGGACTGAAAAACCCACCTTACACTGAGAGACTAAAGGAGCCCAATTTATCAGGGAGAAGGTTAAGAGATGACCTGATCAATCTAAGTACCTACATGTGGAGAACTTTAATTTCTGCCATATTAAAGCTAGACAAATTGAAACTAGAGATAAGGTGCAAATGTTTAGCAGTGAGGGTAATTAATCATTACCAAGGAATGTGATGGATTCTCCATCTCTTGAAGTCTGTAAACCAAGCTGGGATGTCTTCATGAAAGAGGTGCTTTGCTCTAGTTCAACCAGAAGTGGTTGGGCTTGATGCAGGAATTGCTGAGTGATATTTTCTGGCTTGTGTTATGCGGACGTCAGACTAGATGATCCCATGTGCCTGTGCTGATCTGCCTGTACTGGCTGGTTTTGCTGCATACTTGTATTCCTTTATACTGTGCAACTCAACTGCACTTTGGAAATGACATGTGGATGCAGCTCTCTCTGTCTTTCAAAACTGGGAGTCGTTTTGGGGCTCATGAAGATGAGGAACGAATATCTCTGGATAAGTGTCCGCACTTAGCTCTGTCCCTGAATGCCAGTCCTGTCCTGCAGCATCCCTGCTGTTAAGTTGTAGGCAGGCATTATGTGAGCAGAAACTGCTGATGAGGGGTTTGGTGTTCTCCTGAACCGGGATTTGAGCTCCTCTTTTCAGTGACCCAAAGCAAGCTTTGCAGCACTGAACCCCAGCAGTATGCTTTCACGGGACCTGCACCACCTCCTGCTGATTTCACTGGGAACAGGATTAGGTCCTATGCAGCATTCACCTTCCATCAATTGAAGCAGCAATAAGGGGAGGCAATGGGGGGTGGATATCCCAATTTTTCAGGCTTCTTATTGTTTCCCTTTCTCCTGCAGAGATAAGCTGTTTCCTGCGTTTGGGTTTGGAGCTCAGGTTCCTCCAAACTGGCAGGTAAGTTTCTCAGAATTCTGCCAGCACTTCTTGTGTGCATGTCAGTGTTTCACTAAATGGATGTAAATGTTCTCTCTTCCAGGTGTCTCATGAGTTTGCCTTGAACTTTAACCCCAACAACCCCTATTGTCAGGGTAAGCACACCTTTGTCTTTGTTAATGTTTCTTGAATAGGAGAACTGCTGGTTTAAATTGTTCAGTTTTTTATCCCCACAGAAATTGGAAATGGAACAATCGTTCGCTCTTTTTGGCAGCAGAGGTCTTAGTTTGTGGATGATTCATTCCAAATTCTCTGGATTCATATGTATCATTTCTTCACCCAAATGTTCACTAAATATTCATCCTTTTGCAAATGTGGCTTTCAAAAGTATTGAAGTTTATTTCTTTTGTTCTCAAAAGCTGTGTTGTTAACAGTAGCTTGTCTACGATCCTCTTTTTAATTGTTGTTCTTTCATTTGAGTTGGTTTATAAAGGCCTTGGAGCTAGGACTGTCTCATTCCCTCTTTATTCAGTACCTAGCACATGCTCATTAAGTTTAAGAAACTTTAGTTTTTCTATCTTGTCTGGGGCCAGCAGAAAATTGCAAATCTGCGAGTTTCCCTGTGTGAATCCAAGTATTCGTTCCCAGAGTGAATATGGTTGCCCACTGCATGGCTAGGATCTCTTTCCTTGCTACCTCAAGGTTGTCCCTGTAAGCCAGCCTTGTAGAAAGCCTTGGTCCTGCAGTTATGCAATTAAAACCAGTGTGACAGGCAGTGGGAGTGTAGCATAAATTGCAAAATGAAGCGAAATCAATAAACCAGTTTAAGTGTCCACACAAAAGTTTGTAACAGTTTCACTAAATCAATTTTTACAACTTGGTTTTAGTTAAACCAGTGCAAGAGTCCTGCATAGACAAGGTCTTCAATAGTATTTCTAGCCTAGTAATGGCTAAGGACCCTAAATGGGGACATGGTTCCACTGAACTAGGCACTATACAAGCAAAGAACGCACAGTCTTTGCCCCAGAGACTTCACAATTTAGTATTTAGACAATATGCAGTAGTTGCATAAGCAGGAAAATGCAGGAGGGAGATAGCAGAAATAAATATGTTTGCACAAATTGGTAGTCACAGCTGGTCACCAGCCTAAGCACACACCAGCCCATCAGCCGCAAACCCTCCTTTTGTAGAGGAAACTCTCACATCAGCTGCATTATGTTAGTAGCACTAACCAGTGTCATTTCTTGGAAAATCATTTGGCAAGTACAAGATGGGAGGAGTCTGCCGTATACCCCGCCACTTCTCTGCAGGTTCCCACTGGCCATGCTACCACCTTGGGCATGCGCTGCCGCCTTGCTGCTGCTGTGTAATCGGTCCAGTATGATTTTCTGTATGCACCTTAAATGTGACCGGTTATTGTAACATGCCAGAAGGATAATGCTCATAAAACAATTAGCAAGATAGGTAAAATGTTAAGTCTTTTCTGGTAATTCAGACCTTTTTGTTGTGTAGGAATCCAAGGAATCGTGGATGCTTATCGCCAGGCACTGCCTCAGGTCCGACTCTATGGGCCAACAAATTTCTCTCCTATTATAAACCACGTGGCAAGGTTTGCGGCTCAGTCAGCACAGCAAGGAACGGCTGCTGTAAGTCCATATTTATCGGTACAGACCTGCATTCTCGATCTTTCCACTTTCCCTGGATGTGATCGAATGGAATCGCAAAGAGATTTCTCCTTCCCTGCTTGGACTCCTCTAATTTGGTTCCCCCAACTTGCTCAGATCTCTGGTATTTCACTCAGCCTGTGGTGGCCAGGTGACCTTTACTCCACCTTGTAATGTCTTGGTGAAACACTGGCTCTGCTTACTGCTGAATAGGGTGGGGTGCAATGGTTGGCACTTGACGGAGGTGACATCTAGTTGTTAGAGGGCGGTAGGGGAGCCCAGGCCCTCCCGCTCCACTGAGCTCTGGCCCAGGCCTTGTGAGGGTAGCCAAGGTCAGGTACCCAGGAGCACCTTAACACAGTCCTACCTGGGCCACTTCCTACCCCTTCACTCTATAGTTCTAGCTTTTTCAGTCTGTAACCAAGGTAAGGTAGAACAAACAGTGCCTTTAGTCAGTCTGGGGTCTAGTGGATCGGTTCCTCTCTTTGCAGAGGAGCAACTTCCATGTTCTTCCTCAGTAGCTCCAGGAGCAGGTTCTTCTCCCTGCTCCCTTCTGAGCTATCTGGGTGCCTTTTAGGCCCCACTTCCACCTGTCGCATGCTCTGTAGGTGAGGCTGGGTGGGGTGTCTGGGTCCAGAGTTGTTCCTTAACCCTACTCCTACTACTGGGTTTATACACCCTGTCACAAGGGGTCAGTGTGAACTACCTCCCTTCTTGGTGCAGTTCCAGTGAATTGAAGTAATTGAGTAACCTTCCCTGGAGGGGATGCAGGTCAGCATGGGATGCACAAAATGAGACAGTAAGGAGTCCTTTAAAAGTTTTCAAACCCTTCTAGTGCACCGGAAGATTAGGGTTGGAAGAGACCTTAGGAGGTCATCTAGTGCAACCCCCTGCTCAAAGCAGGACCAACCCCAATTAAATCATCCCAGCCAGGGCTTTGTCAGGCCGGGCCTTAAAAACCTCTAAGGATGGAGATTCCACCACCTCCCTAGGTAATCCATTCCACTGCTTCACCACCCTCCTAGTGAAATAGTTTTTCCTAATATCCAACCTAGACCTCCCCCACGGCAACTTGAGACCATTGCTCCTATACTTTCCCAAACAGAGAAGAGACTGGTGTAACCACCAAAGGCATGTCCAAGTGTCCTTCCATGATGATGAGCAGAGTTGCTCGATTAGCATGATTGTGTGCACCAATTTGTAATTGTGCATGTCAGTGGCTAATTACATCACTGTATATGTGAATCCGGCTCACAGTTGCACGCACGCTGCATTTGTATGCCTAGCTTGTTTAAAAATCAGGCCATTAACTTGTACAATTTCATTTATTCAGTTTGAAAACTAAGTCTCACCAACACAAAAGCCTTTTGTTGCCTGATAAAATTACTTGCTCTTCTTAGAGTATTTGCTCGTGTCCATTATTCCATTGTAGGTGTGTGTGCTCGCCACCTGCACCGGAGCCGGAAGTTTTTCCCTCAGTGGTATCCATAGGGGACCGGCTCGGGCACCCTCTGGTATCCTCTTGGGTGTAAAGTCACTTTCAAGTTAATTTCTTTATCCTTTGTAACAATACCACCAGCAAGGAAAACAGCATCAAATAGCAGGTTCTGCAGCTAATGTGCTTGCTTCAATGGTACTTTGTTTTTCCCTAGTACTTACTGTCCAAGGATCTTAACATTTTTTATAAACTTAATTGAACTAAGCCTCTCAATCCCCCCTTCCCCTTTAAAACTAGGTCCAGATGATGAAAATCTGAGTTGCAGAGGGAGAAGTGACTAGCCCGGGGTCACACATATATATTGTGTGACAAAACTGGGAATAGAATTTCTTTCAATCCTGTGCCTTATCCACAACACCAGCTGCTTTCACTTCCTCAAAGATGCGATAGCTAAGGCAGGCTTCTTTTGCACGTGGTTTGATGTTAAACTCGCTGATTGCCTGATTTAATGTTTTGCAGCAATACTACGTACTACTGATCATCACAGATGGTGAGATCACTGATCTGGATCAAACCAGGCAAGCTATTGTTAATGCCTCCAAACTGCCTATGTCTGTTATTATCGTTGGAGTTGGCAATGCTGATTTCAAAGCCATGGAATTCCTGGATGGGGATGACGGCGTATTAAAGTCCTTGACAGGGGAGCCAGCTGCACGAGACATTGTACAGTTTGTGCCTTTCAGACAGTTCCTCAATGTAAGTTATCTTTTATTTGACACAATTGTCACAGGTTTGATCTGAGAGAGGAGTGTTTCTGTAGAGAATCTGTTAACTATTTAATTAGTGTATGAAGCCAGTGAGCTGTCTGCAAGGAAGTGTTGCCCAAAATTGCTCTGGAGACTGTTCCTCAGAGAACTGAGAGATGTTTCCTGCCCATCAGAAGCTGAGCACTCCCAGCTTGTTGGGTTGAGGAGCAAGAGACTAAGTGGAGGTACTTCCATTCAACCAGGGGCGTAGCATGTTGCCTCTGCTGTTCTCAGCCTCCAGGAGATCAGAAGACTGAGCGCAGTATCTCCTCTGGAATGTGAGTTAAGTTGCTGTCACCTCACTAGGCCTGTCCTCTTTGCCTTCATAATCTCGGTGGCACAGGAGTGAGGCATCCAGCAGGGCGGAGCATGTTACCACCTCAGCCCTGCCTGCCTGGCACCCTCCACCTCTGGATTAGCCCGTCAGTTACTGGGAAGGCTGGCTCCTCTTGGGCCATGCCCCCACAGGGATTTTTACCAGTTGTACCCATGTAGTTCTATTGGTATGACCCCCTTTGGACTCTCCTGTTGTGGTGTAAGAGTGGCTGCTGCTTTTTGTGACTGATTTCTTACTGATTTTCAAAAAGACGCAATTAAAAGTACAAAAAGGTAAACAACTTACAGCTTGTGTGGGTCCAAATACCTCTTGTTTTATAGGGTCTGCAATAGAATTTTGCAGTTTTACAACTTGTCAAAGGTGCAAAACCAGACAATACCACATAGGTATAACATGTTAGGGTGAGGGATAAAATAAACATACATGACTATTGCAGAGGAGGGAAGGAGGCACCAGGGGGAGGAAGTGGAGGGGTTAGGTGGAATGGAGGGAGGTCTGCTATTCTTACAGCATCTCAATATTTTTTATCTAAATGTATCTAGAAACGGGGTCCAAATTTCTTCAGATTCATAGAATTGCTGTCATCTGCAATAAGCTATTCTTTCTTTGGCTGCACAGTAGGGAATATGAGGTTCTCCATATAACTTAGTTTAAAAACGTAGACTGGCTCTTTTCAGGTTAGCTTCTGTTGCCTGGGAAAAGGTTTATGCTAAACTGAAAAGGGCACTCTTCTACTGAATAAGAGTGGCCACATTTGGGGGGAAGTGGGGACTCTACTGGTACAATGGTATTCAGTTAATTCACAACTTAGGTTATACTGAAAAACTTTCTTGTATAGAAGAGGCCTTAATGTCAAGGCTGGGATGTAGGAGGCTGGGTCTAGTGGTTGGAGCAGGAGTTGGAGTTGGGAGTCAAGCCAAGGGTCAGAGCCGGAGGCAGAATCAGGAGTCAAGCCAAGGGTTGGACTGGAGTTGGAGACCAGGGGGCAAGGATCAGGAACAAGGCAAGGAAGCAGGGGTCAGGAATCAGATAAGTCTGCAGGGGTCAGTGTAGTAGCCAGGTAAAGCCCAGTTGTGTGGACAACTTCCTGTGTCTCTCTTTAGATTTAAATAGGATGCCCTGCCCTGATCAATTAGAATTCCTGGTATTCTTCCAGTCAGAGCCCAGGGAAGCCCTTCCCGATGTTGCTTCAGGTTTCATGGTTTCTATTTTCTGTTGATTAGTAGCAAGCTGCAGGGTGGGAACAAGGAGATGACAGTCAATAGGAATTAGGGGTAGCAGGTATCGATTCCTGATTGTGATTTGATTCAAGACTTGGTAATCCACACAGAACCGGAGGCTGCCATCTTTCTTCTTAATTAAGAGAACTGGTGCTCCAGCCGGTGTTGGTGATTTATGAATGAACCCGTTAGATTTTGTTGGAGATAATCTCATAAAACTGTGAGTTTGGGCTCCAACCTAGTGTAGATTCGCCGAAATGGAAACTGCACTTCTGGTTGCAGATCTGTTGGGCAGTCTCAGGGTTCAGGCAGGGGAGGATATTTGTGTTTTTCTTTTCAAACACATCAGCAAACTCTCAGTATTTACAGGGAAGTTCTGCCATGGGTTCTGAGAGCATACCCACCTGTGCAGTCACTCTTACCTGAGGTTTAGTGGGTCGGAGCTTGGATCAATGTCGATTTCAAGGGCCACTTCACCTTGAAATATGCATTAACTATTTGTGCTAAGCAATCTGTTCCACCTTGTATTTAGCTGTGGCACTCTGAGCACGTTTCCCAGACCTGAGGAAGAGCTCCATGTAAGCTCAAAGCTTCTCTCTCACCAACAGAAGTTGGTCCAATAAAAAATATTACCTCACCCACCTGGTCTCTCTACTATGTTCTAATGTGTTTCAGTGAGAGTGCTGTACTAATCGTCCAGAATTCCCTATAATCCCTATTGCACGAGAGCTGAAGCTGTAGAGACATGGTTTTGGGTCTTTCCTTGTTTGAGGGGAATTGATGGATAACGTGGCCCTTTATTATGTGCTGTCGCGTTCGTTTGCTCACACTGGTGTCTCCTGCAGGCTCCTCGGGAGGCTCTTTCCCAGACAGTCCTGGCTGAAGTTCCTAAGCAGCTGGTGTCCTATTACAAGATGCAGGGCTGGGCTCCTGTGAAGCTACCTGAAGCAAAGCAGGAGTAGAGGCGAGGGTACCTGCCGTGCACATCTCCAAAGAAACAGGAAGAGCATCTCTGCTTATGTATCAATCGTATTCAAATTCTGTCGCACGTCATTTATTGCTCAGCACCTCTGAAATGGATCACTCTCGGTTCCCTGATTTACATACCATGTATCTTTAGTTTCTGCTGAATGTTAGAAATGAAACATTCTTTACAGAGATGCTACACAGAAAAAATGTAGCTACTGGCAGTTCTTATGTGGAAGAATTGGAGTTAATGATGTAATTATAAGTAGAGGCAATAAAAACAGCAAACCTGGCCTCCCAAATTCTGAGAATTTATACGTATGAATCAGTTATTTCAGTACTTACTACAATCCTGACTTATGACTAGATTTCAAAGCCCACATGGTGCATGGAACTGCAGAAAGCTGACAACCAAGTAACATTTTTTCCATGCTGAGTTTATTGGAATACGAGTTAATTGCTATCATGTTTGCCAATGTATGTCTTTGATCACGCATTGCTAGACAGAGGGTTTCTATTCTCTTCCCAAGCCAACTTGATAGAAACCCTTGTATATTGATTTGCATCAAGGTCCCCCTGCTGCCTAAATGGCTCTGGTAATTTTTGTTGTACCTTTGTAGAGTGCCATGTGATTTTTCTATTACATTTTCTTCATAAAGCAAACATATTTTTTAAACTTCAGTTACCAGATTTTGCTAAAGTAATTTTATAAGATTATCTATTTACAACAATTGCTTCTATGATGCCTTCACTCAAAGCTTGTGTTGTGGGGACTGGAATAGATGACTTCTCGAGGTCCCTTCCAGTTCTATGATTCTATATATAGGGCTCAGTCAGTCCTCTTTCCCTCCAGTGAGAGCTTCCACAACTACCAGCAGAGAAAGCGGGTGAGTGTAGAGAACAGATGTGCCCAGGAGGGTGGGATTTCCTAGGTCACTTATCTCCTAGAGGATGGCACTATAACTCTGACAGTCCTGTGTGCCTGTCACAGAAGGGAAGGAGGCTGAATTTCCAGGGGGTAATGTTCCTGCTTTTTCTGCTGTTACAAGATGGGGATAATCCCATGGGTATGTTTGGAGATAACAGAGTTGAGAGTTTATTTCAAAAGGGCAATAAAATAACTTTGCCTTGTTGGTGCTCAGCAAAAGTTCACCACTTTGTTTTCCAAATAAAGAATCTGCTTTTATTTATAACTGTGTGGTGGCTCTTATTTCCTGTTCCTTTCTGTGCTGCTTCTCCTTCTGCCGGAGCCTTTTCAGTTACCTTTAGTGGGAAAGTGTTACATCTCCACTGCAGAGTTAGCCCCTGTGATCTACAGCCAAGTAAGCCTACGTGGGCATGAGCAGCCACATGACAGAACTCAGAGGTACTGTGTCTTCACTAGTGCTTTGCATGACGAGGACTTCAGGGGGCATATCCCATGGTTCTTTGCGCTGTAGTAGGATGAGCTGCTCTGATTCCTCCCCAGCAAACTGTGGGAGAACTCGTCTGTCCTCTGCACACAAGGGGAATTGTGGGAAGGCATTGGAGGACTACAGCTCTGGAGTGAGTTAGTCTGTGTCGTCACCGCAAAAGCGGGTGGGTTACCATCCCAAGTGAAAGTGGCTCCCAGGCTCTTACCCATACCACCAGCTAGCCCAGGTTGAAAGCACCACCAAACTTGCGTGTGAGGGTTTTGTGTGTGAATGGAGGTGGGGTAAGAGCAACAGCTGGTTATGAAACCAATTTTAACGCTTTGCAGTGAAGACAAACCCTTAGTTAATCCTTCGCCCATTCAGACAAAGCATTAGTCATGACTGGAAAGTCTGTCAGCCTCTGCTCTAAAGGGCCTGTTAATCTGCTCAAGTTTCATGAGCGGAGGGAGGAGCTTTTTGGAATGTTTTTGTTCCACCAGCTGATCTATACTGCCCAACTTTCCTGCACTGTAGGAGTTCGTGGAAGGAAACTAGCAAGCCCTGCTCAATCAATTGGTTGATCACACTGGAAGTTGATAACCTCAATTTGCTCAAAGTAACGTCCATACACCTATCTCAGCAGCAGTAGTTAAAATTTTCTGGTTCATAGTACTTAAGGCAAATACCAAGAATCTCACACAGCCAAAAGGATTTTACAGTTTAAAAAGTCTTGTGTTCCCAGAGGGCTTTACACAGCCGGCTGGGATCTAAATGAACAAAATCATTCAAATTGCCTAGTGCCTTCACTCTGCCGAATGTGCCGGCCAATCTTCTCCTTAGTGCACAAATATCATGAGGGCTCCATGAATGCTGCTCTTGGCTATTGACTTTAACAGCAACTGACAGCCAGAAAACTTCAGCACACCTTGCCCACCCCAAGCAAACGGGCCAGGAAAAGCATTGGCTGGAACACAGTTACATGGAATTTATGCCAAACTTCAGCTCACGCTTCTACCTGCAGTCTAAAGAACAAGTGAGATGAGCTCATACTGACAAACCAGGGATGGACTGTGGTGCCCCAAAATTAGGAAGTCCAGACGACAGCTTACAGAATTCAGTCATGCCAAGAGTCAACATAATGTTTGCTTGAGCTGAGAACTTCAGGACTGTGGGGAAGCATGTTTGACTCCAGAGAAACTCTACTGAATTAACTCTCCAAGAGTTGTGTGTAAAAAAACCACTGTCTACGTTAAACACAAGGCTGCCTGGATACAGCAGTCAGGTGGCACAGTGCTAACTGGCCACAGTACGCATCCTGCATGTTTTACAGTGTAGTCTTTAATAAGTTGAGCTACACACTGAACAAGGAAAACAGGACTAGAAAATACTACAAATACTATTGCCAAAATTGCAATAAGTTGGGACATGCAAATATTTCAGCTTTTAGTGTAAAACCTTCATCCTGTTACTTTTATTTGCATTTACTTTCTGATGAAGGAAAACAGGCTATTCAGAAAGCAGGCATGAAACCGGGGATTCTCTGAACACACCTGCAAGCTTAAACAGATGGGCATATGTGTAGGGCGTAACTCCCAAAGCCATTTACTGAGCATCCTCAGTAGGTTGCTTTGAAATGTTCTCAGCAGTTAACTGAAAGGTAGTTTATTCAAGCTTAGGAAACCGCACATTCCTCACTGAAGGCTGGCTACATGCCAGCTTGCAGAGTTCAGCCACTTTTGCTGTAAACAGGTTAAAGGAGTTAGAATGTTTTTACAGTTGGATGAATGTGCCTCCTTTCCCATAACTCAGGAGGGTGGATGGATCCCTTCTTTTTCCTTGAGACTTCCCCAAAATAATTAATCTTTGGGCGGAGATCAGCCACAGAAAGTTTCACTCTAAAAGGTGAATGTTTGGAAAGTTCTGAGTGCCTGAAACATGAGGGGCTAGGGAAGCGATGCAAGGAAATGGTTAATTATAATGCTTGCTACTGGCAAAGGTACCAAAGGAAGGAATGCAATATTGCTATACTATTTTGCACTTCTATATGGACTTGGACAGTGATTGAGGATCCCAGTGAGCTTTAGAATGTTTAGGTAATTAATTATATGGATCTCAAAGCTCTCCAGTGGCTTCAAAGGTCTAGCAAACAGTATGTCAGAGTTCCAAGGTGGAGTATTCTACTCTGGTTAAATAACTTGGTAATTATACATGGAAAGGGTCTCCTGCCTGGGTGTGCAAAACACAAACATACACACACACACTCCCTCCCTCCCTTTCACTGAATTAAGACCTAAAGGTTGTGTTGCATGTCTACATCTCCCACTGATAGCTAAACTACTGCTGTAACTATTTAACAATTGGAGCGGGCTTTCCTGCTCTGGAAAGGAGACAGGCCCAGCCATGCCAGACGTTGTGGAAGGGAGATGAGAAGGAATCCAGAGGAGAATCTACTTGTCCAGCTGGGGAGCAAAGCGTGAAAGCTGCAAACACAAGTGAGCGAAGGGAAAGGTGACTGAGTGTGGATAGCTGCCTTTCCCTGAGGCCAGACTCCCAATGGACGGCGAGTAGGGTGTGACCATATTTTCCCAAAAGGAAAATGGGACACCCCCAGGCTGCCCCCCCCCCCCCCACACACACATGTGGCTGGCCCGAGTCCTCTCTGCCCAGCCTGAGGTCCCCCCTCCCCACTGGTGACCAGGGCTGGCTCGAGCCACCCTGCCGCCTGCCTGTGACACCCATCTCACATCTGAGCCCCCTGCCCACAACCTCCCACAGCCCTCTTCCCCCCCAGGCATGGGGCTGGTCCGAGCTGCCCCTGCACGCAGGGCTGGTCCTCCAAGTCCTGCTGCATGCCTGCCTGCGGGGCTGGTGGTCTGATCCCCCTCCCAGCCGCATGCCCGCGTGCAGGGCTGCCCAGGGCCCCATGTCCCCCTGTTCACAGGGCGGGCCGGCCAGCCCGAGCTGCTCTCCCTAGCCCTTCCTCCAGCGCAGGGCTGGCATTGCCACTCCCCCCCATGTTACTCCGTGCCCCACTGGGGTCCCACATGCAGGGGGGAGGGTTGGCAGTGAGGTGAAATGAGGGAGTGAGCAGGGACCCCCTTCCCTGCAGGCTGCCCCAGGCGCTGGGCAGGGGGCACAGGAGGTGCAGGGGGGGGACACGCCCTGCCCTGGCTTTCTCACCCAAGCAAGGCAGGAGCTGACAAAGGCTTGGCGGGAGTGCTGCCCGGGAGGCGTGGGATGGTGGGGCAGGAGCAGGAGCTGGGGGTGGCAGAGCCCGGGCTGCTCCTGGGCACGCTCTCACTGTCCATCCCCGGCGATGCTGCTGGAGGAGGCAGCAAGGGAGATTCTGGCTTGGGCAGGCACTGGGGAGAGCAAAGGGGGGCGGGGCATGGCCGCTTGCTGCCCCCCACTGCCGGCTCTGTGCTGCGATCCCAGAAAATATGGAACAATTTGCCCGTATATAACAGCAAGTCGGGACACCTGGAAGAAGGCTTAAATACGGGACTGTCCTGTTAAAAATGGGGCGTCTGGTCACCCTAACGGCGAGTGAAGGACAAGACGGCGTTAGTGTGAGCCAAGACAGGGTTTTCAGGCAGGCTGGTTTATCTGCTCTCGCCAGCCGGGCCTTGCACAGCATGTTCTAGTTTCTCTCATTTAAGGATTGAATTCTGCTCCCCAGATAGCCCTGTCCTGTGACACTGGCCTCACGTTCTTTGACTCAGGAAATAGCTAAAATGCAGCTAGTTGTGCTATGAACTCTTGTTGGGAGGAGATGATGCATTTGGCCGCCTCCTGTGTGCCCCGCAGCTGACCCTGGGAGTGGCTGGAATGCAGCGGCACAGCATGTTTCTAGCTTGCAGTGGGACTGAGCTGAGCTTCTGTCTCAGAAAGCACCTGCTGTTCTCCGGTCCCGACAGCCTGGAGCCCCACGTTTGGAACCCCGGCACAGCTGTGGCCACTGGGGGCACCTGAATGCTCCTGCTCAGCAAAGCGATGCAGCCGGACCCTTCCCACCCTGGTTCCTCTTGGCCACTGTGCAGCAAGATCTCTAACCCTCAGGCCTGGTCCACACTACAGAGTGAGGTCGACTTACCTGTGTAAGTGTCTACACTACAATGTTCCTCCCACTGATGCAAGTCACCCGCTATACCGACCTAATAACTCCACCTCAGCGAGAGGCATAGCGCTTAGTTCAATGTAGTTAGGTCGACACAGTGGCAGTGTAGACACTGTGTTACTTATGTCGACTTCAGTGGCCTCCAGGAGGTGTCCCACAATGCTTCACTGTGACCCCTCTGGTCACCGTTTTGAACTCTGCTGCCCGGCGACCAGGTACGCAGGAACATGTCTCTCCCCTCCCCCCCCCCTTTTAAAGCCCCACACATTATTGAAATTCCATTTCCTGTTTGGTTGGCATGGAGAGCTCACATAGCAACTGCCCAGCTGACCATGCTGGCTCCATGCAGTAAACATGCTCCTCCCCGGAGTACACAGGAGGTGGTGGATCTCCTGGGTCTGTGAGGAGAGGAGGTTGTGCAGGCACAGCTCCCATCCAGCCATAGGAACTTCGATATCTATGGCCAGATCGCTTGGGGCATGGGGGAGAAGGGTTACAACAGGGACACGTAGCAGTGCCATGTGAAAATCAAGGAGCTGTGACAGGCGTACCAGAAGGGAAGGGAGCCAAACAGTCGCTCTGGTGTGGAGCCGCTGACCTGCCACTTCAAGGAGCTGCATGCCATCCTCGGCAGTGACCCCACCCCCACTGCCTTTGGGGATACTTTGGGGGAGCTGGAGTCACAGGCCACCGAAGTGAACCCTGAGGAGGAGGAGTATGGGGGACAGGCGACCGGAGGGTGTCCAGTGGAGCAGCAAGCCAGGACCTCTTTTTGACTCCTGAGCAGAAGAGCCACTCCCAGCAGTCCAGCACTGGCGAGCCTGATGCAGGGGAAGGGACTTCTGGTAAGTATGCAGTCTGCTTCAGTATTGCAGGGACACTTGTTCAGGTACAATTTTTTAAATCAGGCTAGAAGAGGTGGTGAAATAAACAGTGGAGGTAGAGTGGTATCTGCTTCTCATTCCCTGTACAGCTAGGCAGAGGGGGTCCGGCGGAACAGTTCATTTATGTGCACCAGGACGTCCCGTGAATCCTCCATAGAGATCTCAAGGAAACTTTGCTGGAGGTAGTCTGCAATCCTCTGCCAAAGGTTTCTGGGGAGGGCTGCCTTACCTCTACCACGGCAGTAGGACACTTTCCCATGCCAGTCAGCAGTTACTTCAGCAGGCACCATTGCAGCACACAGACTAGCAGCATATGGACACAGTCTGCAGCAGAATGACCCCTCTCCCCCGGGCCGTACTCACCATGGCTGGGACTGCCGCCGTGCTCTGTGAATCCCAAGGGGAAGTGAGAATGTTGTGCTTATAACTTGTGTGGATCAAGAGGAGTGAATGCACTCACAATAGTATCTCTGTCCATTGTTTCTTTAGTCGCTGCAAATGTGGCCTTGAGGGTCTCTCCCTCCACACTAGTGGAGCAGCTTGGCCAGATACGGAGGAGAAAGAAGAGGACAAGGAAATGTAAGCAAAACATTACTTTTACTGTTAATTTTTCGCAATATCACCCATTGGTACATCTTTTCCCGTAATCTTAGGGCATCGGGTTAGTCTTCGGTCACTAACTTATGTCAGCATTTCTTAGCTCCAAGGCTTAGTATGGCTAAATCAGCATGGCAGCTCTGTGCGCTGCCTCTGCCCGTAGGCACCGCCCCTGCAGCTCCCATTGTTAATGGTTCCCGGCCAATGGGAGCTGCGGAGCAGGTGCTTAGGGCGAGAGCAGCGCGCAGAGGCCCCCTGGCCATGCCTCCGCCTAGGAACCGAGGGACATGTCGCTGCTTCTGGGGAGCTGCGCGGAGCCAGGTAGGGAGCCTGCCAGCCCCGCCAGCCGCCCTCCCCAGCAGCAGCAAATCCTACAGTTTAACCCTATTTAACATACAATGATGATCTATGACATAACATGTTAGTTAATCATAACCACACAACAAACTAAAATTATTGAGTACAGAAAGAAATGTACCAGAATGTCCTGCAAACCTCTGGTGCTTAGGATTCCGAGCACAGGGCTTGAAGGGTCACACTCAAGGACAGAATGCAGAGGGATAGCGGGGTCAGGAGAAACAGGCAGTATGAGATGACAGTGCTGCTCAGGGAGCAAACAGACATGCTGCGGTCTCTGTTTGAACCTCAGGCTGAACAGATCTGTGCTTGCCTCCTCCTGCAGCCCATAGAGAACTGCATTACGGGACCTCCCTAAACTCCCCCCGCCCCATTCCACATATCTTCCGGGGCAGCAGCACTACCCCTATCACTCCAGCCGGCGGGAGAGTACATGCAATCACAGCCACACATAGAATCATAGAATATCAGGGTTGGAAGGGACCTCAGGAGGTCATCTAGTCCAAGCCCCTGCTCAAAGCAGGACCAATCCCCAACTAAATCATCCCAGCCAGGGCTTTGTCAAGCCTGACCTTAAAAACCTCTAAGGAAGGAGATTCCACCACCTCCCTAGGTAACCCATTCCAGTGCTTCACCACCCTCCTAGTGAAATAGTGTTTCCTAATATCCAACCTAGACCTCCTCCACTGCAACTTGAGACCATTGCTCCTTGTTCTGTCATCTGCTACCACTGAGAACAGTCTAGATCCATCCTCTTTGGAACCCCCTTTCAGGTAGTTGAAAGCAGCTATCAAATCCCCCCTCACTCTTCTCTTCTGCAGACTAAACAATCCCAGTTCCCTCAGCCTCTCCTCATAAGTCATGTGCTCCAGCCTCCTAATCATTTTTGTTGCCCTCCGCTGGACTCTTTCCATTTTTTCCACATCATCCTTCTTGTAGTGTGGGGCCCAAAACTGGACACAGTACTCCAGATGAGGCCTCACCAATGTCGAACAGAGGAGAATGATCACGTCCCTCGATCTGCTGGCAATGCCCCTACTTATACAGCCCAAAATGCCATTAGCCTTCTTGGTCACAAGGGCACACTGTTGACTCATATCCACATACTGACCTGTGAGAGACACGGGTGGTGTATGTGTTTGTGAAATGGAAATGACTATTCTTTCCCCTGCAAAGGTACTTTCCCTGTATTTATAAGGTTTTGTTCAGTTTTAAATGTGTCTGTTTGCCTGGGTTTGGAATATAAGTCTGTTTATGGAAACTTAATTCATCTTTATTAGTCCACCGCATATGGTGGCTGGGGCTGATGTTCACAGATAAGAGCAATAGGTGCATTTGGCTCGACTTGTTTAGCCTAACCAAAAGACGGCTGAGGGGAGATCTGATTGCTCTCTATAAATATATCAGAGGAATAAATACCAGGGAGGGAGAGGAATTATTTAAGCTCAGTATCAATGTGGACACACGAACAAATGGATATAAACTGACCATCAGGAAGTTTAGACTTGAAATTAGATGAAGGTTTCTAACCAGAGGAGTGAAGTTCTGGAACAGCCTCCCAAGGGGAGCAGTGGGGGCAAAAGACATATCTGGCTTCAAGACTAAGCTTGATAAGTTTATGGAGGGGATGGTATAATGGGATAGCCTAATTTTGGCAATTAATTGGTCTTTGACTATTAGTGGTAAATATGCCCAATGGCTTGTGATGGGATGTTAGATGGGGTGGGATCTGAGTTATTACAGAGAATTCTTTCCTGGGTGTCTGGCTGGTGAGTCTTGCCCACATGCTCAGGGTTTAGCTGATTGCCATATTTGGGGTCGGGAAGGAATTTTCCTCCAGGGCAGATTGGCAGAGGCCCTGGGGGGTTTTCACTTTCCTCTGCAGCGTGGGGCACGGGTCATTTGCTGGAAGATTCTCTGCATCTTGAATTCTTTAAACCATGATTTGAGGACTTCAATGGCTCAGACACAGGTTTGATACAGGAGTGGGTGGGTGAGATTCTGTGGCCTGCGTTGTGCAGAAGGTCAGACTAGATGATCATAATGGTCCCTTCTGACCTTAAAGTCTATGATTCTATGATTCTATGATTTGCACTGTTCTGTTACCACACCCAGAGCACTCATTACAAGGTTCATATTGGGGCAAAAAGCAATGCCAGGCCCAGCACACTACAGCAACACACACCACTGTGGCTCATTGTTAAAATGGTCCTTGAAGTCCCACTGAGCCATATAGCTCCCTGCTGAGCTCTTCTTATAGCTGCTCTAAATCAGCAGAGAGACTTTTCACCTCCACCCCTGCGGAAACTTCTCCCCCTTTGCCTCACAGATATTATGAAGCCCCCAGCAGGCAGCTATGACCATGGGGATATTTTCTTCACTGAGGTCTAATCTCATGAGTAGACATCACCAGCAGCCTTTCAAACAGCCAAAGGCACATCGAGCTCAGCTGTCATTCTGCACCTGCTAAGCCTGTTGTTGAAGCGCTCCTTGCTGCTGCCGAGGTGGCCCCCCACTTCTAGGGACCTTCTGGCGGCGGCGCTCCAAAGGCAGCGGGCCAGTGCCAGGCCGCATCTGGCATTTCTTGCCCCCTGCATGGCCAGCCTTCTTTGGGGGAGGCCTAACCTCTTATACACGCCACCCACTAGAATGGGAGATAACTGGCTGGGCAGCAGCACTGCTGAGAGGGCTCTGGGAGTTCTAGCAGATCACAACCTGAACAATGCGATGCTGTTGCAAAAAAAGCAAATGCAATTTTGGGATGCAAGTCACAGGAGGTGATAGTACCACTCTACTCAGCACTGGTTAGGCCTCGGTTGGAGTACTGTGTCCAATTTTGGTCACCACTATATAGAAAGGATGTAGAGAAACTGGAAAGGATCCAGAGGCAAGTGACAAAGATGATCAAAAGGATGAAATGCAGCCATCTGAGCAAAGGCTGAAGGAACTGGGCATGTTTAGTTTGGAAAAGAGGAGATTAAGGAGGATATGATCGTGGTCTTCAAATACTTGAAAGGCTGCTATAAAAAAAGATGGAGAAAAGTTGTTCTCTCTTGCCACAGAGGGAAGGACAAGAAGCTATGAGTTCAAACTACAGCAGAGCAGATTTAGGGAAAAAAATCAGGAAAAACTTCATATCTGTAAGAATAGTAGGACAATGGAACAGATGCCTTGGGAGGTTGTGGAAGCTCCTTCATTGGAGGCTTTCAAAAGGAGGCTGGAGAGCCATCTGTCTTGGATGGTTTAGACACAACAGATCCTGCATCTTGGCAGGGGGGTTAGACTAAGCTTGGGGGAGAGGTAGATATGCTGGAGGGTAGGGATAGGGTCCAGAGTGATCTAGACAAAATGGAGAATTGGGCCAAAAGAAATCTGATGAGGTTCAACAAGGACAAGTGCAGAGTCCTGCACTTAGAAAGAAAGAATCCCATGCACCGCTACAGGCTGGGGACCGACTGGCTAAGCAGCAGCTCTGCAGAAAAGGACCTGGGGATTACAGTGGATAAGAAACTGGATATGAGTCAACAGTGTGCCCTTGTTGCCAAGAAGGGTAATAGCATATTGGGCTGCATTAGTAGGCGCATTGCCAGCAGATCGAGGGAAGTGAGTATTCCCCTGTATTCAGCGTTGGTGAGGCCACATCTGGAGTATTGCGTCCAGGTTTGGGTCCCCCAGTACAGAAAGGATGTGGACAAATTGGAGAGAGTCCAGCGGAGGGCAACGAAAATGATCAGGGGGCTGGGGCACATGACTTATCAGGAGAGGCTGAGGGAACTGGGCTTGTTTAGTCTGGAAAAGAGAAGAGTGAGAGGGGATTTGATAGCAGCCTTCAACTACCTGAAGGGGGGTTCCAAAGAAGGGGGCTTTGGCTGTTCTCAGTGGTGGCAGATGACAGAACAAGGAGTATTGGTCTCAAGTTGCAGTGGGGGAGGTCTAGGTTGGATATTAGGAAAAATATTTCAGTAGGAGGGTGGTAAAGCCCTGGAATGGGTTCCCGAGGGAGGTGGTGGAATCTCCATCCTTAGAGGTTTTTAAGGCTCGGCTTGACAAAGCCCTGGCTAGGATCATTTAGTTGGTGTTGGTCCTGCTTTGAGAAGAGGGTTGGACTAGATGACCTCCTGAGGTCCCTTCCAACCCTAATCTTCTATGATTCTATGACTAGATGACCCTTGTGGTCCCTTCTATAGTTCTATTTCCTGCACGTTGTCCAGAGTCACAGTCCTTCGTAGCAGGAGGCGATTAATGGCCCTGCACCGTTGCATCACAGCAACCCCCACAGTTGATTTCCCAACTCCAGACTGATTCCCGACTGATCGGTAGCAGTCGGTGTTGCCAGCTTCCACACAGCGATCACCAGTCACTTTTCCACCAGGAGTGCAGCTCTCATTTGGTGGTGCTGCGCTGGAGGGCTGGGGCGAGCTTTGCACACAGTTCCATGAATGTGGCTTTGTGCAGCCGAAAGTTCTGCTGGCATCCCACACCTGCATAATGATGCGATCCCACCAGTCTGCTTGTTTCTTGGGCCCAGAAACAGCGGTCCACTGTGTGCAGTTGCTCTGTGAATGCCAACATCACCCTTGAGTTGTTTCTTTCCATGGTGCATAGCAAGGCAGCCTGCAGGGTATCATCATATTCTGTCTTGCAGCTCTGGAAACACTGCAGGTTCAGGTGTGTTGTGTTCGTAACACTCATCACAGTACAGCAGAGCAGTGCATAGGTTTGTGGGGCTTTTGAAAAGAGGCGTGAAATGTAATAGGATGCCCATGGAATGATGGGATGGAGAAAACTGCCTCAGGGATGCTTAACTCATGTTCCCACTCACCCTGCGGGACTCGTTTCCCCCAGGAGGCATTGCAAACCCCTCCAAAACACTTTGCGCTAGAAGGTGATGAGTTGCACAGAGGGGTAGCTACCCACAATGCACTGCTCTCTACATCAGTGGTAACGCTGCTAGTGAGGACACGCAGTGCCGACACAAGGAGCGTAGTGTGAATGTGCAAAAACAATTAATTACTGTGGGGGCTGTATGTCAACGTAACTTAGGTCGACTTAATTTTGTGGTGTAGACATGGCCTGTGTGAGTGACTCTGTGCATGCTAAGGTGGGTTAACAACATACGATTTTCCTACTGAAGACAAGGCCTAAAGGAGTCCAGGCACTTGTTCTGATATGGAGGAGAAGGGGAGGCGGTGCTGTACCCACTGCCTAGCGGAGGAGGACGCTCTCCGGTACTTGAAGTTTCTTCCATTTAGCAGACAAAGGCACAATGAGATCCACCAGCTGGAAGTTGAAGTCAGCAAAATTGAAATTGGAAATATGATGTCACTTGTGCAGTGAGTCATTGGAACAGATTGCCCAGGGACGGGGTAAATTCTCCATCAGGTTAAATCCAAATCAGAGGGCTCTTGCTACAAGCTCTGCTCTGCTCAACCAGGCGTTCTGGACTGGCCGCAGGAATCCCTGGGGCAGGGTCTCTGGCCTGTGTTCCACAGGAGGTCAGAGCAGATGATCAAACTGACCCCTCCTGCCCTTAAAAAAACTATCAAGTCTGAGCATTTCAAGGGCAAAAATGGGTTCTTCAAAGGCTCCGGGCTAAGTCATGTCTGGGCCAGGAGATTCACTGAGGAGGGGGCTGGTGCCATCACAAGCACAGAATCTCACCCCCTGTAACAAGGGCCCCTTTTGGCCACAGCATTGCACTGGGAGCTCCTGTTGGGCTCATTATCTAGTATATAGTCCCCCAGCTTGTAAGTCTGGCCGATATTCGGTGTTCCAGGAGGAGAAACCATTCAAGTAGAAGGTGACCATAAGCTGCTAGAGAGCAGTTTTTAAAGGTCACTGCTAGAGGCCCCAATATGCCTTTAAGCACATGCTACTGGAACTGCAACTTAGATGCACATTGCAAGAAAGGGATTGAGATGTACATAGCTGGGTGCTTATCCAGCAGGGCCGCCCGGGGGGGGGGCGGGGGAGGGTGGCAAGTGGGGCAATTTTCCCCAGGTCCCGGGCCCCGCGACCCCTGGCCAAGAATCCCTTTCCTGGCTAGAGGCGCCTTTTTACTTACTCAACGGCGGTCCGGGTCTTCGGCGGCATTTCGGCGGTGGGGGGCCCTTCATTCGCTCCGGGTGTTTGGCAGCATTTCGGCGGCGGGTCCTTCAGTGCTGCTGAAGACGCGGAGTGACTGAAGGACCCGCCGCCGCCACCGCAGACTCGGAGCGCCGCCCGGTGAGTATGTCCGCTCCTCCGCTTTGCCCTAGGCCCCCTGAATCCTCTGGGCAGCCCTGTTATCCAGACCTGCCTTGCGGCATGAAAAAACGGCAACTGGACATGAATATGAGATCCTCAGCCTGATAGAAAGCAACACTCAAGTGACTGCCTGTTCTGTTCATTCCCCCTGAACCATCTGGCACTGGCCATGGCAGGATACTGGGCTAGGTGGACCATTGGTCTGACCCAGTATGGCTATTCTTTTGGTCTTAGCAACTAAGCCAGTGTTATATGCCAATTTCAAGGCATGGCTAGACAGAATCCGAGGACAAACCGATACAAGATTTACAAGTGCTCACGTCTGCCCTCCTGTCAGGATGGCCAGACACCAAGGGAAAGTCCCCCCTGGCCTCCCAAGAACCCCAGAACTAGCAAGATGAGGTGAGTGTACAAGACAGCATAGTATATACAGGCAGCTGAGCCTTGATCCAGAAAGGGACTTAGGAATTGTGATGCTGAGCCTAACTTTTCAGTGCCTAGAAAATCACTGGAGCAACACTAGGCTCCCTGTGCAACGCATGGGGAGAGGCGCCTTAGCATGTGACCCACACAGTCAGCATGTCTAAGCTAGCCAGCGGGGGACGATGATGAGGGATGTATTAAAAACCCCACTCCTCTGAGAGAGAGAGAGAGAGGCTCTGGAGCCAGGGCTGCAGGCAAGCGCCTGTCTCTGGCTGTGATCTATGAACTGGGGGAAGATGATGTTTACCTCTACAGGATTGAGCCCTGCAGGGAACACAGGTGGGTATTCAGAGGCCACTTAACTCCATGCAAAATAGCAGGGGGGCCTCCCTTACAACCCCTAGTCCAGTGGCTAGGATACTGCCCTGGGCTGTAGTCCAGACCTCCTCTGCCTACTGAGGAGAAGGGGTTTGAACAGGGGTCTCCTCTCTCTCAGGTGAGGGCATGAGCCGCTGGGCCGGAGAGTGAGTCTCATTGTCTCTGGCCCAAATCGTATTTAATGAAAGTGGAACAACATCGGTAGGCGTCAAGGTTCCTTCCCCACTCTGAACTTTAGGGTACAGATGTGGGGGCCTGCATGAAAACTTCTAAGCTTAACTACCAGCTTAGATCTGCTTTTGCTGCCACCACCCAAATGATTTATGAGTTATTTGGGAAACTCTGTCCTCCCCCCCAAAACCTTTCCCTCCCTGGGTAGCCTTGGGATACTCTTCCACCAATTCCCTGGTGAACACCGATCCAAACCCCTTGGATCTTAAAACAAGGAAAAATCAATCAGGTTCTTAAAAAGAAGGCTTTTAATTAAAGAAAGAAAGGTAAAAATCATCTCTGTAAAATCAGGATGGAAAATAACTTTATAGGGTAATCAGATTCAAAGAGCCCAGAGGAACCCTCTCTAGCCTTAAGTTCAAAGCTACAGCAAACAGAGATAAACACTCTAGCAAAAGGTACATTTACAAGTTGAGAAAACAAAGATAAAACTAACACGCCTTGCCTGGCTGTTACTTACAAGTTTGAAATATGAGAGACTTGTTCAGAAAGATTTGGAGAGCCTGGACTGATGTCTGGTCCCTCTTAGTCCCAAGAGCGAACAACCACCAAAACAAAGAGCACAAACAAAAGCCTTCCCCCCACCAAGATTTGAAAGTATCTTGTCCCCTTATTGGTCCTTTGGGTCAGGTGTCAGCCAGGTTACCTGAGCTTCTTAACCCTTTACAGGTAAAAGGATTTTGGAGTCTCTGGCCAGGAGGGATTTTATAGTACTGTACACAGGAGGGCTGTTACCCTTCCCTTTATAGTTATGACAGTAGGCGAGAGAGAGATTCCGAGGAAGGGCTCCTGCAATCTCTCCTGCTGACATGGCTCCACTAAACAGTTACATATTAATTGGGCCAGAGGAAGACAGAGTCCTTTTACAGCCCAGTGCTTAGTGCTCTCAGCTGAGAGGTGGCAGATGCTGTTCAAACCCTTCTCCCCAGGCAGATGGGAGACCTGAACCAATGGTCTGCCATGTCCCAGCTGAGCACCTCACTACTGGGCTAAGGGAAAGCCTTTTTGTCTCTCTTCATCCTCCTTCATTCCACCCCTCCCCGCCCCCACCAACTTGTGCCTGTGCAGGTAGGCAGCCCCTGAGTGTGCCCACCAGCTGGGGCCTACAGGGTGGATAGGATTTGCCTGCCTAGCTTCTCCTGGGTCCTGGATCAGTCTGGGGCTGAGGTGTCTGGGGGCCTGCAGAGAGGCAACAGTGCTCATGCCCAGAGACAGAAACACAGGAGCCTATAGGTGGCAGCTGAGAGGGAGTTTTGTGAATTGCAGTGCACCTAAAAATGGGACTTAGGTGCCTAAATCTGGGGGTTAGGCACCCGAGTACCTTTGTGGATCTGGTCCTAGAATCATCATACCCAGATCACTGAGAGAAAACACCCTGAAGAACACATCTGAACCGTCCTGGACTAGAAGGCTGTATCTGGGAAACCAAAGATGCTATATACTGGCCAAACATGACCAAGGATGTCTGAGAGCTGGTGAGCAGCTGTGATTCATGTGGGGAAATGCAGACCAAGCAGCAAAATCAGACAATGAAAATGCGCAGTGTTCCTAACAGACCTTGGAGCAAAGGAGGAATGGACCTTTCAACACAAACCACAGAAGCCACCTCATTATTGTACTAGTCAGACTTCTGGGAACTACATGAACTGTCCCAGTCAAATCAATGAAGCATTTGAGGCTCTGGTTAGGCCTCAGCTGGAGTATTGTGTCCAGTTCTGGGCACC
>NW_020664584.1:12124279-12150754 GCF_002925995.2 Terrapene triunguis
GGGGGCTGGGTGCCAGGACGCGGGGGGGGGGGGTTGGTAGCCGGGGGGGCTGGGTGCCGGTGCGCAGGGGGAGTTGGTAGCCAGTGGGGTGTCCGGTGTGCGGGGGGAGGATGGGGGGATGTTGGTCCGTGCGGGGGGGAGGCCCCCGGGAGCCAGTGTGCAGTGGGGTTGGGAGCCGATGTGCAGAGGTCTATGACGGGGACAGGCCAGTTTCTATCTTCTGCCCCCTGCCCAGGGTGCTGCACTGCCTGGTTCCCTCTCTCCTCTCCCAGAGCCTCGTGCTCCCAGGCTGTCTCCTCACTGCTCTGGGTCTCAATCCCACCTGCCGCTGAGCGTCAGCAGCCCGGGGTTTGGTGAGGGGCCCTTTGCACCATGGCTGGGGCTTTGGGCAGGGATCTTGCTTCTTTTCTGTTCCGTGGCAGCGCCTTGAACTCAGCGTTAGTTTTGGCGCTGCTGGGCTCGGGGTGAGAGATTCTGCAGATTGTGCTGTTTTCTCCCAACTGGCTTCGGCGCTGTACAGCCCCTGGCAGTGGTTCAGCCAGAGAGGAGAGGAGCCAGCACCCCATCTCCCTGCAACAGCCCGTATCCACTTCCCTGGCAGGGCGTGTCGCTGACAGCAGCCTGCACCCTTCCCCCAGCAGGTCTCATCCCCTTACAGCCTTGCCCCCTTTCCCAGCAGGTCTCATCTCCCTGCCGCAGCCCCCCTTTCTTCCCTCTCCCAGCCGGTCTCATCTCCCTGCCTCAGCCCCCCCTTTCTTCCCCCTTCCAGCAGGCTGTATCCCTCTGCCCTACTGCAGAGTTAGGTCGACATAAGGCTGCTTACGTCAGTGTCCACACCTCAATGCTGCCTCTGCCGACCTAAGGCCCCCACTACACCGACCTATCGTGAGAGGCACAGCACTATGGTTGATGTGGTTAGGGCAACACAGTATCAGTATAGACACTGCATTACTTCCACTGGCTGTTGGCAGTCAGCCCTGAGGTGGGCAGGGGGCTCCAGCTGTGAGCCCCCTACAGGCTGGCAGCCGGAGCCAGAGCCCTGATGTGAAATAACAGCAGCTATGAAACTGACAAAAGAATGTCAATTTCACTGCTGGTAGGCTCACTGCTGTGAAATGAGCCCATGCTGGCTCACAGCTCAGACTGCTAGCACAGGGCTGGGGAAGGGAGGCCAGCTGTGAGCCTGCACCTGCCTGACAGCTGGGGGGGGCGGCAGATGTGAGCCCCGTGCCTATAGCTGAGGCTGTCAGCCCCAGGGCTCCAGCTGTCAGTGCCCCACAATGCCCCACTTCAGTCGGTGAAAGCTCCTGGCAAGGATGGAAAAGAAGGAGGGTAATGGGGACGTGAAGTACCACTGTAATTACTGCGGTGGCTGTACACCGACTTAACTTACATTGACTTCATTAGCGCAGACAAGTCCTGTGCCCAGCGCTTAAATTCTCATACAGTATTTCCTGCAGCCCTGGGGCTGAGGGCGTCTGGCCTACGGGGGGTGCTGGAGCTCGGGGCTTCTGCCCTGCGGATTTGAAAATATTTACTGGAGCTCCACTCCAAACCGCTCCAGGCCAATTGAAGCCCTGCCTGTGCCTCATGGCTTGTTCTCTGCAGCCCATCTTGTGCCAGTCCCAGCATTCGCCCTCTCTCTCTGCAGGCAGTTCTGTAGGCCTGGGCACTGCAGTGTCTGAGCACAGCACCGCACAGCAACCCAGAGCCATTTGGAAACCTTTTAATCATAATGGACTCCTGTTGCACCGGGGGAGCCAATGGATCCTGTGTCTCATCTATGGGCTTTCCTGCACAGCAGCACCATTGGGGAAGCTCACTTAATATGGGCTGCGGGGGCCCAGGGACCAGGTGGGAGTGATCAGGATCAGCTTAGTTCTGAAGGGAGGTGATGGCAGGGAAACACCCCTAGTAACGAATCTGCCATGGTTCCCTTTGCTGGGAGATGGAGGAGGGGAGCTGCAGCTCCAGCAGAGTCCCTGGGTCCCCACACACTAGCCAGTACCCACTTGCTGCAGCCTGGGAAAGCTGAAATGAACGAGACCCAGTCCTGAGATGTGCTGAGCACCCCAACGTCCAGCATTGGGCCCTTAATGAATTAGCCATAGATTTGGCATAGCTAGATGTTCTGGCCTCCCAGCTGGCAGATTTTGTCTTTCCTGGCAGTCAGGGCCCAGAACCAGGAGGAGGAAACCCTGCGTCTGACCATTGTCTTAACATTCTGTGTGTGTTGTTCCCCAGGGTTTACTCAGAAGACGAAGAAGGTTCGCTGTGGCCAGGAAGCTGTCTTCGGAGAGGTAAGGGAGCATGGGACAGCAAGTGTTTGCAGTGAGTGGGGCTGGGCTGCGCTGTCTCTTCACATCCTGGGTGAAGCCCTGCCCAGGCTCGCCCTGAGGGCTGTTCTTGGGTGACCAGATGAGCTAGATCCATAAGAAGCCTGACTCAGTCCTGCTGTCTTGGGGCTCTGAAATGAAGCAAATGGCTGAGAAGGGTTCAGCTCCAGTCAGTCCTTAGGCCCCTCATTGCAACCTCAGGCCTGGGGAGTCCTGGAGCAGGGTGGAGATGGGGTTGCGGGGGTGGGGGTGTCAGTTATCATTCAAAGGATTTTTGTAAAAGAAAATGACCAGACATAAAAGAATGTTGTGGGCTTGGCAAAGAGGTGCAGCTTCTCAACCTCAGCACCAGCCCAGCTGCTGATCTAGAACAATGGCGTTTCCAGAGAAAAGATCCCAAGTCACTTAGAAGCTATAAATAGAGAAATCAGTTCACCCCCCACTTCTGGGGTGGACCACTGCCGCTGGTTGAAGGAGCATAGCAGAACTACACAAGAGTCTCGGCCAGGAAGTGAATTCTCCTGAGGGAATTCTGTGCCAAAAAAATAAATTTCTGTGCACAATATTTTAAAATTCTGCAAATTTTATCTGTCAATAAATAAATGTGGAGGCTCCAGCATGGCAGTGGGGAGCACAGCCCACTGTCTGCACAGAGGTGGGAGATCACCCTGCATCTCCCCCCCTCTTCCTCCCCCGGGACAGGGACTCGGTGGTGAGGCTGCATCCGACCCTGACACAGCGCAAGGGCCAGGCCTGCCCCAGAAATACCCCAGGGCCCTGTCCCTCTGTGCCAGATGCACCAGGTGTGGGGCAAGTAGGTTCTGCCTGACAGGATCCAAGCATGGAGGGGCTTAGTGTGGGGAGATCCAGGTGTGGGGTGAGAGGGTTCTGTATGGGGTGTGGGCAGCTCAGTGGGGGGTCTGTGTGTGGGGGGGATCTGGATGCACAGGGGCTCATTGAGTGGTTCCAGATGCAGGGGCAATGTGGGGGACTCTGCAGGAGGATGCAGGTGAAGGTGGTTGTGGTCAGCAGCGGTGTCTGAGTGAGGGTAGAATGGGGCTTGGCGGGGAGGTCTGGGTACTGGGGGAGTGGGGCTTGATGGGGTGGGGGTTCAGGTGCAGCTATGTTGTGGCTCAGTGGAATAAGGGTCGAGTTGCGGGGGCTTGTTGGGGTGGTCCAGGTGTAGGGGGGTGAGACTCATCGGGGTGAGGGTTTCAGTGCAGGGGTGGAGGTCCAGATGCAGGGGGGAAGGGATTGGCAGGGGTCTGGATGCAGGGGGTGGGGCTTGGTGAGAGTTTCTGGGTGCAGGGGGGTGAGGGTTGGCAGAGGGGTCTGAGCAGCTCCCAATATCATTACCCCTCCCCCTGTGGCTGAGGAGCAATGGGGGCAGGAAGTGTGTGTGTGTGGGGGGGGGGCTGCAGAGCTTCCTGCAGCCCTGGGAAGTTTCTGGGGTAGGTCTGTCCTGAGCCCAGCTGCCCCTTGCAGGGGAAGAGGCAGTCCCATCCTCCCCAGCCGAGCCAGGACTAGCAGCTGAGCCCAGTGCAGGGTGGGAGCCACTGGCCAAGGCATCCCCAGCCTTCCTCCCACCATGGTGATTTACCTCTCCACTGGCTGCTCCAAGTGCCTGAAACGCCATGTCTACGCTGTTGGGGAGGGGAGCATGACTGCTCTTGTGGCTTCTCTTTGCTTCCCTGTTAGAAAGCCATTTTCCTGCAGGGAAGCAAAGAAATCTGTGGGGGACATGCATTCTGTGTGCATGCGGGACACAGAATTCCCCCAGGAGGAAAGTGAAGTATACAGACAGTAGGGAGGCGTGTGCCTTTGCGTTAGTTCTGGAAAACAGAATAGAACTGTCGCCACTGGACTGAACACTGGCAGCTTGCCTGTGAGCAGAGGGTTGTTGGAGGTGACCTGCCCTTCCATAAACTCCCAGTGGTTGAGCTGTAGGCTAGCTGTGCCTGGCTGATATGCCCAACCATTTGTTGCACTTTTCATAGAACTCCGTCCCCTCTCGTGGAGTCCCAGAGCCTGGTCTACAGCCTGAGCCTAGTTGTCTACACTGCAGTTTTACAGCCCGGTAGCCCAAGCCCCGTGAGCCCGTGTCAGCTGATACAGGCTAGCTGAGATGTTTCATTGCAGTTTAGACTCACCCTCAGACTCCTGGTCTGGCAGGCATGACTCAGGGAGAGGGGATTTGTTCCCTGCTTAAGATTCTGTGATGGTTATTTTGCTTACTCTGTCCATGACCAGCAATGACACACCCTCAATACCTCCCTTCAGCCAGTGGACAGGGCGTCAGTCAGGATTGTCCACAACAGACTAACCATGGAAGGTTCGTTCTAGGAATTCAACATAAAGAAATTGAAATCGAAAAGCAAAGCTGTTAAATATTAACCTTGTTACTCCAGCTCCTCCGGAAGTCTGGGAAAACGTAGCCCAGTGATTATGTCAAAGCATAGCTTAATCTGGCCTCCCCAGCAGTCTCGGGGGAGGGGGGCATTCTTTCTCTGGCCTCATGTGGCGGGGAAGAATGATTCATGCCAGGGAAGTCTGAGGGAGCTAGGGCTGGATTCACAAAGAGGATTTCAGTGCCTAACTGCCTCTTTAAGTGCCTGGTCAGCTGCTGCCTCGCCCTTTAGGCACCTCGAATTGCTGAGATGGCTGCACTTCCCCCGGTGACATGTGCAAGTCTGATACTGCCCCATAGCTAACTAGCGTCCTAGCTCATGTCTGAGCCCAGGTGGGATTCCAGTGCCCGTCTGCCTGCTGGGCTGATCTGGTGGATGTGCTCAGAGCATGGCTCCTGGATTGGGCTTGGCACAAAACACAGCTGTGGGTGTAGCCAACAGCCCACCGGGTTTGGCCACCCACCTGGGATGTGGGAGACGTAGGTTTGAGTCCTTACTGGGCCCGATTTGGGGCATGCTGTGTTGGTCGCAGGATATCAGAGAGTTAAAGGGGAGAGGGAGGTAATACAAAAATCGATTGGGCCGACTCCTGTTGGTGAGACAGACAAGGTTTTGAACTACACCGAGCTCTTCCTTGGGGTGTGGAGCAGCACTTGAGCCTGACTCTCCTGTGGCTGAGTCCCCTGATGACTCTAGCCCTGGGCTAGCCTGCTACACCCAGCAGTGTGGCTGTTGTGGCCCCCGTGGCTGCTCAGGCTCTCCAGCCCACCCGAGCGTGGGGTCGGGTGGTTTGAATTCAGGGGGTCAGCCTGAGCCTGTGCCAGAGCCGCAACGCGCCAGCTCCAGCCCTGCCAGCCCGGCTGCTGTGTCCCCCGGCAGACGCACCCCCAGAGACCAGTGCTACTTGCAAGCTGAAGCAAGGGGGACTGTCTGAGGGGTGTTGCTGTCTCACTGGGCCGTTGGAGGGGTCTGAAGGAAGGAACGTGTCCTCCTCCCTGCAGGTTCACAGCACGGTCATTAACGCTGACATGGTGACTCTTGGAGGAAGGCATGGAGGGAAGCACCCGCTGACTTCGATAAGCACAGGGTTTCTAGTACCCAAGGGCCAGATTTTCATAGGTAGTTAGGCCTTGTAGGTTCTGTCTACACTGCAATAAGGCGCCTGCAGCTGACCCTGTTGGCTGGCTTCAGCTCTTGGGGCTTGGGCTGCGGGGCTGGTTAATTGTGAGGGATGGCTGGGGGGGAGGAGATGGGGAGTGAGGGGTGTCTGGGGGGATGGGGAGTGAGGGGTGGCTGGGGGGGAGGAGATGGGGAACAAGGGGTGTCTGGGGGGGATGGGGAGTGAGGGGTGGCCGGGGGGGAGGAGATGGGGAGCGAGGGGTGTCTGGGTGGGATGGGGAGTGAGGGGTGGCCAGGGGGAGGAGATGGAGAGTGAGGGGTGTCTTGGGGGGGGGATGGGGAGTGAGGGGTGGCCGGGGGGGAGGAGATGGGGAGCAAGGGGTGGCTGGGGGGGAAGGGATGGCTGGGGGGTGGGCATGGGGAGCGAGGGTTGTCAGGAGGAGGGGAAACGGCAGGTGAGGTCCATGGATGTTACAGGCCGCACAGCTGCCCTTGGCAGGGGCAGCCCAAGGTGCCTGGCTCCTTAGGGTCAGGTTCTCCCTTTCTTGGGGGTTGTTTCACACCCACCTGCCTAGTGCCCGGAGAGCTGGGATCACAGAGGTGGCTCTGGCCCCCGGTGCTCCACCCTCTCCTCACCCAGGTCTCTGTGCTGCGAGGGGTGCCTGGAGGCGGGGTGCCGGCTCTGCCCCTACACTTCTAGTAGGGATGGGCCCAGCGAGCCTTTTCAGTCTGTGGCTGGAGCAGGCTCGCTGAGCGCATGAGTTGGCCTGTTCATGGTGAGAGCGACTCCCCATTTCCCTGGTTCTGCGGGAAGCTGAGGCTCCCCGGCGAGAGCGCCCCGAATCTGGCTGTCAGGTGTGGGGAGTGGTGCAACGCAGCCTCCTGCCCGGGCTGGGGAGTCCAGCTGGCCCCAGAGCGTCAGAGGGTGGCAGGAAACCTGCTGCTTTAGAAGCTGCGCATTGCCCTGGGGGCCCACAGAGGGAAGCAGGGCGCACAGGGCAGCCGGCCCCAGGCTGGGGAACAGCCTGCCGTGCCCTGTCTGTGTGGGCTGCCCTCTCATGCCCAGCACAGCGCTGCGCTGTAGCACTTAGGGGGAAAGCCCCCGGGGGCCTGGGCCACGTTCTCGTACAGCTGGAGTCCCTTGGCAGGGCTTTCTGGCTGCTCCTGTTTGTACTGAACATTACTTCCCTCCCACCTCTCCAGTGTTTGTTATCAAGAAACTGAAAATGCGGAAGGGAGTAATGCTAAATATAGACAGGAGTGGCCAGAAAGCCCTGCCCAGGGCTGAGTCCCAGAAGTGTCACTGCTGGGACCTGGGGCACGTTCGGGGTGACGGTGACCGACAAGGGGAGGTGGGGAAATGGGTGCACACCCTGTTTTAGGGTTTAAAGGGGGGGAGTTTCAGCCAAAGGGGGATTCTGCTTGTTTTTACATTGGGAATTCAGGTCTCACCCCCTGGTAGACTCCAGGGCTGACTGAGAGCTGGAAGGCTTATGAAATCCGAGACACTAAGCAAGCACAGCTAAGCGGTGGAGAGAGAGGGAGCTTTAGGCCTAATATTTGAAACACTTTGAACTGAATTTGGTTTTGTTATTGCCTGTTTAATTCAAGAGCCTGAATAAACAGTGTGAAGGAAAGCTCTGTTCAGCACTCAGCACCCAGCCCTTTCCAATAAGGCTAAAGAAGTCCCGGTTCACTTCCCTGCGTCTTCCAACTAGATCTCCAGCAAAACCATGGGAACAGGAGACTTGAGACCTAAACAGGGAGAATGTCCCATGCCCAGAATAGTCAGGCTCCCTCCTCTGCCCCCCTGGCCCATGCCTAGCGCTGCAGGGCCCTGGGGCAGTGCTGGGGGCCAGGTGCCCGGGCTCGTCCTCCAATTGGCTCACCTCTCCTTTTCTGCTCTTGGCTGCTGGATGGAGTTGGGCTTATTTTGCAATTTCTATTTTAGCAATGTTGTTAATTTTATTTTGTAGCCCCGCCCCCCACTAGCTGTCCTTTGACAGGCCTCACGCCCAGTGGAAGGGTGAGGGGGGGAAGGCAGTGGGTGTCCCAGCTCTCACTTGGAACACACGGGGTCTCCATGTCCTAGACGAGGCAAACAGCTCGAGTCCCGGGAGCATCTCAGGCTCTGCCCCAAAGAAAATCTTGTGGCGGTGAAGCCAATGGGGTGTATGTTCTCACTCATCCAGGGGTTTATTACAGAATCTCTCACTAGAGGGTGAGTGTTAGGAGGAAAATAACCCTAGGCCCTAGGGAATGGGGACAAATTGAGAATTAGTGGGGATCCCCTGTGGCTGTGAGGTGCTGCAGAAACTCTGAAAATTCACTGTATGTTTGTGTTTGTTTTTAGCTCTTTCGCTGGCCACATTATGGGAAGCTCATTATGGAAGAGATGCTGCTAGTTAAAGTTTACAACTGCAGTAAAGTTTTCAGTAACAGGTAGGTTCTTGTAGGCATAAGGATAAACTGGATGACCTGGGTAACTAGAGGCTGGTTCACCTGACATTGAGCCCGGGCAAAATCATGCAAAACCTGATATGGGATGCAATCAGGAAAGACGGAAAGAATGAGAACATAACGCCAGTGAGCATGTGTATGTTTTAGGGAACATAGGTCTTGTCAAACAAACTTGATTTTTTTTTCTGAGATTGCCGGTTTGGTTGAGAGAGGCACCCTGGCGATGTCATATACCTCGACTTCTGTAAGGTGCTGGGCTTAGTACCGCACAACGATCTGATTAAAAACTTAACATGGTACAAAATCAATGTAGCACATATTGAATGGGTTAATAATTGACTAACTGATAGATTTTAAAATGCAATTGTAAATAGGGAATCATCTCCTGGAGGGGTTTCTAGAGGGGTCTTGTTCTTGGCCCAATGCTATTGACTATCTTTATGATCAGGAAGAAAACATAAAATCATTGCTGGTAAAATTGGCAGATGACACAAATACTGGCAGAGTGGGGTATGTAATAATGGGGGCAGATCAGTTATATGGACTAATCTGGATTGCTTGGTAACCTGGGCTCATTCAAACAACATGCAGTTTATAAATCAGCCAAATATAAGATCATACATCTAGGAGCAAAGAACATAGGTCATGCTTACAGGATGGGGGACTATCTGGAAGGCAGTGACTCTGAAAAGGACTTAGGGATCATGGTGGATAATTAACAGAACATGAGTCCCCATGAGATGCTGTAACTAAAAGGGCAAATGCGATCCTTGGCTGTATAAGATGGAGAATATTGAGTAGGATCAGGGAGGTGGTAATGCCCTCTATTGACAACGTTTTTGGCGAGACCATTACTGGATCCTGCCACAGTTCTGCTGTTCAAAAATAATGTGGACACATTGGAAAGGGCTCAGAAAAGAGCTACAAGAATAACCTGAGGCCTGGAAAATCTGCCTTCCAGTGAGAGACTTAGGAAGAGAAGGTTAAGAGACGGTGTGATCATGATCTCTAAGTATCTGCAAAGAGAGAAGATTTCTGATATCAGGGAGCTCTTTAATCTAGAAGAAAAAGGCATAACAAGATCCAGTGTCTGGAAGCTGAAGCTAGATAAATTCAGGCTAGAAATAAGGCACAAGTGTTCACCAGCAAGGGTAATTAGCCACTGGAACAGCCGACCCAGTATGTGATGGATTCTCTGTCACCTTCAGATTGGAGGGTTTTTTTAAAAAATCTGCTCTAGCTCAACCACAAGGCATTAGACTGCTGCAGGAACCTCTGGGGGAAGTTCTCAGGCCTGTGCTGTGCCGGAGGTCAGACTAGATCGTGGCGGTCCCATCTGGCCTTAACAGCTACAGTTCCTCGTTTCGTAATGTTTGGTTCTGAGATAATCACAACATCCCTGTAATGTCTTTATCTTATCTCTTTTCACCCCATCTGCTTGTGAGCAGATGTAACACTTAGGCTACGTTTACACTACGGGGCGGGAATCGATTTCAGATACGCAAATTCAGCTACGGGAATAGCGTAGCTGAATTCGACGTATCTGATCCGACTCACCCCACTGTGAGGACGGCGGTAAATCGACCACCGCGGCTCCTCCGTCGAGGGTGCTTACTCCTACCTGGGCTGGTGGAGTACGCGCATCGATTCGGGGATCGATTATCGCGTCCCGATGAGACGCGATAAATCAATCCCCGAGAGGCGGGTAGTGAAGACAAGCCCACAGTATCTTTGTTCTTTGTTCACACATATTAGTATAAGATATAAGAGTATCAAAAGTCAAACCCAAAATTCTATCTCAGGCTAACAAACAGGCCTATATAGTAACAGACCTGCAGGAAATACTTTGGCAATATTATATACACAGCCATGATGTGAGTTATCAGGGTGGAGACTGTGCCGTGAGCTACCTTCTCTGGTCTGATAACTAGCTGAGACTGAAACCATAACAGAATATTTCCTCTCTGATTGTTGTTTTGTTGTAGACTGCTTGGTACCTTAGTCATCAGCCTTCAGCACCTAGTGACATCTGGACGCCTGACCCTCAGAGAGGCCCTCGTTGACAAGAACCACAGCATCACTGGGGTAAGGCATGTGGTTACTGTAGCATTGGTTAGATGGAAAGCACCAAAGGAGAGAGCACCAGGACACCAGAAGGGTCCCAGGTGCACAGCCAGCAAATGTCTGACTTGTTCAAGTTTTTCCTGCTCTCCCATACTCTGATTTCCTCATATCAGAAATATCCAGCAACTCTGTGTAACTTGGTTAAGGCCTCATCCTGTCAGAGATCAAGAACAGTTTAGACAAGACGTTATTGGGAATGAGGTAGTGAGAAGTCCTGCAGAATGCTGGGCTTGATATGGCCTTGTGGAGTCTTTTCCAAGCCTATTGACTAGGACGTTTTTCTGTGTGAATGTGCACCAAATAACAGTTGTAATGAGACGTTGCTAGAGGCTACTCTACCGTGCTGTCCTTTATGATCTGAACTGAGGTCATCCCAGGCATTTCCTGTTGCTCTTGCTGACATGTGGCTTTTTTGAGGCTCATTAGTTTTCACACTGACAATCTATTATATTAGTTGATACTAAATAGGCCCGAGTGTGTGTAAATCCTTGAATTTGCTTAAAGCTGAACCATAGCCCAGGGTTATGAGCTCTTACTTGACAGCCTGGCCAAGCAGGTCAGAGGACTGGGATCTGAGTTAAGGAGAGAGAGGCAGAGCTGTGTGGAGATGAGGATGTCACTGAATCCAAGGCCAGAGGCCAGCCCCTCATCTGATGTAAGTCAACACCAGTTTATGCCAGCTGAGGACTGGCTGTTCGTTTTTAAAAATAGAAACGGGTACAAAATTGTAATAGAAAATTATTTTGATTGAAAGAATTAGAAAAGTGGGAATTCTGTCCATTTTCATTCTGGGTCTGACTGAGACAGACCATGTGTTCTGGGAGACAGGGGGCCTCAAAGGTACTAGACGGAAGGTGAATTAGAAACAGGAGCAATTACAAAGCAAACACAGAGAGGGTTTATGAATGTGTCAGTTTCGAGCTGGGAACGCTGCCAAGGTGTTAGCAAGGTATTGTTTAGCGACTGGGAGTCTGGAATGTGGGCAGCCCAATCAGAGAAGTGGCTGGGGAGAAGCTGGGAGGTATCACAAATGCGTTGGAGTGTGGGAGCAAATATAGAATGATGAGGCGGCAGCAGAGGCAGGCACTGGGAAGTTCTTTGAAGCACATCTCTCTGCCTGTCTGCCTGCCAGATGTGTTGGCACATTGGGAGCATCCAGAATGGTTCCCTGGGGACTAAGTAGCCTGCTAAGGCTTATGGGGATCAGTGTTGGCTTCTACGGCTCCAGGGTGGGCTGAGCCCCCAGCAAGCCTCAGGCTCAGGGGTGTGGTGGTGGCCCCCACTGAGCCTCCATACTACGTGGAATCTCAGCTTCCCAGCAGCCTTTGGGCATCCTGGCAGGAGCGCCGCCAGCTTTGGTCCCGCCGCCGAAATACCGCCGCAGTCGCCGCCCCCCAAATTGTAGTGCCCTAGGTGACTGCCTAGGTTGCCTAATGGGTTGCGCCGGCCCTGCATCCTGGACTAAGCTCACCACAGTGGAAAATGTTAACACAATTTGTAATTTTGCATTCGTTAGCTACGTTTTGGGGCTGGCCCTGGATCTGAGGGAGGGGACCCAGAGAAGGACCCCAGTGGTTGGATCTCTCTCCTCCTTCCTGCTTTTTTTGTTACAAATGATAAAATAAAGAAGTTACACTGCTGGAACTGCATTTAACATGGTGTTATGGAGCCATTATCCATGAACCCCTTGTCCAATTCACTTCTAGCTTAGCAGGGAGATTCTACCCCAGTCCCAGGGCTAACGTAACAATTTGGAGGCCGATATAACTTTTTGGGTCAATTGTGGTTGCGTTGTGGAGTAAAATAGCACTTAGATTGGAAACCCAATTGTGGAACACCAGCTGCCACTCCACAACACACAGTGCTGCAGAGGAGCAGGATTTCCCCCACTGAAGTTAAAAACTACGTTAAGCTCACATGTCTTGAGATTAGCTCATTTCATTTTTCATTCAATCCTGACTGGCAGGTCCCCTCAGCCGGTGCTAAACAGTTACTCTGGACTTGGGAAAGGCCTATTGCATAAAGGTGGGCAATCTCTCCTTGCACTTGCTGTATGGCAAACTAGATTGTCATGACTCAGGGGCAAATACCTGCTGAGATGGTCTGCGAGATGATTCTGAGCCCCGGGCAAGTGAACAGCTATCGGAGTGATGTTCTCCTCGAAACAGAACAGCCACAGCCTGCTCGCCTCTAGGCGGAGCAACCTGGAGTGTGCTCCCCTTGTTTGATCACATAGTACATCGCAGTGGTATTGTCAGTGAATATGTGAACCACTGAGTCTCTGATATGGTCCTGAAAAGCGCAGCATGCTCTGGAGATGGCCCGAAGCTCCAGCTCGTTGATATGGAATGAGACCGTCCTGAGCCATATTTGAAGGGGGCGAAAGCGCAAGCTTGCAAACTGGACCACCTGCGGGCAAGTAGACACGTAGCCCAAGAGCCTTCGACACGTCCAAACTGTTGTGGCAGGCTGAGACTACAGACTGAGGCAAAGCTGGTGAATGGCATGCGGCCCACCAGGGTAAGCTGATTGTGGGCCGCGAGACATTTTGCGGGCGTTGACTGTCCGCAGGCACAGCCCCACGCAGCTCCCAGTGGCCGCGGTTCGCTGTTCCCAGCCAAAGGTAGCTGCAGGGAACCATACCTGTGGACGGTCAATGTCCACAAAATGTCTCACAGCCCGCAATCAGTTTACCTTGATGGGCCGCCCGGGGCCACAAGTTTCCCACCACTGTGGTACTGGGAGGAGCAACGACTGGAACAGTGCTCTGGACCAAGGAGTCAAAATGGACGCTTGGAGGGCACCAGGGGCGTGTGTGTGGACTGTCCGAACCCTGAAGCTGACTGCTTTCTTCTTTGGGCTCTATCCCTCTTTCTTGGGTCGTCCCGTTGCCTCAGATGAGGGTAGGGCTGAGCAAACGTGCACTGCGAACGATACTGCTGTTGAATGCCGCCAGCGTGCACACCCCCAGGATCAGAGGGTAGCCCTGGAGTCCCTGAAGAAGTGCAGCATCTCGTCTGAAAATAGCATTTGGCTATTGAAGGACTAATCCTCAATGGCTTGTTGGACATCGGGGGCAATGTGCGAATTGTGTAGCCAGGAAGCTGTCCTCACAGTGGCCAAGGTGCCCGTGACATGTAGCGTGGACTGCAAGGACATCTTAGGGCCTGGTCTACACTGGCGGCGGTGGAGTACAGGAGTCGACGGGAGAGTGCTTGGGGGTCGATTTATCGTGTCTAGACTAGACGCGATAAATCAACCCCTGCTGGATCGATTGCGGCCAGCCGATCGGGTGGGTAGTATAGACATACCCTAGCCACCAAGCAGCCCTCAGTGACAAATGCCTGAAATTCTTCTTGGGAGGCCTTGGCCAGCTGGACTGCGAACTTTGACACAGCTCGGCAAGTGATGAAATAGTGCTGGGACAGCGAGACTTGCTGGTTAGCAATTCGCATCTGTAAGGAAGAGGAGGTGTAAATCTTCTGCCTATGAGGTCCAATCATTTAAAGTCCCTGTCCTTGGAGGTGGATTTGACCCTGCCCTGCTGGGTTATGTTATTCATCGCAGTTACGACTAGGGAATTTGGGGCCAGATGGGAATAAAACCTCTCAAATCCCTGCGTGGGAATGAAATAGTGCTTCTGCATGTGCTTAGCCGCAGGCAGTTCTGAAGCCAGTGCGCTCCAGAGGGCCTTAGTTGTTTCGAGGAGAGTATCACTGATAGGAAGGGCGACTCTCCCTGGGGCGGATGGCTGAAGGATATCCACTCATTTCTGGTTGGTATCTTGCAAGAACTCTGCTTGGATTCCAAGGGAAGCAGCTACACTGCACAAAAGATCTTGGTAGGCCTTAAAATTCTCCAGTGCCGAAGGGAAGGAAGAGCCAGCATTGTCTGGAGATGAAGACGAGGCCCTTAACTGGGCCAGAGCTGGATCCTGTTCCAGGGCTAATGGACCTGGACGGGACGACTCTGGAGGCTCCGCAGGGAGGACTGCTGGTGGCTGGCCTGCAGGACTGAGGAGTGTCCCAGGGAATCCATGGAGGCCACTGACATGGATAAGGTATTTGTGGCCAGTAGGTGCTGGGCCAGTGGCCTCCATCTTGACCACAAGACATGCACCAATTCTAGTACCTGTAACGGTCCGTCAACGGCCCATGATGCTGGTCAGGTGATGGAGAGCAGGAAGATGACGACTCCGACTCAGACGCAGAGGAGTCTCGGGATCCGAGAGATAAAGGCGGAGCGAGACCAAAGGGAGCGAGTCACTGCTCTGACTCCACCATTGCCAGAAGGAGGCAGGAAGTGGCACTGCTGATGGAAGCAGTACCATTGGTACTGAGCATGCTGGTGCCGGAAGCGGTGTCGGTGCCAAAGTGAGTAGCAGCACTGGAGTGCCTGACGGTACTGACGCTGAGGCCAGTGAAAGTCGCCACGGAAGCTTTTGCAGTGTCAACTGCAGCAGTGATGCAGAGGTTCCCGGTACCGAGGTCCCCCATACTGATCCTGGTACTGGCCCTGCCTCCACAGCCTGTTAAAGGGGAAGATTGGGGTGTGGTGCCAACAAGTGCTCAGCAGCTCAGTCAGTCGACAGGGCTATAGATCAGTGGTTCTCAACCAGGGGTACGCATACCTCTGGGGTACACAGAGGTCTTCCAGGGGATACATCAACTCATCTAGATATTTTCCTACGTTTACAATAAGCTACATAAAAAGCACTAGCAAAGTCAGTACAAACTAAGATTTCATACAGACAAAATGAGAAAGTAAGCAATTTTTCAGTGATAGTGTGCTGTGACACTTTTGTATTTCTATTTCTGATTTTGTAAGCAAGTAATTTTGAAGTAAGGTGAAACCAAAGGAGAGGTCAGGACTGAAAGACAGAGCAGGTCTGTAGCTGCCTGATACGCTGCTGATGTGGAAACAGTACTGGCATCTCCCTCCTTGGTACTGGTCTCCATGGATATCCAGAGGCTGGAACCGGAGTCATGGTACAGAGTTTCTAAGCTCCCTACTTGGTACCACTGCAGGGAAGGGTTAGAGCAGTGGTTCCCAAACTTTAACAATCTGTGAACACCTTTCACTAAAATGTTGTGTCTCGCGAACCCCCTCTTAAAAATGAATATTTCCAGGAATTTTCTCCTTTACCTGAGTTTAAATTATAAAAGCAGTGATCTTGGAAATATAATTTTTTTATGACATGCTTATTACACACTATTTATTATTAATTATTATTTATTATTACAGTATTTTTACTACATTATGAAAACGGCAACACTCTTCCAAGATCTCACTTTCGTAGCTTGTATCACTTTGAATAAGCCTGTTATAAGACAAGGTTCCTATGTTTCTTCAAGGAGTATCAGATGTGAAACAGCATGAAGGTATTTAAGAAGCCAACTCAGAGTTCCTCCTACACAAGCATTCAGGTCTTGAGCAGTCCAGGCAAACAACGCACATTACAACAAAGCTTAAACTTGTTCTTCATAATAATGTTAAAAACAATACTAGCTGCCTATTTAATTTTAAAAACAGCAAAAAATATCCACCTCCCTTTCTATTTCTTATAAGGAGTCTTGAAGTTTAAATCTCCTCAGTGTGATAGAGATGCTTGCTTTGATCTGCTTAGCTCTTGGAAGTCCAGGGGCTCCGGGCTGCTGGCCCCATGCTGCCCCGTGGGACAGCTCTGTCTGCCATTAGAGAATTTTTTCCCGAGAACCCCCTGTAACATTTCGCGAACCCCCAGGGGTTCACGAACCCCAGTTTGGGAACCACTGGGTTAGAGGCACCTGCGCCAATCTGTGTGTCAGCACCAACTCTTCCACACTTTTCCTGGGGGAGGTGGAAGAGTCATCCTGAGATCTGGAGTGCTCTAGATTGGTCTTATGTGACCTTTTCCTCAGCGCTGTCAGTGGGGAATGGGTCCTCCATTTCTTTGGAGAGGGTCCTGCTCCGGAAATGTCAGCGCTCTCAGAACCTGAGGGCGATCTCTGACCCAATAGGGTCTTGGTGCCAAAGCAGGCTGCATGGCCATTCGAGGAGAGTTTGAGAGCATGGTGTGCTGGGATGTTTTTGTCACTCCTGGTGACCTGGCCGAAGAGCATACAAAGTTACTTTTGAATGTAGTGAGCGATCTGAGGAGGGCCAGAGCTCTGCAAGATTATGGCATTTCATACAAAGTCAAACCACTTTATGCTCAGAATTTGGTGTGGATGACACATATGGAATGTATCTAGCAGCTCAAAGTCTGCTTCTACGAGGGTTCAGGTTTTTGACCCATGTAGCAGTACGGGCAGAACCCAGCTTTGATAGATCTTGAACTGTCTCTCAGTGCAGAGACATTTTTTGCGTCCACAGGTGACACGGACTTCATGCAGAAGCGGTAAGACCTATTTGTTGGAGGATGTCCAGTTTGCTGTGAACACTTTAATTCTGTTTGCAGCCTATGTAGGTGAACTTGTCAATACTCTCCACAGTGCAAGACAGCATTGTCGGCATAGTCTTAGGCCTGGTGTACACTGGGGGGGAGGAGGAAGGGGGGATCGATCTAAGTTATGCAACTTCAGCTACGTGAATAATGTAGCTGAAGTTGACGTACTTAGATCAACTTACTGTGGTGTCTTCACCGTGGTGACTCAAGTGCTGCTGCTTCCCCATCGACTCCGCCTGCGCCTCTCGCGGTGGTGGAGTACAGGAGTCGACGGGAAAGTGCTTGGTGATCGATTTATCACGTCTAGACTAGATACGATAAATCAACCCCCGCTGGATCGATCGCTGCCCACCGATCTGGCGGGTAGTGTAGACATACCCTTAGTTGGTGAACATTTCTTGACTAACCTTGATTCCGACATGTGGAGCGGCACGTCCTAATATCCAGTCGATAGCTCAACCTAATAGTGCTGGGGCAACAATACATTCCTGCCACATGTGAGGTTGTGTTGAGAGCAGCGCACTCTTGCACCGGGACTGGTGTGAAAATTGCGTGCCAGATTTAGCAGAACATCTGGGATGCCAACTCTTTTTAGTGCAAGCCAAAGCTCTCACCTGTCGACCAAATCAAAAGCAGGCTTGATGTTGATATATGGCACATGAAGTGGGCAGTTAAATTCTTGGTGCAGTCAGAAGCTGGAAGCTAAGAACAGCAGCCATTATCAACTGCCCAGCAGTGAAACTTGATTGCTGTGGATGATGATGTCTGTCAGGGAGTGGCTGCATCCTACCAAGCAGGACGTGAGTGAAGACCTTTATGGGGACTGTAGCAATGAGATTGGCTGGTAGTTGCCACATTCGGTGCAAGATCCTGTACCCTTGTACAGGGATGCTATGATGCCATCTTTCCATTTTGCTGGCACTCTGTCTGATGCCCGCACTTTTAAGAACAGTTGATGAAGGCCAGTGCTCACTGGTTCCGAGGCACTTTTGAGCAGCTCAGGTGGAATACTATCAGGTCCAGCAACATGTCGATTCCATAACTTTTGGATGGCCTTTTGTACTTCCTCGAGCGACGGAGGATCAGTATCATCCTGGGTGTGCTGCTGTATGGTTTGCCTGGTCCTCTAGCTCTGGATAGTCACTGGCAGGTGTGTGCTTTCATCATGTGTTTTCCATCTGTCCAGGTCCTTGTCGGATGATGAGTAGGGAGAGCTGTCTGGTTTTGCGATGAGGATGTTAGAAGATGTTTATGGCTGCCAGCCAGGTGTGCGATAGCTTTGTAGACAGGACAGGTCGTTATACTTCAGGCCATCCTCTGCTTTGTCGGCCAGGGAAATGATGCAGATCTCCCCATCATGTTGTGCTAAGGCCTGGAAAATGCCTTTCAACTGTTTACGTTTTCAGACAGCTCCCTGCTTGTGTACTTCTGCCTTTTTCGCCATCTATCAAAGGCCTCTTCAGAAAGCCAAGGTGTCTTGTGTGACTTTCTGAAGCTGATTGTTCCAGCAGCAGCCTGTGATATAGTGTTACGTATACCGCTCGATACGATCTCCAAGTGGTCTGAGAGGGTATGTGCTCTTTAACAGCCGGTGTGTATTTCACAGCTTTAAGAGGATCCTCGGTGAGACACTGGACATTGCTAGTTTGCAAGGGTTTCACATCCCAGCAACTCTCCACCTTTCTCCCTGGTGTCAGGCGCTGGTGCCAGGCAGTCAGGCCTGGTGGTTGGAACAGAGGTTGAAGCCGGGTGGTCAGAGTCCGTGGACAAGCCAAATCAGTACCATAGCCAGAGTCCAGATGCAGGCCAAGGTCAGAGCTGGGGGTCAGGAGGTGGATGCAGGGCGGAGCGGGTCAGTAACAGGCCTGGAGCAAGGTCAGGGTAGGACATGGGCAAGGCTGGAACAGGGATCAGGCCAGGGACAGGAACTGGATCTGGAGCAGGCTGGGAGTCTAGAGTGTCTGCTTCACAGTGAGGCTGCAGGAGGGCTCCTGGTTGCACAGACTAACTTGCAGCTCTGGCGTTGGGGAAATAGCTGAGTCTGGGGGTCAGCTGACCCAGGCTCTGCTCAGGGATAGGCTGCTGCCGCAGACAGAATCTTAACCTTAGTCAATAATACTGGTGGATTTCAACAATCCCCATATTGACTAGGTATATGTCACTTCAGGATAAGTTGCAGACATAAAGTTTTTGACACCATAAATGACTACTTGGAGCAGCTAGTCCTGGAACTCACAAGAGGAGAGGCAATTCTTGATTTAGTCCTAAATGCAGCACAAGATTTGGTCCAAGAGGGGAATATACCTGGGCTGCTTGGTAATAGTGACCATAATGTAGTTAAATTTAACACCCTTATGGGGGGGGGGGAGACACCAAAGAAACCCACCACAGTAGCATTTAATTTCAGAAAGGGGAACTACACAAAAATGAGGAAGTTAATCAAATGGAAATTAAAAGGTGCAGTCCCAAAGATGAAATGACTGCAAGCTGCATGGAAACTTTTAAAAAACACCATAACAGAGGTTCAAATTAAATGTATAGTTCAAAATAAAAAAATGTAGTAAAAGAACTAAAAAAGTGTCACCATGGCTAACCAACAAATTAAAAGAAGCGGTTAGAATCAAAAAGACATCCTGTAAAAATTGGAAGTTAAATCATGCTGAGGAAAATAGAAAGGAACATAAATTCTGGTAAGTCAAGTGAAAAAGTATAATTAGGAAGGCCAAAAAAGAATTTGAAGAGCAACTAGCCAAAGACTCAAAATGTAACAGCAAGTTTTTTTTGAAGTACATCAAAAGCAGGAAGCCTGCCAAACAACCAGTGAGGCCACTGGACGATTAAGGTACTAAAGGAGCACTCAAGGAAGACAAGGCTATTGTGGAGAAACTAAATGAATTCTTTACATCAGTCTTCATTGCAGAGGATGTGAGGAAGATCCCCACACTTCAGTCATTCTTTTTAGGTGACAAATCTGAGGAACTGTCCCAGATTGAGGTGTCATTAGAGGACGTTTTGGAACAAAATTATATTCACCCAAGAATTCTGTAGGAACTCAAATATGAAATTGCATAACGGTGGTATGTAACCTGTCATTTAAATCAGCCTCTGTACCAGATGACTGGAAGATAGCTAACATGACACCAACTTTTAAAAAAGGCTCCAGAGGTGATCCGGTAATTATAGGCCAGTAAGCCTAACTTCAGTACCAGGCAAATTGGTTGAAACTATAGTAAAGAACAGAATGATCAGACACACAGATAAACACGATTTATGGGGAAGAGTCAACATGGCTTTTGCAAAGGGAAATCATGCCTCATCAATCTATTAGAATTCTTTGAGGGGGTCAACAAACATGTGGACAAGGGTATAGCATACGTAGGCTTTCAGAAAGCCTTTGACAAGATCCCTCACTAAAGGCTCTTAAGCAAAATAAGCTGTAATGGGATGAGAGGGTCGGTCGTCTCATGGCTCATTAACTGGTTAAAAGATAGGAAACAAAGGGTAGGAATAAATGGTCAGTTTTCAGAATGGAGAGAGGTAAATAGTGGTGTCCCCCAGGGATCTATATTGGGATCAGTGCTATTCAGCATATTCATAAATGATCTGGAAAAAGGGGTAAATGCTGTTTTGCCAAAATTTGCAGATGATACAAAATTACTCAAGAGAGTTAAGTCGAAAGCAGACTGTGAAGAGCTACAAAGGGAGCTCACAAAACTGGGTTCTGGGCAACAAAATGGCAAATGAAATTCAACGTTGATAAATGCTAAGTAATGCACATTGGAAAACCTAATCCCAACTATACATATAAAACGATGGGGTCTAAATTAGCTGTTATCACTAAAGAAAGAGATCTTGGAGACATTGCGGATAGTTCTCTGAAAACATCCACTTAATGTGCAGCAGCAGTCAAAAAAGCTAACAGAGTGTTGGGAACTGTTAGGAAAGGGATAGATAATAAGACAGAAAATATTATCAGGCCACTATATAAATACATGGTACGCTCACATCTTGAATACTGCCTGAAGTTCTGGTTGCCCCACCTCAAAAAAGAAATGTTACAATTTGGAAAAAAAAAAAAACAGTGAGGGGGAACAAAAATGATTAGGGGTATGGAACAGCTTCCATATGAGGAGAGCGTAAAAAGACTGTGAGTTTTCAGCTTGGAAAAGAGACAATTAGGGGATATGACGGAGGTCTATAAAATCATGAACAATGTGGAGAAAGTAAATAAGGAAATGTTATTTACTCCTTTACATAACACAAGACCCAAAGGTCACCCAATGACATTAATAGGCAGCAGGTTTAAAACAAACAAAAGGAAATATTTCTTCACACAACACACAGTCAACCTGTGGAACTCTTTACCAGGGGACATTGTGAAGGTCAAAGGCCAAGTCTATAACAGGGTTAAAAAAAGAACTAGATAAGTTCCTGGAGGATAGAAAGAGATTTCATGTCTATTATAACAGGAAATTAAAATATTTTTTACATGGCTTAAGCAAGATGTGGGGTTTTTTTGTGGTAAAAATTATGTCTGAATTCGGTTTATATATATATTAATTCAGGGGTTCTCAACCTTTTTCTTTCTGAGGCCCCCCTAACATGCTATAAAAACTCCACGGCCCACAACTGGTTTTCTTCATATAAAAGCCAAGGCCGGTGTTAGGGGGTAGCAAACAGGGCAACTGTCTGGGGCCCCATGCCACAGGAGCCCCCATGAAGCCACATTGCTCAGGCTTCAGCTTCAGCCCCGGGTGATGAGGTTAGGTCCTGGGCTTCAGCCCCATGCAGCGGGACTTCGGCTTTCTGCCGAGGGCCCCAGTGAGTCTAATGCTGGCCCTACTTGGCGGACCCCCTGAAAGCTGCTCACAGCCCCCGCAGGCCCTGGATCCCTGGTTGAAAACTACTGTATTAACTGACCCTCCCCCCCTTTTTTTTTAGTACCATGGGGGAATCTGTCTCTCTTGAAGGATTTGAGGGGACTAAGGTTTTGCAGGTGGTAGTGGGATAAAAATGCACAAAACAATGAGGGAGCAGGTGGGAATGGGTATTGTGGGGCGGGACGGGATGGGAGCAGGATTTAAAAAAATAGTCCCGCGCAGGGCTCTAGCCTCTACCACCTGAGCATACTTTCCTTCTCTCTCTCACTTGTGGACAGAAGATCTCTCTTAGCTGTCAGCTGTAGAGAGCCCCAGCTGAGTGAAGCCCATAGGAGCTGCAGTATCTCTGACTGGATGTCCCCAAACTGAGTAATTGCTGGTTGTTTCTGAAAATTGTAGCCATATGCCCACTCCTGCTCCCACTCCCACTGCCCCCTCTTTTGACCTCCGGGAGCTGCAGGTGAAGTTTCCGTAACAGCATTGCTGGTGAAATCCACCTCCCCTAGGTGGCGGTTGAGAACAGGTTAGCTAACTTGGTTATTAGCACATTTTCAACCCTATTTTGCATCAAGTGAAGGCAAAGACAGTAATGGCTAAAGCCAGATTAGCCCTCTCTCATTTCCCGGTTTGCACAACCCCTCAAAGCCAGTGCACCAAGCCCAGGGGGGAAAGCTGCTAGTGGTGCATTTTAAACGTGGAAAACTGAGCTTAGCTTCGCTTCCATTTGTCCCTGGGTTTGGGAAACTGCAGTGAGCTGTGGCTGGAAGGGGGATTGGGCAAATACAGTATCGTCTATTGAAGCGTCAGATAGGGATTCTACACAGCTAGGCTGCCTGTTCCCTGGCCAGCCAGGAAGGAAAGCCCTTGACAGCTTTCTTCACTTTTCCTTTCTTATTTGTAATGTCCTTTCTCCTTCCCTTTGGTGTCTCAGTGGGCAGTCTCTGGCTGCTGTGCCCTTCATGCATGTTGGCTTTCCCTTCCTAGATCTATATCGAGCTAGATTTGCGCTACCAGCCTCCAGATGGCTCAGCGGGTACATGGCTTGAAGAGGATTTTGTCTACCAGATGAAAGACAGGTACTGACAATAATGGAAGAGTTAAAAATCAGGCCACTTCTGCACTTCCACCCTTGTTCCCTTAGGGCCTGTCTGCAGTGGCTTTTTACAGTGTTAGTGGGATGGTTTGAGACAGATTGCCTGGTCAGTTGGAACTGTTTTAGCTGTGAGTAAGATCAGTGCAGGAGTCCAGACTACTCGCCAGGACGTGGGATTGCAAACCACTTGGCAGGCATGGGGTAGGTGTCAGCATCCAACAGAGCTGCAGCCTTGTCTTTACCAACACTGGGCGGATAGCCTGCACCTCCCTCCAGTGATGGCTGGTCTGTGCTGCCCTGCAGAAGACCATGCAAGTAGGAAAGGCACTAGTCAAAATGAGAAGGGACGAAGCTGTGCATAGGGTTACAGCGGAGACAGGGGTAAGTAAGAACTGGTCCTGGCAATCCCCAGAGGCTGTGCGAGATGGCGCACCGACTGGCAATGTGGTGTGGGTGCAGCGGAGTCAGAAGGGGGAGTTATCATGGCTGTCCTTGCTCTGAAATTCTGACCTGAGGAGCTCAGAGGTTACAGTGGCGGGTGTGGGGTAAGGAGATGGCCAGATAGTGATGCTGTGCAGCGTCTGTGCCATCTCTGCAATGAAAACAAAGGCCTTACAACAGTTAAAGCGAGAGCAGACTCGGAAGCATGTGTTTGGTGAATAGCAATAATGGGCTCGCTGTTTTGACTCGTGTTTCTGTGTCTTGCAGCTCTGAGTTAATTATCCGCAACACTGGATTCGAGGAGCTGCAGTAAGTAGCCTATGCCCTCTCGGAGCAATGCGCAGGTGCTCAGGGATCGGAGAAGCAGTGCTTCCTTGGTCTACTCCCGGCTCTTGCCCGGGCAGTCTCACACGAGGCTGACAAGTGTGTATGTGTTTCCAGGCCAGCTGACGTGAAGCGAGCTCATGAGCTGGATAAGAAGGCCACGGCACTGGGCAGGAAGCTGGTGAAGGGCCTAGAGACTGACGAGGAGGAGGAGGAGTATGATGATGAGTCTGATATGGAGTTCTTGGGCATCGTCTTCAGCCCTGTCAAGAGGTACCTGGCACATGCTCCTCTTCCCTCCCCCAGTGCTCTGCAGGGCCTTTTGCTTGGTGAAGGTGTGGGTCTGTCCGCACAGCTGGGCCAGGGGCCCATCCCTGCTGTGCTGGGGTACTGAGAGGAGCTGAGTCTTACCCACAGGGCCCTGGGGGTTCAGTCCAGCCTTGTTTACCCTTCTGGCAACCTGTGGCTTTGTGTGCAGCCAGGCTGTGGTGTTTCTGCTCTCCAGTAGCAGGATGTGATGGTGGCTCTTGGGGAAATGTGGCCTCTTGATGGAGCCTTCACCCTCGCTGACCCACCTATGGAGGGAGTTTGCTTGGAATTGCTGGGCTGTCTGGGAGGAGTGTTTGGAGTTTCCTTTCCCCTTGCTCACGTCTTGGCTGATTGGCCCTTGGTCTCCAGCCATTACTGCTCCCCCGTAGGTATAACTGTGTTATCAGTGCCAGTGGGTAATGAAGCTAACCTTCTGCACATGTGCAGGCTGCAGCCCAAGTAAGTTAAAGGAGGGTTTTGCTCAGAGGCCCACTCAGCTGGTTTGTTTCTCTTGCAGCCGTTCCAGACGCCTCTGCAAGTGGGACCTGTTTGCCACTCCTAGAGCACAAAGCTTCCAGGTATTGTACTAAACAATCCTCCTGCAAGTCAGGTGCCTCCCCTTGGATCCCTGCCCCAAGCCAGGTCTGCTACAGTCAGGGCAGCTAACTGCCAGGCGAGTGTCTCCCTTCAATGTCTAACAGACAGGCAGGCCCCTCCGCCCTCTCCAGGGAACAGTCTGGCGGTTCCTCTTTGCCACATCCCTGCTTCCTATTCCTCGTTAATAACACACTGGCCTCAGCAGAGCTCTCCTTTCCTTGTATAAGCTCTTAAACGCCTACATTCCCAACCCCACTGGCCAGGCCCAGATGGGTGTTGATCTTTCCTTTCATTGCTGGTGGTGTTCCTCCATGCGGCAGCTGAGAGGCTGTGTGAACACTCTGCATGGGATGGAACTGGTTTGAACAATGTGAGCCAGGATTCTTACTGGGCCATAAAGTGAGATCTGAGTTTAAGGGAGATTAGAAACTGCGAACCCGGTGTGGGGAGAGCCATCAGCCTCTTGCTGTCTCAGCTGTTAAACAGCGCCCTGTAGTCTAATAACAACAACAGTAACAGTGCTTCTGTAGCTCTTTGCAGTGCAGATATTAACTGGCCCTCATTGCCCACCTGGGAGGTGTTATCATTCCCATCTTAGGGACGAGCAAACAGACACACGGAGATGCCGCTGTATCCCAGGAGGTTACGCAGCTGGCCTGAGCCCTACTGCCACTCAGTAGCAGATTCCTGACTCCCAGGCCAGCTTGACCATGCAGCCTCTCTCTGGGTGTAATCTCTGCTGCAGCGGGAGTGCCCATTCAGGCTGTAAATGTTGGGTTTCTCTAACCGCTGGCTATTTTTCAGTGTTTGCCTGGACACTCTAGTGAATGTCTAGAATATTAGGGGGCAAAGGCTCTGCCACACATCAGTGGAAAGGTAACTTGGATTGTAGTAAAGTCTTTGATTTTCCATTTGTCCCGCTCCTCCTGAGCGTGCCATCACCTGGGAAGAGATGCTAATAACAACAGGGCATTTTAAAAAGCAGCGGAGAAAGGCCGGGGGCTAACGGGCAGGCTGTGTCTCTGGAAGAGCTGGCTGCAGGAAGGAAACAGGCGAGCTTTCCTCTCATTGGTGGCACTCCCAGCTGCTCCGAAAGGACCTGTCAGTGGATTCCTTTCCCATGTTTCCACAGATCGGGATCAATGTCATTGAAGCCCAGAAGCTGGTGGGGGTGAACATTGACCCCTTTGTGGTGGTGAAGGTTGGAGAAGAGAAGAGGCACACGGCTACACAAAAGTCAACGAACTGCCCCTTTTACAATGAGGTACGTGGCATGGGCCAGGGATCCCATTGGCAGAGTGTCCAGAGCCACCTGCACAGGTCACAGTGCAAGGAAGGGACCAGGAACACTGCAGTGTGGCTGAGAGCTGGCTGTGTTGCTGTTACTCTCCACAGCCTGGGTCATGACACGAGCACTGCTCACACCCAACCAGTGTGACGTGGAGCGCACAGCACTGCTCACACCCAACCAGTATCACGCGGCGTGCACGGCACTGCTCACACCCAACCAGTATCACGCGGCGCCCACAGCACTGCTTACACCCAACCAGGATCACGCGGCGCCCATGGCACTGCTTACACCCAACCAGTGTCACATGGTACGCACAGCACTGCTTACACCCAACCAGTGTCACGCAGAGCGCACAGCACTGCCTACACACAACAGTATCATACGGAGTGCACAGCACTGCTCACACTCAACCAGTGTCACACAGAGCGCACAGCACTGCTTACACCCAACCAGTGTCAGGCGGCGCGCACAGCACTGCTCACACCCAACCAGTATCACCAGAGCGCACAGCACTGCTTACACCGAACCAGTGTCACGCAGAGCGCACAGCACTGCTCACACTCAACCAGTGTCATGCAGAGCGCACAGCACTGCTTACACTCAACCAGTGTCATGCGGCGTGCACAGCACTGCTCACACCCAACCAGTATCACCGGAGCGCACAGC
>NW_020664584.1:12150764-12179726 GCF_002925995.2 Terrapene triunguis
GTGCACAGCACTGCTCACACCCAACCAGTATCACCGGAGCGCACAGCATTGCTTACACCCAACCAGTGTCACACAGAGTGGACAGCACTTCCACAGGTGCTGAGCCTCATTCAAGTCACACTTGACAGGCTGTGTCCAGGGAGAGGGGCTCTCGGGGTTGCGATGGGGGCGCTTTGCTCAGTTTTCTCTCTCTTCTCTTGCAGTATTTTGTGTTTGAATTCCATGAACCAAGGGAAGTTTTATTTCACAGACTCATAGAGATTTCCGTAAGTATGCCCTGCTGCCCACACCCCCTGTGTAGTGGCAATAACTGACATGCTGCACTGAAGTGCCAAGTGTGTACGTGTGTGTGTGTTTATGGCAGCACCTTCCACCTGGAGATCTTCAGGCTCTTGTACAAAGTTAGGGCATCAGTATTGCCCCCATTTTACAGGTGGGGAAACTGAGCCACAGACAAGTTAAAGGACCTGTCCAGCATCACATAGCAAGTCAGTGGAAGAGTTGGGAATAAATCTCAAGGGGTCTGACTCTCATCCCTTACTTTAGCCAGTAGACAAAGCTGCCTTCCTTGTAGATAATACAAGCTACATGTGTAGCTATAGGGCCTGATCCAAAACTCATTGTAGTCAATAGCAGTCTGTAACCCACTTTCACATCTCGTGTGGTGTTAGGCAATGCACAGTTGTAATTTTATACCGTCAAGCTATTTCAGCACAACTGTTCGTAGGGTCCCCTGACCCTCCAGCTGAGACTGAGAGTCCAGGGAGAGTTCCTCCCCAGCCTTGATTGAGCCCCCAAGGGAGAACCAAGCACCCCTTCCTCACAGTAAAACATCAGGAGAAATGTGCCCAGATTCTTTCCCCAAGTTTATTTTTCCATTTCCGGCTGACTTACTTGGAGAGGAGTTGTCTGCAGTGTAGTTGTAGCCGTGTCAGTCCCAGGATATTAGACAAGGAGGGTGAGGTAATAGCTTTTATTGGACCAACTTCTGTTGGGGAGAGACAAGCTGTCAAGCCTCACAGAGCTCTTCCTCCATTCCGGTAACCGTAACGGGGCACTCTGCCTTGAATGGGCCCTAGAATATGAGCTAACTACTTATGCTAAACAATCTGTTCCACCTGGCATTTAGCTGTGACACTCGGAGAACCTTTCCCAGACCTGGGGAAGAGCTTATAAAAGATATTACCTCACCCACTTTGTCTCTTGGAGAGGAGTTGACATTTTGTAGCAGTTTTTCTTCCCCTAGTAGGGGCACAAGCTGCTCTCAGTCTCGTCAGATGGAGATTGAAGCCAGTGGCACCCCAGGAATGGTTCCCATTGCCTGTCCCCTGGCCCGCAGAGGGGTGTAACATGCTAGTGGGAGGGAGGGGCTTTCTGACTTGGCAGCCCTTGCATGTGTATAAATGCCAGTGCAAGGCGAAGGCAGGGCAGAATCAGGCCCTTTAAAGACTCTAAGGCCTGAAGCTCAGAAGACTCACCTGAGGCTCTTTATAATAAGAAGGTTAAAAGCAGCACCTGTTTGTTGAAACGTAGGCCAGAGACCAGAGATGCTGGTTCTTCTTCTACTGCAGCCTGCCGCCCTCCACCTGTGGCCCAGCACAGCACCCTTCCCTGCAGGAATGTGCCCAGCCCTGGCACGAAGGAGAGGCCAGCCTGGCTTGGCACCGGAGTGATGCCATCCCAGCTCAGGCCTCCTCCTAGGCATGGATTAGGAGCTTGGCTTAGTTCAGTCCAGGCCTTGGCCCATGGGCAGGAATGCAGTCAATGCAGGCACATGAAAAGTCAACTTGGGCCTCACTGGGCTCGCAGTGTGTTGGGGAGGTCAGCCTGGGCCTGCGCATGAGAGAGGGGTTGGCACGGTTCAGGCCTCAGGCAGGTCTGGGCACATGCAGCAGCTTGTCTAGGGCCCAGGGGAGAAGTCAGCTTGGCTCAGGCCTTGCCCCGGGCTCCTTGGGTGGTTGGCCTGGTGTGGGCCTTGGCTCAGGAGAGTCAGTTTGGGAATGAGAGAGAGGTTGGCTGGCTGGGGCCTTTGCTCCGGCCCAGTGGGGAGACTGGTCTAATGTCTGGGGGAGGTCACCAAGCTTCTGGGCTACATGTGTGTTTCACGACAAGCATGCAGCCATCTGTGCCAATGAAGGCTCATCCTGCTGAGCGGAGCTCTGATTGCGGGATCGTTCTGTTGGTAGCAGCCCGTCCCCTCTGCCCATTCCTCTCTGAGCAGCTGCACTGTGCCCTGGTGACAGCTGGGCCTTTCAGCGGCACAATGGGATTTGTTTGTTACGTGCAGGTTTTTCATTCAAAGAAGATCCCGTTCCTGGGAACACGCATAGGAACATTCAAAATCGACGCCGAGACGGTGTACAGCCAGCCAGGTACAGTGTGCAGAGCCTTGGGGCTGCTGCTCTCGCTTCCCTGGTTTATCCCTCCACGTTGTTTCAGGGGCACCATTTCCGATTTTTTGCGGGGAGGGGGCAACTTTAGCTGTGATTCCAGGGGCTACTTGGGCACCTCAAAACTCTTGGTTTTTTTGCAGATAATAACTTAGAAATTATTATCTGACAGCAGCGGTGTATCTAATTCCCATATAAAGGAAGAAAAATAAATAAATATTAGACCCACTCGGCTCTAATACTAACATGTTCTGACATCTTGTGTCAATTCACCTACGGGACACTGGTTAGGTTTAAAATTTTCATGTATATTTTTAGTTTGTTACTAACTCTTGACTATAACAACTGAAACAATTGTAGAAAAATCTAGATGACTTTCTATCACTTTTTTGCAGTTCACCAAAAGCTTGGAATAGATCATTTAACTTTTGGAAACATCCTACTAGGCCAAGGCCCCGTGAGTTTATGCTGCACCTGCCTGGGGCTCTAGGGGTGTTACCCCACTACAAATAATAGACTAGAAACTGACCTTAAACAGGAGTGAAACTGACACTTTCAGGTCACTTTCACAGTATTGCCAACCCCAAATGTTCAAAAATCATGAATCAGGCTCACCAAAAATCATGAGATTGGCTTTAAAATGAGATTATGTAAAAATAATAGCTTTGGGGTTCTTTTTATTTGCCTTCTGCTTTTTGAGCCTTTAGGGTGCATTGGGTCACATTTTGAAGCTTTCTCCACAGCCACAAGGGCTAAAAACTTCATTTTTCTTTAAGAATGAAGGCTGAAATCATCACACATCCACTTCACTCCAGGAGTGGGGCTTTAAGGAAAACAATAATTATCTTGAGACTCATGACAAAATCATGAGAGTTGGCAACACTGCTTTCACTTCTGTTTAAAGGCTAGTTACTTTCCAGAAGGCTCTTAAACACAACACTCCAGTGACTGAGTTGCAGTTCTCACAGGAGAATATTTAAAACCAAACACCAAGAAAATTCCACATTTTAAAGTTGAGAGAAAAATTGAGACTTCTGAGGTTTATCAGGGCCACTGCAGGCAGGAAAGGAAAATAAACAGGCACAGGAGCTCTGGGCAGCTCTTCCTCTTGAAAGAAAGTTGGAGGGTCAAATCTTCTAGTCTTTAATGAAGTAAAACTTCTATTCCCATCAGCGCCTCCACTCACAGCTATTAACATGTGCTCAATCACTATATGCTTCACATAGGCGCCGACTGGGGGGAAACATGGTGGGCGCTGAGCACCCACTGGCAGCCCCCCTATCATCTCCCCCTCCAGCCCCCCAGTGTTTGCCACCCACCAGCTGGCCCTGCTGATCAGCACCTCCTCCTCCCGCCCCTGCCCGCCACGATCAGCTGTTTCGCAGCAAGGAGGAAGCTTTGGGATGAAGAGGGAGGAGCGAGGGTGCGGTGGGGTCAGGCTGCAGGAGGGGTGCAGGGTGTTCGGCTGCAGGAGGGATTCGGGGGGCAGGCTCTGGCCCGACACGCACCAGGGGCAGGGCAGGCTCCCTGCCTGCCTGCCCTGCCGCCGCGCCGCTCCGGGAAGCAGCCGGAACCTGGGGAAGGAGGGGCGCAGGGGTGTGTGTGGCTGTTGCTTCAGGCACCGCCCCCAGCAGCTCCCATTGCCTGCGGTTCCCCATTTCCGGCCAATGGGAGATGCTGGGGGCGGTGCCTGAAGCAACAGCCACACACACCCCTGCGGCCCTCCTTCCCCAGGTTCCGTCCGCTTCCCGGAGCGGCGCGGGGGCAGGGCAGGCAGGCAGGGAGCCTGCCCTGCCCCCGGTGTGCGTTGGGCCGGAGCCGCTCTAGGTAAACGCTGGGGGAGGGTAGGAGGGGCCGTGAGGAGCTCGCGGGCCGCAAAAAATAACCCTGCGGGCTGCGTGTTTGAGACCCCTGGGTTAGACCTTGTGAGCCGCTTAGATACTATGGTGATGGGGCCACATAAGTACCACAGATAGAGTGGGAACTTCTCTATACCACTGCTATCCCTTCTCTGGGTTTTATCTCCTTCTTTTCACCTATGCCCCTCACATCTCCCTCTTTTCTGAATGTAAACTTGGCTCAGAGGGCTTGGTTATATTTCTTCTGAGTCCCCTGCAGACTCAGGGGCTGGAGGGGTTTCTTCAACACTCATAGAATCATAGAAGATTAGGGTTGGAAGAGACCTCAGGAGGTCATCTAGTCCAACCCTCTTCTCAAAGCAGGACCAACCCCAAGTAAATCACCCAGCCAGGACTTTGTCAAGCCGGGCCTTAAAAACCTTTAAGGATGGAGATTCCATCACCTCCCTAGGTAACCCATTCCAGTGCTTCACCACCCTCCTAGTGAAACAGTGTTTCCTAATATCCAACCTAGACCTCCCCCACTGCGACTTGAGACCATTGCTCCTTGTTCTGTCATCTGCCACCACTGAGAACAGCCTAGCTCCATCCTCTTTGGAACCCCCCTTCAGGTAGTTGAAGGCTGCTATCAAATCCCACCCCACTCTTCTCTTCTGCAGACTAAATAAGTTCCTTCAGCCTTTCCTCATAAATCATGTGCCCCAGCCCCCTAATCATTTTTGTTGCCCTCCGCTGGACTCTTTCCAATTTGTCCACATCCTTTCTGTAGTGGGGGGCCCAAAACTGGATGCAGTACTCCAGATGTGGCTTCACCAGTGCCGAATAGAGGGGAATAATCACTTCCCTCGATCTACTGGCAATGCTCCTACTAATGCAGCCCAATATGCTGTTAGCCTTCTTGGCAACAAGGGCACACTGTTAACTCATATCCAGCTTCTCGTCCACTGTAATCCCCAGGTCCTTTTCTGCAGAACTGCCGCTTACCCAGTCAGTCCCCAGCTTGTAGCAGTGCATGGGATTCTTCCATCCTAAATGCAGGACTCTCCATTTGTCCTTGTTGAACCTCATCAGATTTCTTTTGGCCCAATCCTCCAATTTGTCTCTGTCACTCTGGACCCTATCCCTACCCTCCAGGGTATCTACCTCTCCCCCCATCTTAGTGTCATCTGCAAACTTGCTGAGGGTGCAATCCATCCCATCATCCAGATCATTAATGAAGATGTTGAACAAAACCGGCCCCAGGACCGACCCCTGGGGCACTCCGCTTGATATTGGCTGCCAACTAGACATCCAGCCGTTGATCCCTACTCCTTGAGCCCGACAATCTAGCCAGCTTTCTATCCACCTTATAGTCCATTTATCCAGCCCATACTTTAACTTGCTGGCAAGAATACTGTGGGAAAGTATCAAAAGCTTTGCTAAAGTCAATATATATCAAGTCCACTGCTTTCCCCATATCCACAGAGCCAGTTACCTCATCATATCACCCTCTGCAGTGGGATTCCTGTTTTTCAAGTTCATCTAAAGACTTCCAGATCCTTAATTTAATTACCAGCCTTTTCTTATCTTAGTCACCTTGCCTCTGTTTGTAAACAAAACACTGACTCCCTGCCCCAGGGGCACAAGCTGGGAGAAGCACCTCCCTGCAGAACTCCCATTCCATGCTAATATGGTGCAGTTAAGAGCTCTACCTGGGAGCCCACCTCCTGTATGAAACTCAGGAGAGGGGGCAGGAGCTTTGACCTACACTCACCTCTCTTTAGGGACGGGGACCCCCTGCTAACTCAGTATCCAGCACCCCTTCCCCTCACCACCATGCTGCTGCACAAGCAGGCCCCTGAGATAAGCAAATACCTGTCCAGAGCAGAGGTCTTTGATATGGGATGAAGACATAAAAAGTAGTGCTGTCAAGCGATTAATCGTGCTGTGAAACAATAATAGAATACCATTTATTTAAATATTTTTGGATATTTTCTACATTTTGAAATATATTGATTTCAGTTACAACACAGAATACGAAGTGTACAGTGCTCACTTTATATTTATTTTTTATTACAAATATTTGCACTGTAAAAAACAAAAGAAATAGTATTTTTCAATTCACCTAATACAAGTACTGTAGTGCAATCTCTTTATCATGAAAGCTGAACTTACAAATGTAGAATTATGTGGACATGTGTCCATGCTGATGACAGGTTCTGCTTGATAACGAACCAAAGCAGTGCAGACCAACGCATGTTCATTTTCATCATCTGAGTCAGATGCCACTAGCAGAAGGCTGATTTTCTTTTTTGGTGATTTGCGTTCTGTAGTTTCCACATCAGAGTGTTGTTCTTTTAAGACTTCTGAAAGCATGCTCCACAACCTGTCCCTCTCAAATTTTGGAAGGCACTTCATATTCTTAAATCTTGGGTCTTTAGAAATTTCCCATTGGTACTTTCTTTGCGTTTTGTCAAATCTGCAGTGAAAGTGTTCTTAAAATGAACATGTGCTGGGTCATCATCCAAGACTGCTATTACATGAAATATATGGCAGAATGCGGGTAAAACAGAACAGAGGACATACAATTCTCCCCCAAGGAGTTCAGTCACAAATTTAATTAATGCATTATTTTTTTAAGAAAGTGTCATTAGTATGGAAGCATGTCCTCTGGAATGGTGGCCGACGCATGAAAGGACATACAAATGTTTAGCATATCTGGCACGTGAATACCTTGCAATGCTGGCTACAAAAGTGCCATGCGAATGCCTGTTCTCACTTTCTTGTGATTTTGTAAATAAGAAACGGACAGCATTATCTCCCGTAAATGTAAACAAACTTGTTTGTCTTAGCGATTGGCTGAACAAGAAGTAGGACTGAGTGAACTTGTAGGCTCTAAAGTTTTACATTGTTTTCTTTTTGAGTGCCGTTATGTAACAAAAAAAAATCTACATTTGTAAGTTGCACTTTCACGATAAAGAGATTGCACTACATACTTCTTTGAGGTGAACTGAACTATAATATTTACTTTGTCATGTTTACAGTACAAATATTTGTAATAAAAATAATAATATAAAGTGAGCACTGTACACTTTGTATTCTGTGTTGTAATAGAAATCAATATATTAGAAAATGTAGAAAAACATCCCAAATATTTAATAAATTTCAGTTGGTATTCTATTGTTTAATAGTGCGATTAAAATTGTGATTAATCGCGATTAATTTTTATGAGTTAATCGCGTGAGTTAACTGCAATTAATCGACAGACCTAATAAAAAGTCAACAACCAGTCCCATCTTGTCTTTGCCCCTGTGGCCAGTGCACAATTATACCTTCATGCTTATTCTGTGAGACTTTGTCCCACCCAAATGTAAAAATCCCAAGCAAGGGGGTTCTGCCATTTTCCCGAGAAGCTACTGCAGTCTCAAAGGGATTCTGGGCCTGATCCTTGGCTGGTGTTAATCTGTGTAGCTCTATTGAATACACTTGAGCTACAGTGAGTTACAGTTGGAGAACTGGCCTGAGAATGTCACAAGCATAGGCGTCGACTCTGTGGGTGCTCTGGGGCTGGAGCACCCATGGAAAAAAATTGGTGGGTGCTCAACACTCACCAGCAGCTCCCCACCCCACCGCCCCTGCTCCAGCTTACCTCCGCCTCCGCCTCCTCCACGTCCTGCTTCTCCCCGCTCCCTCCCAGCGCTTGCGCCACAAAACAGCGGATTCGCGGGGGGGGGGGGGGGGGGAGAGGGGGAACACAGCGCACTGGGGGCAGAGGCGGGGCCAGGGTGGGGATTTGAGCAAGGGATCCAATAGGGTCAGGGAGGGGGCGGAATTAGGGCAGGGACTTTGGGAATGGGGTTGGAATGGGGGCGGGGCCAGGGGTGGGGAAAGGGTGGAGTCAGGGCGGGGAAAGGGGCAGGGAGTGCGGGCACCCACTGGCGCCGGAGAAAGTTGGCGCCTATGGTCACAGGAGTGGGTGGGTGAGGTTCTGTGGCCTGCTATGTGCAGGACATCAGACTAGATGATCATGATGGTTCCTTCTGACCTTAAAGTCTATGAGCCAGTCGGGGTTTTCCCAGGGCGCTGGTTCAAACACAGTAGGGTCTCTGATTTCAGAAGTGCAGAGCCACAGTTTCTTGGAGAACTGGCAGTGGTGTGATTAGGAATTCACAGCTCAGAGTCCCTGTCCTTATCTCTTTAGATCACAGGTTCTTTCAGAAGTGGGCTGTCATCAATGACCCGAAGGACACCAGGGCAGGAGTGAAAGGATTTGTGAAGTGTAACATTTCTGTCTTTGCACGAGGTGATATAATGGGCTCCCTTCCCACTTCCTCTAGCAGCCAGAATGAAGACATTGAAAAGTAAGTGTGTGTGCTGCAAAGTTTTTGGGCAATCATTGCCCAACAGTTCATAATGGGTTTCTTGCACCATTCTCTGAAGCCCCTGGTGCAGGCCATTGTCTGAGATGGTAGACCAGCCTAAATGGGCCCTTGGCCTAGCAGTTCCCACATTTCCTGTGTTCTTGGGCTTTGACTTGCTGTGGTGATTTACTGTGACCAGTAGAACAATGATTATTTCTTCTAGGAACTTGCTGCTGCCTAAGAGAGTCCCAGCTGAGAGACCATGGGCCAAAATCTGCATCAAAGTTTACCGAGCCGAGGGCCTGCCCAGCATGAGTGCTGGGATCATGGGGGGGTTCTCAAAGATTGTGGGCGAGAAGAAAGTTTTCATTGATCCATATGTGCAGGTGTCATTTGCCGGGCAACAGGTAAGTCTGCTTGGGCATTCGGCTCTCTGTATCCCACAGGGAGGCCTGGGCAGACCCTCTGTTTTCTGCATGTTAAGCCCCACATCACTGTCGTCTGTGCAGTTGAGATTGGTTTGGAAATGCATATGAATGGATGTAGGGATGTAAGAGGTCGGACTCACCCCTGCGGCGCCTCCTGCTAGCTACTCCGGGGAATCAGCTCAATCCAGCCCAGAGCGCCCTCTGCAGGCCGGTGATCCGCCTTGTCCTCTACTGGCTCCCGTGTCCCTCCCAGGACCCCGGTGCCCCTTGCTCTGGGTGCTGCCCCCTGGCAGTACCCACACACAGTGGGTCTCCCCTCCCAGGGGAACCCCCACCCAGCCTCAGTGTAAGGCTACTGCCAGTCATCGTCTAGCCCCACGCCTGGGGCAGACTGCAGTATCAGCCTACTCATCACTGGCAAGGAGGGTTTGGACCTGCTGCCTTGGCCTACCTCTGGGCTGCCCTCTGCAACTCCTAGTACCCCTTAGCCTAATGCTAGACCACAGCCTGGGGCTTTCCAGGCTGGAGCTCCCCAGCCCTGCTCCACTCAGGTACCCTGTCTCAAGCTCCCTGCAGCCAGGCCCTTCTCTCTCTGAATGTAAAGAGAGACTGCTTGGCCTCTCGCTCACAGCCTTTTTATATAGGGCCAGCTGAGGCCTGATTGGGGTGTGGCCCAGCTGCGGCTACTTCCCCAATCAGCCTAGGTAGCTTTTCCCACAGCCCTAGCCCTCTGCAGGGCTGGCTTTAACCCTTCCCAGGCAGGAGTGGGTGTCCACCCCGCTACAAGGGAGCATACTGAAACTTGGAGAGACAGTCTGCACCAATCAGAGCTTGGATAGTCATATGGTTAGCAGCAGCATGAGCCAGCAATAAAGTAGGAAAGTCATGTGATTAGGGAGAATCTGAGCCGGCATAGGTTGATGGTGGAGAGGAGTTGTTGATGAGATACTGATGCCACAGCCCAAGCTCTGAGGACCTCACAAGCTGTTGTGATAGTCCAGGTGGTTTGGTTATCAGACACAGGTAGACACAGATGTTTCTAGAACTCCTCACACTGCTGAGTATAGGAAAAAGCTCAAAAGAAATCCCAAGGATGAAATCACACAGACTGTTCCATGTCTGGCTCCCTTGGGTGGGTTCCATGGTGTCTGGATGCATTGAAACTGCCCAGCCACCTCTGTCCTGTACAGCCCCAGCCTCTGTCCCGCACAGCCTGATGGGACTGCTGGTCCACCCTGTTACTCTGTCCTGCCCTGAGGCCTGGAGCCTTTGTTAATCAGTCACATGGTTGCCCAGCCTTTCCCTCAGCCCTGTAGTGTGGTGCAGAGTCCTCGGGAAATGCTTCACTCCTGTTAAACCCAGAGACTGATTACAAGGTGCACAAGAGGACAGGAGCAGCGATCTACCCAGCTTTGAAGCTAGCACTCTCCTGTTGTGCACAGCTCTATATACAGGCCAGCTAGGTAAGCAGAGGTGCAGGCTGGAAGAGCAGCTCCATTGTTTTTCTTATAAACTGAGCCATTTGATATAAGGTTAGTGGGACAATAAACATGGGGCCATTGTATAATTTCTCTTCAGAGCAGGACAGCACCTGAGGACATTACATTTACTTCTCCCCCATTCTATATCTTCTTTCTCTTACCCCTCCAGGACAAGCCATCACCCTCCACCTCATCTGAGCTCCACATGGCTGGCTCTGGCCATTAGAGGGCTGGAGCCCCTCCGCTCTGACCCTTGCTCAGCTGTGAGGTGCTCCCGCCTGAGCCTGGCCTGCATGTGCTCCAGGGCGCCGAGCTCCCCCATGCTAAGCTCCCGCAGCTGGCCAAGGGTGGTTTATGCAGCATCTGTACCCTGGCTGCTGCCGCCACTCACCAGTGTTTTAGAGTGACTCTCCTTGCGTTTGCAGTGAGGTCAGAACAGAGGACCAGGGCCTCAGAGCCACACACTAATGGGGAATCCAGATTTTCCCAGAATGCCTCCGTGATTTCTCTTGAACCTGTGGCTGGCTTTGAAGCCACTTGGAGTTCTTTAGCAGTGCGCCGTGCAGTTCTCATGCTTCTCTCTGCCCCAGGGGGAGACCTCGGTGGAAAATGACACTGCAGAACCGGAGTGGAACGAGCAGATCAGCTTCATCGAGATGTTCCCTCCTCTTGCCAGAAAAATAAAAGTCCAACTGTTAGATGATGCAAACATTGGGGACGTGGCGCTCGCTACACACTTCATTGACCTGCAGCAGATATCTGACCCTGGGAGGAACGGTGAGGCCTTTACACCCCACGCCTCTGTCCTGTCCCCTGCCATGGAGCTATCCAGGCAGCATCTAGAGCGTCAAATATGATTCTGCTCCCCCCCCCCCCCCATCCATGCACCTGCCACAGTCATATATGCCTCTGTCTGTGGGGTATGCCCAGGTCTGTCTGTCGTGAAGTGCCCAGGTCTGTCTGAGGGGTGTGTGTCTGTCTGTGGTGAACCACCAATGTCTGTCTGTGGGTGGGGTGTCTGTCTGTGGTGAACAGCCCAGGTCTGTCTGGGTGGAGTGTCTGTCTGTGGGGATATGCCCATGTCAGTGTGTGCGTGGGGTGCCTGTCTGTGGTGAACTGCCCAGGTCTGTCAGTGGATGGGGTGCATGTGGGGTACACCCAGGTCTGTCTGTGGGTGGGGTGTCTGTCTGTCTCTGGAGGTGTACCTGTCAGTTAAGGCAAATCCTGAACTATTTAATTGCAAGTGTTTCTGTCCCTGCAGGCTTTAACCCCACCTTTGGCCCATCCTGGGTGAATCTCTATGGCTCTCCCCAGAACTCGGCTCTGCGGGATGTCCACAAGGATCTGAACGAGGGCCTGGGGGAGGGCATATTCTACCGTGGCCGCATCCTCCTGGCCATTTCTATGGAGATTTTCAGCAGCCCCAGCGCAATAGATGGCAAGCGCAAGGAGGTGCTGAGGGGCACCCTGAGCAAACTGACGCTGAAGAAGAAGAAGAGTAAAAAGGCCAAGGAAAAATCCAAGGCCAGCGCCAAAGAGCAGAGCCAGAGGCAAGGAGGGGACGAGGCTGGCAGCCCCGAGGAGGCAGAGCAGCCCAGTGAGGTCACTGTGGAGGTGGAGGAGCTCCATCCGCTCCCAGAGGTGGGCACTCCAGGGACTGATGGGCCATTCCAAGGGAGGGGATGGGGAAGAGGCCAGGAGCTTCGGGTTTACACTCCGACTGAGAGCTGTGTGTAAACCCGCTGGCGCCGGAGTGACTAGTAACTCACACCTGCTGTTCTTGCAGTGCCACTCGGAGTGTACACGTATGTGGGATGAGAACTGACCCAAGCTAAAATACAGTGGGGCCCTTCCTATGTCAAAGGAGTGTGTGCTCTGGAAGCTGCAGGTGTGCTGGGTCCGTTACTGCGGAGCGCTTTGGCTACCGGCGCTGATTTTTCCTTTTCCCTGGGGGTGCTCAACCCCCGCTTCACCCCGATGCCCCGCCCCCACTCCGCCCCTTTCCCTGAAGGCCCCACCTTCACTCTGCCTCCTCCCTCCCCCATTCTGCCCCGAGGCCTCCGCCCACCTGCCACTCTCCACCCTCCCCCTACAGCTGTTTGATGGCAGTGCGTGCCCCCATCAGCTGAGGAGCGAGGGCGGGGAACAGCTGTGGCTAGTGGGTGCTGAGCACCACTGTTTTTTTCTGTGGATGCTCCAGCCCCTGAGCACCCATGGAGTCGGCGCATATGGCTTTGGCGAAGGCAAGTCCCGTGTCTGCAGCTCTAACGCTCTGCTTTTAAAAACTAGTTCTGGTCTCAGAGAGCGGCCGCCGTCCATCGCAGGCAGGGCCCTCCTGAGGCCTTGCACTGACAGAAAGCCAGTGCAGTAATTGAATAGTTGCATTGTGACTGGGGACAATAGGCAAGACCCCTGCCCCCCACCACAGAGTGTTCCCCTGAGCTTGCCTCCCGCTTGCTAAACCCTTGTCATTGCTGGAACCTACAAACCTGCCGCTCTGTGGGAAGCTGGTGGAATGAATCCAGGACAGGTTGCTCAGGGCATGAGCACTCAGTCTGCTGGGTCATGCTCCCACTGCGACCAGCAGAGCAGCCCTGCCACGCACCCTGGCAATTGCCGTCCTGGAGCCTCTGAGTCAGCGGGGTGCGTGAGGCTGCTATGAGCTCAGCATAGGGTAAATAAAGTTGTAATTCAGAGGAAAGGGGACCCCTTGGGCCTCAGCGCTGGGCCCCTCCTGCCCCCTGGGACCCTCACTGCTGGCCTGAACGGTCATTGCAAACACCCTCTGTCACCTCTTTTGTGAACTTCTAGTAGGCTTCCCTCTTCCAAGAAGCATCATTTCCATCCTGCCCGCCCTCAGCCTGAGCCAGCCAGCTGCTATCTAGCTCCATGTCTCCATCAAGCGCTGGGGAAGTAGGGAAGCCTCCACCCAGCTCAGTGACAAGGGGAGAGAGAGCTGAGTCCATCAGTAGTGTACTGGCACCTTAGCCTTTAGACCAATGGTCCCCACCTTAGCCTTTAGACCAGTGGTCCCCACGGAGGACCATGGCGGCAGACGAGCATCCGCCGAAATGCCGCCGACAAGCGGCGTCATCCAGAGGCGTCATCGCCAAAATGCCGCCAAAATTCGGCAGCATTTCGGCAGATGCTCGTCCACTGGCCAGTACGCGAGCGCACTTAGACGCCCGTGGGCACCGCGTTGGGGACCCCTACTTTGGACCCTCTCGGGCTTCCCCTGTGGCATCACATAAGCACTGAACCAGGGGAGAGCCAGGTCTGAGCTCTGGGAGATAGAACGATTGCTCCGCCACAGCCTCAGGGATCATAGACTCATAGGACTGGAAGGGACCTCGAGAGGTCGCCTAGTCCAGTCCCCTGCACTCATGGCAGGACTAAGTACTATCTAGACCATCCCTGACAGGTGTTTGTCCAACCTGCTCTTAAAAATCTCTAATGATGCGGATTCCACAACCTCCCTGGGCAACTTATTCCAGTGTTTAACCATCCTGACTGTTAGGAAGTTTTTCCTAATGTCCAACCTAAACCGCCCTTGCTGCAATTTATGCCCATTGCTTCTTGTCCTATCCTCAGCGGTTAAGAAGGACAATTTTTCTCCCTTCTCCCTGTAACAACCTTTTATGTATCATGTCCCCTCTCAGTCTTCTCTTCTCCAGACTAAACAAATCCAATTTTTTCAATCTTCATGTTTTCAAGACCTTTAATCATTTTTGTTGCTCTTCTCTGGACTTTCTCCAAATCTTTCCTGAAATGTGGCACCCAGAATTGGACACAATACTCCAGTTGAGGCCTAATCAGCGCAGAGCAGAGCAGAAGAATTATTTCTTGTGTCTTGATTACAACACTCCTACTAATACATCCCAGAATGATATTTGCTTTTTTTGTAACGGTGTTACACTGTTGACTCATATTTAGCTTGTGGTCCACTATGACCCCCAGATCCCTTTCTGCAGTACTCCTTCCTAGGCAGTCATTTCCCATTTTGTATGTGTGCAACTGATTGTTCCTTCCTAAGTGGAGTACTTTGCATTTGTCCTATTGAATTTTATCCTATTTACTTCAGACCATTTCTCCAGTTTCTCCAGATCATTTTGAATTATATAATCCTATCCTCCAAAGCACTTGCAACCCCTCCAAGCTTGGTATCATCTACAAATTTTATAAGTGTACTCTCTAAGCCAGTGTCTCTATGCCCGCACCGCTTCCAGCAGCTCCCATTGGCCTAGAGCAGCGAACCGCGGCCAGTGGGAGCCGCGTTCAGCCAAACCTGCAGACGCAGCAGGTAAACCAACCCGCCAGGGGCTTTCCCTACACAAGCGGCATCCCAAGTTTGGGAAACACTGCTCTATGCCATTATCTAAATCATTGATGAAGATATTGAACAGAACCAGACCCAGAACTGATCCCTCCGGGACCCCACACGTTAGGCCCTTCCAGCACTTCCAGCATTGTGAACCACTTATAACTACTCTCTGGGAACAGTTTTTCAACCAGTTTTGCACCCACCTTATAGTAGCTCCATCTAGGTTACATTTCCCTAATTTGTTTATGAGAAGGTCACACAAGACAGTATCAAAAGCCTTACTAAACTCAATATACACCACATCTACCGCTTCCCCCACATCCACAAAGTTTGATTCCCTGTCAAAGAAAGCTATCAGGTTGGTTTGACATGATTTATTCTTGACAAATCCATGCTGACTGTTACTTATCACCTTATTATCTTCTAGATGTTTGCAAATGGATTGCTTTATTATTTGCTCCATTATCTTTCCGGGTACAGAAGTTAAGCTGACTGGTCTGCAATTCCCCAGGTTATCCTTATTTCCCTTTTTATAGATGGGCACTATCTATATTTGCCCTTTTCCAGTCCTCTGGAATCTCTCCCATCTTCCATGACTTTTCAAAGATAACTAGTGACACCATCCTGCAGCAGCTCTTTCCTCTCTGCCGGGTCCTGCCAATCAAGGCAGCCACTCCTCATGGCCCATGGGATGAAGGTGCTGCTGAGTGAGGGGCATGTCAGCCTAGGTCCCAGACCCAGTAACCATTCTCAGGCCCCAGGGCCCGCTGCTCTGCTTAGGAGTATTTTGACATGACCCCTGTGATGGTTGGACTGATTGGTGTCTCCTTGTTTAGAACTCACTGGGAGTGAAGGAAGAATTCCTCCTCTACGCTGCCTTCTTTGAAGTGACTATGATGGACCCCTCCATAGGCTCCAAGCCTGTGCGTTTTGAGATCTCAATAGGTAAATGTTTCTGATGCTCCTGTTTTCTTGAATTAGAAGAAACAAAATGAAAATATTTCTGAGCCTCAGCAAAATGTATTAATTCCCAGCCAGATTAGTTCACAGTTCTGGCTGTAAAGTGCCCTAACAGGTACACAAAACCACACAACATGAATGTCACAGCTAAAAGCACCCTCGAGGTTACAGGGTGGAGATTTCTAGTGCAGGTTATGGAGATAAATATTCTAGCTACCTTAGGCCTTTTCAGAATGGATTAGCGATTGTCCAAATTCCCGGGGAACATTCCAGAGTTAGGGTTTATGGGGGGACACTTATGGTGGGAGTAGGGGAGAGGGATGGTGGGAAGGGACTGCAGAATAAGGGAGGGCAGCGGGAGAGGGAAATGCGGGAGTGGAGGGAGAGAGAGCGAGAGAGAGGCTGAGAAGCTCAATGGTTGTGGAGTGATGCCAGGCAGCTGAGGGCATCAGAGGGATGGGGCAACTGGGGAAACAACCCGTGGGAAAAGATTTTTTTTTTTTAAAGTCCAAAGTCCCAAACTTCAGAGTTAAGTGAATGACGATGCTAGGAAGCTGCAAAGGCTCCTGCCAGCTTCTGCTGCTGCTTCCCACATGGAGCGGGTTGGGTGGAAGAAGGAAGGGAAGCTGCTGCGCCTGGGTGGGTCCTTCTGAGTCTAGTGAGGGTGTCGGGGGGCTAAAAGGCTCCCTATAGTAAAACTGTGAACTCGGAAGAGTCTAGGAGGAGTTCATGTCTGGCCACCCAGAGTCTCCAGCTTGTGTGCACCATGCTCTGAGGGCTGGACATTAAGGCACTTCCAATGCCGGGAACACTGGCACTTGCTTCTAGTACTCCAGTGGCTGGGCAGGCGCATCCTGTCACCTCTAGGCTATGGCAGATATTTAGTTTAAAATATGAACAATACATGTATTTGCAAGGGAACTATGGGAAAGCTGAAGAGGTTGTGACCAAAATGCCTAAGAAAGGTCAGAAAGGAGAAGGGCCTGAAGACAAGCAGCCTTTGCTGGATCCCACTTCAGACGAGGAGCTGGATATTGAAGTTATGGCCCCGAGTCCAACTTTACAGAATAAATCCATGACAGAAAGCCAAAGGCCAGAGCCCACCGAATACGACAGGTGAGTTCTCTTCATGGTGCTCGCTCACATCAGCCTCCTTCGCAAAGGTGCTTTGGACTCTTATTCATCCCATAAGGCATTAACAGGTACATGGGTGTAGATGGTAGGGCTCCTAGCTAATCATGTTCCACCTAGCCAGCGAGATTCTCTAGTGAATCAGTAGGAGTTGGAAGCTTCTCACTTCCATTGATTTGAATGAACGTTCGGGGCCTAAGTGCTTTTGATCCCCCAGCCCTAGATGCCATACGTAGATAGCTAAAGGCCACTGTCCCCAGGAGAGCAGTGGTTCCGCCTATGGTGGCAGCAGAAATGTCGTGCTGGGTACATTGGGTATTCAGCATCTCAAATGCTGGATATGAAGTGTTCCAACTGAGGGTGGGAGTGGAGGATTAGCATGTGGTGCTTCTCTGGTACAGGGAATCCCCCCGAATGGGCAGGGAGATGATTGCTATGGGACAAAAGACAGGAATTTAGCTCTTCCAATCTGGTTTTGGAGCTGTCTAGGTACCAGTGTCTGTTGAGCCTTCACCCCAGAGGGGGTTCAGACCAGCTGACTGCCATAGACACCAGGAGGAACTCATTTTATTGGGTGGGTTAGGCCATCTTAGACTCCACCGAGCTTCATCCTGTTCTGTTGAGGCTCCTTTTACTCATTTGGGATGGCAGAGGACAAATCCTTTGGCTTCAAACTGTGTCTTTCCTGCGATGGCACAATGTCCATGAGAGAGGAGAATGCTCAGTGCCTTTTCCGCTGCAGGGAAGGACACAGCCTTGAGCATTGCTCGGCATGCTGGGGCTTCACCAACTGCATGCTGCACTAGGGGATTTGCTGTTGGGGGTTCAAGACTGGTGCCAGAGTCTAGTGTCGGTGGCCAGACAAGCTTGACCCCCAAAGAAGGTTCAGTGTCTAGGGTCTTGACGAAGTCATCGTGTAAGACAAGTTCCAGCTATGAGGGTCATTCCAGGCTGCCCTGGAGGAGTTCTCTGACCTCCCCCGTTGGGGTTGGCTCTGCCATAAGCACTGCATCAGCCCTTGCACCCAGCCCTTATGGCAGGATCTCTGAGCCAGATTCATAAAGGTACTTCAGCTCCTTGATCATGGAATTAGGCACCTAAGTCCCAGTTTTAGACTCCACTGAGGTCCACAGAATCCCCACCGAATGCTGTAGGCATCTAAACTAAGTCTTCAGCGTAAAAGTTCCCTTGGCACCTGTGTTTCTGTCTCTGGGTATGCACGCTGCTGCCTCCCTTTAGGGGACGTCTCCTTACGAGGCCCAGAGCAATCCACAAATCCGAGAAGGTAAGTTTTCGCCTGTGGGGCCTGATATGGGATAGAAGTCACCTGCTGGGTTGGGTCCCATTCAAAATCTGCCTAGAGGTGGTGCCTACCTCCTAACTTTGTCCCAATAGTTAGAGCAGTCACCTGGGATATGGGTGACCCAGGTTCAATTCCCCTGTCTGCTGAAACAGGGGGAAAATGAGGTCTGAACGTGGGTCCCACCCCTCTCAGGGGTGAGTTATGGGTTATTCTCATGTGGGGCTCCCTTAATCTCTCCTCTTGATGTTATTCCACTATGCGTTATAGAGTCACTGGGGACGGGGACTGAATGTTGAGTCTCCCACCTCACTGGGGTGCCCTGGCCACTGGACTATAGAGTCGTTCTCTCTCTCACTCTGGCCCAGTGATGCTAAGTATTTGTCCCCAATGGAATAGCTTCCCCGGAGAGACCGAGGGAGCCCCGCATCAGACGATCCCACAGTGCAGTCGTTAGAGCACCCCCTATTCAAATCCTTTTATCCCCTCTGATGGGTCTCCCACATCCTGCGCAAGTGCTCTAACCACTGGGCTAAACGTTATCACGTGATGGCCCCCCTCCTCCTCTGGCTGTTCTGTGTGGACAGCCCTGCCTGATTCATTTTCACAAGAAACTCCCTGGGCGCCTAGGGCGACCTGACTTCCCGGATCTGGATCGCAGAGACAGGAGCTTCCCTGCAGCCTGGACTTAGGCACTTCTCTCTGTGAGCGGGACGGGGCTCAGCACTCACTCCTATAGCTGCAGAGAGTCCTGTGGCACCTTTAAGACTAACAGATGTATTGGAGCATAAGCTTTTGTGGGTGAATGCCCACTTCACCCACGAAAGCTTATGCTCCAATACATCTGTTAGTCTTAAAGGTGCCACAGGACTCTCTGTTGCTTTTTACAGATCCAGACTAACACGGCTACCCCTCTGATACTTGACTCCTATAGTTGGCATCTCCCATTGGTTAGTCCAAGCAGCTCTTGCCTAGCATACTGGCGGCTGTGAATGGCATTCTAAGGCACCTGTTTCTCCCCGTGCATTGTACGGGGAGCCCAGGTGCCTGACTCAGGCTTTGTGGATCCCAGTGTGTTCCTGTGATTTTCTAGGCACCTGAGAGCTAGGCGCTGCAATGCTCAGTGTCACCACCCTACGTCCCTTGTGAATCTGGGCCTCTGTTCTCAGCACTGTGCTTCTTTCTCGGAGCTAAAGGCAGCAGCCGCAGAGCCATGCATCCCATGGCTTGGTTCCCCCAAGGCGACTGACTGTATTAGGATGGCTCTGAGGCTGCTTCAGTCTCTCAGTGTGAGTTGTAACCTGCTCGGCCTGTTGCTCTTAGTTCTTACAGCTGCCTGCCCTTGCTGCATGAGAAGCCCTGTGTGTACGTCTGGAGCTATTGGGAAGATCACACCTGGAGGCTCTACAATTCCAACTGGATTGTCAAAATAGCAGAACGCCTGGTAAAGTATAGCAGTGACTGGGAGACCCCATTGCTTCCCCTCGCACTGCTTCCTCCTAGCACTCTTTCTTGGGCTTACTGATTTCTTTTATGACATTTATTTGTAGCAATTTTTGAGTTTTATGTAGATGTCCAATAATTGTAGGGTGACCAGATGTCCCGATTTTGTAGGGACAGTCCCGATATTTGGGGCTTTTTCTTTTATAGGCTCCTATTACCCTCAACCCCCTGTCCCGATTTTTCACACTTGCTGTCTGGTCAACCTAAATAATTGGGGGTGTTTGAGGCTTTCTCTTTGTACGTACTGTAACGAGTAATTGTATCTCACATACGTTACTCCTGGCAGTAGCGCATACCGAGAGTGTAATCTCTTTGTAAAGTTCCACAGCATGCTTTAACAGAGCACTTCTTCAAACAGCACTACGTTAAAGTGCACTAGATAGACTTCAGTGTGCACAGGCAGGGTCTACATGGACCAATTAATGTGCCACAAGTTACTGTAGACAAGCTCTTAGATACTAATAAGCCTTTCTGGTGTTTTCCCAACGTTCATTGTAAAAACACTTGTTTCAGTTTTTTGTGGGGGGGTGTTTCATTGGTGTTTATCAGTTAAAACAGAAAATCAGAAGCCCAAAGCATGTGTCGTTAATCTGTCAGGAGTTTAATACTCTCCTCCCCCACTGCAGTCAGGGCCTCTTGCAGGATTGAGCCCTGGCCACTCACATGGGTTTGATCAGGAAAAGTACAGCATGTGCAATATTGAGACGGTGGGAGCTGGATGCGCTGTTCCATGGTTTCTCACATTCTCTTTCTTTGCGTGCGAGCAGTGTGCTATGTTTGGACACGTGCTGCATTGTTTTGTTTTGTGATGCAGGTTCTTTGGGGGAGCTGTTGCGAACCACAAAGGAACTTGTTCTCAGCCTTAATTTCTCTAACTGGAGTCAATACTTACTTAGGGCACAATTGCGTCCTGGGAACTGGCCACTGGTGTTTGGGTTGAGAAATCTGAAAGAGGTTACCTATGTGCCATTTGTGACCACTTCTGTTCCAGGACTGGTGTATATAGTGTAAATATAAAAAGTAACACTCATATACCCGGTTTCCACATCACTGATTCTCCTCCAACAGGAAGCTGACCTGCAAGGCCCTGACATTTGCTACCTCTTGTCAAAGGGGCCCCCAGGTTATTTTAGGTAAATTTTCGGGGACTTGAGACAAAGGCACTGCTCTCCCTGCTGCATGTCTGCACTTGCACCCAGGGATAATTTTAACGTGGCGCTTGTCTCAACAGGAACATGGACTGGATGACGTGGAGACGCTCATGAGGAGGCCAAAGTCTAAAGCAGAAGACAGACTCAAGCAGGTGCTGGAGGAGTTTGTAGCTGGATGCAGGTTAGTGAGTCTCTGCTTCCTCTGGTTTCTTTCTGAACTCTTTGTTTGCATTTCAGTGAATGTTCCCAGACACCACACTCTCCCCAGACCTTGCCCAGCCTGTTCTGCCCCAGTCACAGGTGTAGGCCAAAACCCATAACTTTTCAGTCACAGTTAGAGGTGGATCGAAATGTCCCAGAACTTGGGAGCAGATCACACCTAGCTCCAGAGCCAAACATTGTGGCGAAGGCCCATCACTAGTTATGAATTGCTATGCAGAGATAGGCACCTATCTCCTGAGAAGGGTGGGGCTTTCCTCTCATCTGCATCTCCCATTGGTAGTTTAGGCAGCTCACTGCCTAGCTAGCTGGCGTATGGCAGTCTAAGGTGCCTGTCTCTCCCCAGTCATTATACAGGGAGCCTAGGCACCTAGCTCAGGCTTTGTGGATCACAGCGTGATCCTGTGATTTTCTAGGCACTTGAAACCACAGGCGCCAACTCCATGGGTGTTTGGGGCTGGAGCACCCATGGGGAAAAATGGTGGGTGCTGAGCACCCATCAACTCCCCCTCCAGTCCCCCAGTGTTTGCTGCCCATTGGCAGGTCCCATTGATTAAGCATCTCCCTCCCTCGCCGCGTCTCTCGCCTGCCATGATCATCTGTTTTGCGGCATGCAGGAGGCTTTGGGAGAGAGGGGGAGGAGCGAGGGCGCAGCTTGCTGGGGGGTGGGGGCGGAACGGGGTGGGAAGAGGCGGGGGTGGAGCGGGGACCGGAAGAGGCAGAGTGGGGGTGGGGCCTGAGGCAGAGCCAGGGGTCAAGCACCCCCTGGCACATTGGAAGGTCGGCGCCTGTGCCTGAGAGTTAGGCACAATTTCCTGGGGAGCCCAAAGCTCTGCAGAGGAAGCCTGAGCAGTGACCAAAGCAGGCCTGTGTGCTCCGCAGAGCCAGCAGCAATCAGAGGAAGGGTGTTATACTGCAAGAGACTGTGCGGTTCCTCTGCTGCTTTGCACGCTACACTGAAGAACAATGGTGCAGGCCCCTCCTCGAGCGAAGGGCTCTATGGTTTAGGAAGAAAGCCATCCAGCTAGTAAGGCTGGTCAATAAAGACAAGAAAGGAGGGGAAGAGAGGGAAGGAAAGGGAAGAGGGGGGATGGAAGCAGGGGCGGCTCCAGGCACCAGTGCAGCAAGCGCGTGCCCGGGGCAGCAAGCCGCGGGGGGCGGCCTGCCGGTCGCTGTGAGGGCGGTAGGCTGGCGGCTTTCGGCGGCATGCCTGCGGGCAGGGCCGGCTTTAGGCCAATTCCCCGGAATTGGGCCCCGCACCCAGCCAGAGCGTGGCAAGCCCACAGCCCCGCTCCCTGGGCCAGAGCTCCAAAGCCCCGCGGCCCTGCTCCCCGAGCCGGAGCTCCAAAGCCCCGCGGCCCCGCTTCCCCGGCCGGAGCTCCAAAGCCCTGCGGCCCCGCTCCCCTGGCCGGAGCTCCAAAGCCCTGCGGCCCCGCTCCCCCGGCCGGAGCTCCAAAGCCCCGCGGCCCCGCTCTCCCGGCCGGAGCGCAGCAAGCCCCGTGGCCCCCCTCCCCGGCCGGAGCATGGCAATCCAAAGTGCCGCCGAAGACTCGGAGCGCTGCCCGGTGAGTATAAGCCCCACGAATCGGGCCCCGCACTTGCTAAAGCCAGCCCTGCGTGCGGGAGGTCCACCGATCCCGTGGCTTCAGCGGCAATTTATCAGCGGGGACCTCCTGCAGGCATGCCGCTGAATCTGCGTGACCAGCGGACCGCTCGCAGGCGCGCCACTGAAAGCTGCCTGCCTGCCGTGCTTGGGGCTGCAAAAAACATAGAGCTGCCCCTGGATGGAAGCCAAGAAGATGCAGGAGAGATTGAGTGAGCTCATACAGGGCACCCCGCTCCCAAGAAGCACAGGGGGGAGCAGGCTGCAGTTCCAGAGCTGGTGTTAATGGGTTGCTGGTCGGTTTGCCACAGTAAGCGGAATGTAGCTTCAGGTGCTACGCCAGCCACTCTCTGCTTTGGTAACTGCCTTTGTGCTTCCCCTCCCTTTCTGCTTGGAAAGACCCACGCGGACAGGAGGGAGACTGAAGCTGACTAAGGTCCCATTCAGGGTGACTGCTCAGTGGGGCAGGGGCCTGTTGTGGGGCTAGAGCCTAATTTACTATGAAGGGGACACATGAGGTCCTGCCTAATGCACAGCTCAAATGCAGCTAAGGGCTGTTGGTGGCTGGAGAAGGAAAAGCAGTTCAGAGAGAGGGGGGATGTTAGTGGTTTCCCTTGAAATCCATTAGGTTCATGTTTTCGGAGCCGTGCCCTGCCTGAGGGATGTGGAGAGCGTGGTCCTGGCTCAGGGCTCACGGGCTCTCTCTAATCACAGGCAGTATTCACTGAATGCTGAGAAAAAAATGATGTCACGTCCAAACAACCTTGACAGATGTCGGCTGAAATCCCTGACACACAACATTGTAAGTGGGGTAGGGTCTGTGGGGTTGAGGGAGGGAGGGGCTTTGGGTGGTCACTGGCTCTGAGAGGAGTTTGGGGAGGGGGACAAGGTGGAATTGCCATCATGGGAGATGTGTAGTGCCGGTTCTGAAGGAACTGTATGTGTCTGAATGGCCATTGTTATGTGCCCATCACCGCAGCCTCCGTCCTGCTGCTCCTGCAGCCGGAGTCTCGGGGCAGTTCTGCACAGGTGCGTGGGTCTGCCCACCTGGAGCGCCCTCGAGACTGATGGGGCTTGTCTGTCTGGAACAGCTTGCAGGATCGAGACCTTAGCCAGTAAAACTGAGCTACTGCCTGTCTGCCGGAGGCTGTCTCTTTACCTGCCCAACTCCAGATAATCCCTGCGTAACCTGGTAAGCCTCACACTGTGCCCTGAAGGGAGGCCACCTTGCAGAGAGGGTTGGTTCTAATGCTAAAGGCTCTCTGTGACCGTAGTTAATAGTCTGTGGGTACTGCCCCTGCCACCCTCCCCTCACTCACTAGGAGCAGGTGTCCATCTCCCCACGGATCCTGTCCTGGGTAGGGGCTGGCCCCTGATGCTTCAGAGGAAGTTGTCAGGCTCCCCACAAGGGGCAGTTCTGCAGTAAGCAGCCCCAGAGGCAGTTTGTTCTGTGGTTGGTTTGTGCCCCGAAGTCCGGTACTGATTTTATCCTAGCCCTTGTGACTCACACACTTAAACATCTGGGTCCTGTGTGTCCTAGCTTGGGGCAGTGCCTGGGTCCCAGCCCAGATTCCACAGGGCTCTGGAATCAGCCCCTGGAAAGGCCCCTGAAAGGGGAGCCAGGGCAGCTCCTGAAGTTCAGGTGGAACAGGCTCACCGAGGGCTGCTCCGCCACAAAGAAACAGTTGGAGTCCAGTGCAGGGTATGGCTGGGTCGTGTGGGGCTGTGTTCCCCCGCGTGGCTCAGTGATGGACTCCGTGTAGGACTGTGGCTGGGCTTGTGGGACTGGGTTCGCAGGTGTGGCTGGGCCGTGAGGGGCCGGGTTTCCCTGCGCGGCTCAGTGACAGGCTCAGTGTGGGGGTGTGGCTGGGCCGTTTGGGGCAGAGTTCCCGGGTGCGTCTCAGCGACAGGCTCAGTGTGGGGGTGTGGCTGGGCCGTGTGGGGCCGGGTTCCTGGCTGCAGCTCAGCGATGGGCTCTGTGTGGGGGTGTGGCTGGGCCATGTGGGGCAGGGTTCCTGGCTGCGGCTCAGTGACAGGCTCTCTGTGGGGGTGTGGCTGGGCCGTGTGGGGCCGGGTTCCCGGGTGTGGCTCAGCGACGGGCTCAGTGTGGGGGTGTGGCTGGGCCGTGTGGGGCCGGGTTCCCGGTGCGGCTCAGCGACGGGCTCAGTGTGGGGGTGTGGCTGGGCTGTGTGGGGCTGGGTTCTCGGGTGCGGCTCAGCGACAGGCTCAGTGTGGGGGTGTGGCTGGGCTGTGTGGGGCCGGGTTCTCGGGTGCGGCTCAGCGACGGGCTCAGTGTGGGGGTGTGGCTGGGCCATGTGGGGCCGGGTTCTCGGGTGCGGCTCAGCGACAGACTCAGTGTTGCTGATAAATTGCTAGAAGTTGTTGGTGACGTTAATTTCGAGGGGACCCGTCCCCACTCCGTGGCTGCTGCTCTCCCCTGCCCGCTGGGAGCCGTGGGGGCGGTGAGAGCTGTGCTGGAGATGGACGTACAGGCTTGGATCCACCCCGCTGAGTACAGCTCCTCAGACAGGCCTAGATGTGACCACCTGACCTCGGGAGGCTGGTGTGTCCGGCGTTCTCGGTGGGCGTCAGGCGCGCTGCAGACCTGTGACCGGTGTGCTCTGTGTTCAGATCCTGTATGCGAAGCAGGGGCTCCGCGTGAGGAGGCGGCTGATTCGAGCCAACGTGAAGGAGAAAGTGAATGACGCAAAGAGAATCCTAGGAAAGCTGCGCTCCCTGGCTAAAGAGGTACGATGTGCGCTGGCCGGGACCCCGGGCACCCCCGACTTCTGGACAGGCAGGCGAAGGGGGCCAGGCCCCCACTGGCTGGGCGAGTGGAGACTAGGCTCTCCTTCTCCCGCACCCCCGTGGATGGGCGGGGGCTGGGCTCCCTCTTTCCCAGTTGGGAGGGTGGGGGCTGGGCTCTCTCCCTCTCGCTAGGCAGGTGGCCTCCCTACTCTGAATTATTTTTTCCTATTGTAAACACTCCTGTGAGCTTGGGGTCAGTGCCAGCGAGAGCCAAGTGGCTGAGGCCATGCCTACTCCCATGAATAGCTGGACCCTCACCCCACTTGGGAAGTGTGTAGAGAATGTTAGATTGTATTATGCTGCTCAGCCACTAGGTGGCACCGTGTCACAGACCTTATTGATGCTCACAACATTCCTGGCAGTGCATTAGTGTCTTAAGGTGAACACATCCCTAGTGTACCTCTGGGGGTAGGAAGCTCTGTGGCCTGTCCATATCTGGCACAAGAGCCTGACATGCTAGTAGCAGCCCTGCAACCTGCTCTGTCCAAGGTGTACATGATAGAAGATGACAGAATAAATGGTTCTAAGTGATGGAGAAATAGTGGATCTGCTGTGATTTGTGAGCAGAACCTAATGATCCCCGCCCTATATGTGACATCGCTGCTTTCTGTCCCTGCCTGGCCCGGCCATTTGGCAGCAGCGCGCTTGAACGGGGAGACAATCTCCAGTTCTGCTGTCTCAGGGTCTCTCCCCAGGAGGATCCGTGTTGAGCACATTCTGTGAATTCTGAGCTTTCATTTAAAACAATTCTGTTTCTTTTTCTGTAGCAGAAATTTGGGCCTTTCTATATTCAAAGTTTCCTCACAATTAGTTTTAATCAGTTTACAAAACTAATTCATTAAACCGGTGAAAACATAGTGTGGATACTCTTAATTGGATTAAAACCAGATCTGCCTCGATGTAGGTCTTAACTGATTCTTTACTGAATTAAGCTAAATTCATATAAACTAGGCTTAATTTGGGTTAAGTGTGTCCCCGGTGGGTATTGCATGGGTTTAACTCACTTGGTTTGGAATCGCACCTTCAGTGAGATGGATGCAGCTTTGAACACAGACAAGGCCTACCTCTTCGCAATGTTAACTAATGAGATGCTGCCCTGTTAATCCAGCCAGTAGAGAGCTGTTCCCAGCCAGCAATGAGACAAAGGCAGGAATTTACCTCCCCTCTTTCCTTACCTCAATGAGATGTGAACTTCAGCACCTGTCAAAGCCATCTAAGTGCTAGCATCAAGCACTACAAACATACTCATTTCTTAAAACCGATGTAATTATTTCTGTGCCGGTTTGTGTGTGGACACTAATTTCAGAATAAAAGGGGCTAAAGTCAATTTAGCTAAAATTGGTAACAAAACGTTAGCAAAAGGGACTTTAGGCGCTTTTATTCTGAAATTAGTGTCCACACACAAACTGGCACCAAAATAATTACATCGGTTTTAATTCACACATTTTTCATTGTTTCATGCAAGGTTGTGCATAGACCACACCGCTGAGGCAACCCTTTAATTGTCTGTTTTTCTTTAAAGTGTCCATGGAGGAAAGAACTAGTGTGTCCTTCTTGTGTTTCCCTTTGAGGAGTGAAAAAACCTGGAAGATTTTTTTTGAAAGGTTGTGGTTTTTATGTTAGAATTGTCCGTCTCATCTATATTTGCCAGGGGACTTGCTGGCTGGCAGGAGAACTATAAAAGGCTGGAACCTGAGCAATTAAGAGGGGAAGAGGTTTTTTAGTTAGTGTTTAAAAAAAGCCTCTCTTCTTTGTTTGTCTCCATAGTTGCCCTAGTGCCCCACTCTGTGCCTATGCCGTACATTTACAGTACAATTTTGCACTGCGGCAACGGCACAGGACTCATTGTCTTAATGTAACCTTTCTGCTGGGTGGTGTCAGCAGCAACAACAAGGGCCAGGTTCAATATCTAGGGGTTCCTCTTAACATTGCAGAACAGAACCGGCTCGAGCCCCGACCCCGAAATCTGGGAAAATTAAACACCACCCCTGGGCACCTCTGAAAGACAATACTTCCCCACTTACAAGCACTGAGTCTGTGTATAACAACCCCCCCCCCCCACACACACATTCATTTAGGAAAACATTGCAACAATAATTCAAAAGCACGTAAACTATAAGTAAACACCCACCCCACAGTACGTCGGGCAATGTCCTTTGCCTCAGTTTCCCACCTTGTGCAATGAAAGTCTGATGGACAAAAGTCCCTTTAACACGCCACTCCCCTTTCCCTCCGCTGCACACAGTTGGGGTGTGTTCGTGTGGGTTTGTCTCCCACCTGTCAAAGGAGGGCCATTGAGCAATACCTCTTGCTGCTGCTGCTGTCCCTGCTGCTCACTGCCGCTGTTATCTCTGCCGCTGCTTGCTGGCACCGCCACAGTGCCATGTTCTGAGGTTCCACTGCTTAGCCCAGCTACTGGTGCTGCCTCTGCTTTGTCTTTCACTGCAACTCTGGCCCCACACCAGGTCTCAGGCTCAGCCCTTAGACATGCTCATCAGTGATGTCAGCTCTACTGACACTGAACAGAAACAAGGCCTCTCAATTGAGTCTGATCAACTCCATTTTTAAACACTGGAGAGAAAATGTTTCAAGTGGTCTCTAGGATGCTTTAAACAGAGTGTGGAACACCTGTTCTCACCCCCCTCTAACTTTCACTTGGCGTTGGCACCCCTACCCTGCTTAGCGAGCAGGGACGGCTCTAGGTTTTTTGCCGCCCCAAGCAAAAAAAATTTTGGCTGCCCCCCATTCTAGCCCTGGGCTCCTCGCCGCACCCCCCTGCCGCCCCAACCCTGGGCTCTCCCCCACCACCCGCACCCCCTGCCCTGGGCTCTCCCCCCCGACCCGCACCCCCCTGCCGCCCCAGCCCTGGGCTCTCACCCCCCCACCTGTACCCCCCTGCCGCCCCAGCCCTGGGCTCTTCCCCCGCCCCCCCCGCCCTGCACCCTCCTTCCGCCGCAGCCCTGGGTCACTGGTAACTCGCTCCCAGGACGGGTCATTCAGCAGGAATTTTGGGTGTGCTCAGAACACAGACAGGATTGGTTCCCATATGGTTACAGAGCTGCAGAAAAGTGGAACAATTTTCAGCTTGTGTGACTGGAGGATATCTGGATGCATATTATAAGACTGTTCTACATAAATGAGTAAAAGTTGAGGTGCCTTTATTATTCTTTTGTTCCACTCTTTCTTTCTATGGGGAATTTGCCAATGCAATATCACTGTCTTCCTTTTAAACAAACAAACAAACAAAAGGCAATGGCTGTTGAAAGTAGCAATTCCAGTCCTAATAACCACTGGGAAGCATTTCTTGCTCAATTTTATCCTACTTTTTCTACAGCAAGTTACAGTGGATCAGTATATTTGATTTGGGAGAAATGAAGTAACAAGCCGCCCAAACTGAGCTTGAGCACTCCTGAATTTTGAGGTGTTCAAATCTGGAAGGCAGGTGCTGGGGGGGGGGGGGGGGGGGGG